>NC_089272.1:2104358-2450172 GCF_963678975.1 Dysidea avara | reverse complement strand
TATCCTTCTAACAGGTCATGCATTACATCAGGGGGCATAGTCTCATCAGCAACACTAAAGTAATCTAATGAGTTCAGTATTGAGTCTCTGTTAATTCCGAATGTTACTGAATAATAATCACGAAGTGAAGGGATTTGCAGCAGTTTTACAAGACTCCTATGCTCATCAGGGGAGCGTAAAACGAATTTACTTTCATGAAACTATTGAGAACATGTAGATCACCATAATATAAGTTGTTATTTGATTATGTAGTACCTGATATTGGAATTCATTGTTAGTAGACATGCACTGGCGACAAAATCGATATGCTGCTGAACTTTCTTTAAATCCAGCTATAGCAGAACTTCCAGGATTATCACCACTGACACAAACTACAGTTCCAAATATCTTTCTCTGTCCTTCAAAAGTTTGAAGAATGACCCCCTGTATTAAACAATTGACAAGCTTAAAAAAGATTCATAGTGTTAATGATTTATGCCACATAAATCAATACTGTTACAGTATTCGTACAAATTTTTGAGGAACTTAATTTTTTTTTGCGCATTAGCAAATTTCAGGATTCCTGTGGTTTTATTTTTGAGGATCACTTGTTTTCACTTGGAGTATCTATTGTACAGCATAGAACCAATCCTGATATTCGTGGGAAAGGCAAAAAAAAACATGAAATCCACTAAAATTACGTCCCTCACAAAATTTGTACTTATACGGTAGATACCCAAGGCTCCATCCATTACACTGACCTTTTCAAGTTGTGCAATATCATCAACAGCAGGCTGTAGTATTTTGTCATGTCCGTACTTCTCTAGTAACGGTGCTTCTACTAAACACAGTAGTTGGATTGCATTCAGTGTAGACCGAAATGAAGGATGAACATTTCCAATTGTGTAATAGTAACACCCTGCAATAAGTTTTATTACTTATGTAATACAATTGTAACTCTGATAGCAAATGTCAAGTATAAGAGAGAATGTCAATAAGATTGGAATTTATCACTGACAAATAAAATGTGCAAGAAGAATTGGAACAGTTGAGTGCCCTATGAGTGGTTTAAGGCATGCAAGTGCACTATTTCCTTACCAAGTTTGTGTTTCTTACGGAAAGACCCTAATGGATTGCACAGCTCACACTCATCAAAGTAAAGCATTATTTGAATAGCATTTGTGTCAGTGCTAAGCAAAGGGTGGTTTTTTGCTTTTGGGGAGTCACAGAAATCTTCCATTATGTTATCAGAACGTTGGTGACCTTTCACTGTCTACAGAAATAAAAATTATCTTAATGTTTCATTGTAATTAGCAAAGCAGCAGAAATTTTGTGCTATACATTCTATCCCATTAGTGTTATCTTTGTTACCTCTTCAAATATAGAGGGGCACATCAGCATGCTCTCCAACACTTGTAAAATTGGGACATATGTGTATTTCTCAGAAACTTCCTTTACTCGACGTGATGGACTTTCACCACTCCAAACTAGCTCCGTTCCAATCGTAACTTGAATTGGTTCCTTCATAAAACAATGATTTTAATTTAAGTCCCATAGTCATGAACCATGAAAGTATGTGTGTAACCGTAGTGAATGGTCTATGTCCATTATGTAGTACAATAACAACTTTAACATTGTTACCTAGTTGTGCATAAGCCTGCACGTAAAATTAAAAAAATGTTGAGCCAACACATTTGAATGGTTTTACGGTGTAAAAGTTTCATTTGAGAATTGTCAGTTGATTAGAAAGCTAAGTTGATATCCCTTTGCTTGGCCACTAATAATTATTAATATCAATGAATATATATGTACAGATTTTGTCCCTTCATGTATCAATTAAAAAGGGCTTACAATGTAAATATGTAATCTAGCTGGTCTTATAAAATCAGTCTTATAGCCCATCAAATTTTGACCATAATTTCAAAATTAAATTCAATAACTTTTTCTTTGGACATCATAACTATGTAACATTTTCACCACTATTGTAGCAATTTATGGAGATTTTCCTGAAACCTGCAGAATTGTTATAGATTGCACAGAATTGGAGATACACAATCATTTGTAAACACATGTATTTTCCAGCTATATAAGACTGATTTTGTCAGACTTGGTATAATAGTGTAGCTACTCACAACTAGGTTGAAATTTGACTGGTAAAATGATTGCTGTAGATACTGTGTTTTCAGGTTTTTGAAAGGATTTGCATAGGGTGATGCTTCATTAAACATAGCATCAAAGCCAGGAATATCATTTGGATTTATGCTGGCCGACTCCAATCGTTGACGTAAGTCATTTCCCAGATTACTAACAACAGTAGAGCAAAGTTCTGTAACATCTGACAATATTTCATCGGTGGCAGATTGTGTTAGTTTTCTTCCTTCTTTCAGCTTCAATATCCACATAGCTATTTGCTTTTCTAATGACTCAGACTGGGCATTGGGAACAGCATTATCGGATGACTCTGCCCCACTATTACCTGTATCCATATTTGATTCAGGATCTAAGCCATTGTGCTCCACCTATTAAAATATTATTTCTAAAGCACACTTTCACTTTCAGCATGTATTATAAAGTTATCATCATCTTTAGCAACATATATACCAAAATGTACTGAGTTAGCTACAGTATGTATAGCTAGCTAGCTAGTAGTTGATATACAAAACATCTTGGTGGATTGCCTGATAGACTTCTGTTAGCGTTAATTTTACATGCTTTACCATTAGCCACGCACCTGTTCTCTGTTCCCATCATTTCCATAAATTTCCCGATGCTTCTTCCTGAGATGCCTTTTGTACGCGTGAAAATTGGTAAAGGTGACGGCACACTTACATTGTATGTGAAATTCTGGGGTATTTGCATGTACTTTTCCAATGTGCCGCAATAATAGCTGAGTCGTAGGAGAAGAAAAATCAGCACACAGTGGACAATTATTCATCGTCCGGTATTGGATGAGTCACGTGCGATGTAGATCACGTGGCTAGTGCTTGATGATAGCGGATAGATCCTGCGGTCAATAAGACATATTGCTAAAAGCTACTGTGCAAAGGTGTGTGTATTGCTACAGCTACATGGGGGAAGAAGTGTGTGAAATGCTGGTAAAGGCTGGCTTTGACGACAGCGTCGTGGAAGTATTCCGCTCAAACAAGATAGACCGTGTAGTGCTACTTGAACTGGACCGTGATGATATGAGTGAACTGGGAATAGTTGCTCTTGGAGATAGAAAGAAACTACAAAAGATGATTTTAAGGCTTAAAGCCTCAGGAAGGGAGACACAGCTGCTTACACCCGAGCCGTCACTCCATCAGTGTTCGTCATCCTATGATCCGGCTGATGAAACGCTTAGTCGGTTTGGAGATTTCGATCTACCACGAACAGCACTTTTTACAACCTCTTCACCAGGTTCACAATGCAGTTCCTCCACACCATATCCACATCAAGACTCCGATTTGTTTTCTAATGACAATGTAGGTACACCTACCGTAGTCATATGTGTACGCATATAATATAACTATGATTGTTTGCTATTGTACATGCGTGTATGCATGCAGGTATTGGAAGAACACCTAGAGACTAAGACGCCTGAGGACAAAGCTGCCACCTACAACAATGCTGACCATTTCAAGGTAGCTATATACTGTATATAGTTATAGAGTAGGTCAGCTACAGTATGCTGTAAAGTGCATTGATAAAATGTTTTAGCTAGTTTATATAGCTAAATAGTACTTATGTTCTCTATAATAATAATAAATACCACTACTATTTGTTTATGATATACAGGAAAATACTGCTTCAGCTGCTAATTGTGAAGACAGCAACATCAAATCTACTGTGCCTGACATCATGTTGGGTTGGGAAGAAGATTTTGTTGTTCCAACACAATTTTCCGAGCGAACAATGGCCACACTGCATTCTGGAAACATGACTAAATCTGCCAGGACAGAAATAATCCAGATGACAGTAGCAAAAATGTTGGGACATTGCAAATACCCTACTCTAGAACAATATGAAGAAGTTGCAAGAAAAATTTTTAAGCATGTTTTGAAAGGAAAGGGAGATACACTTGGGTGTGGATATGTGAGTTACTGCATGGTAGCTATTTCTTTCAATTCTATCATACTTTATTGTTGCGTTAGGGATCTTGGACTGAAGGATTACAAAATCGCTTTAAAAATATTAGACGCAAGCCCAGGTGTTACAATTCTGGCTTGACTTTTACTACCCCGCCAAAAAAGCTGAAGAAAGAAAAGTCCTTAGCCAATCATGCAGCTACCCCATCTTTAGCAGCACAAAAGTATTCATTGGACAACTATACTGGGCATTTAGAACAACTGCATAAACAACTCGAAAAGAAATCTAAATGCAAAGATGGAATCATTTCCTTGATGCAGCTAACCTCAGCAAATCGACATACATGGATTCTTGATGACAAACCTTCAATCAAAGAAATTTTGTCAAAGTTTCCACCCCTCAAAGAGTTTGAAATAGTAAGATACATGTCGTGTAACTATTATTCTTACTCAATACATCCAATTATACTATAGCTGATGGTTGAGTTTTCAATGATCACAGGGATCGAAGATCCTAAAAAAGTGGTTGAAGAGAAGTGGCAGATTTGGGCACCGAAAATTTTTTACAAAGCAAAATTGGAAGCCCAAGCTAATAAGAAAACTTACAAAGAGCTTATACCAGTGATGTCAGAGTTGGGTAGCAAGTCTACTGCAGACCTTTGCAATGGTGAGGTAATGTGCATAGTAACGACAACTTTTTCTATTTGTTTTTTTTTTACAGATCCAAATGCATCCATCATTTTGCTACTTTTAAGGAGATTAGTTAACAGCAAGATGTCAAAACAGTCAGAAGAAATTTTAGTTGTGCTAGAGGTATGTAAACTTTTAATGAGTGTGTGAGTGCAGTTTACTAGCTTGCAAGTGTTAAATAAGGTGTGGATTTTTAAATTGGTGCAAATAAAGTAGGTTGTACAATGGTTAACATGCAAAGTAACCAAACATAATTAGAAGTTTCTTTGTGCATTGTAACTATTGTTTAGCATTGTGGTTGTTCTCATTATAGGATGGTGATGATCCAGATGACAAAATAGAAAGAGTTGATACTTCAGAGCCATACATTTTGCAGGCAGGTTCTCCAAGAACCCGGGAGTGGTTACTTATTGTCGAAAAAGAAGAAATTACAAGAGTTGATTCTATAATGAAAGGAATAGCTGCACTGATAGCTTGCTACTATGCGTTCAATATTGCATATCCATCAGCTTGGAAGACAAGTCTTCTCTTTTTAGAAAAAAAATTATTTGGAATTAAAAGTGGGCCAAACTTTAGTAAAACCCAGTTAGGTTTTGTATCAGACATTGAGAACATAGTTTTGTAATAGGAATAGTGACTTCATACTGTATATGCAGTTTACACATTTAATAACAGGTATATATGTGGCAAGTGTCTGTTAATAATCATGTAACAGTAGAACTTTCATGCTGATGAACTTTCATGCATGCATGAGGACGATTCTACAAGTGTAGTTGGGTATGTATGTCGTACATGTAGCCGTCACCATTCATCACTGAATTATGAGCAGGTAAGTAAAGTTAGGTCAAGAGATAATTATGTATCAATAATAGAAATGTAAAGTTTCAATTTTGATTTCAGATCAACATATCACTTAAGTGTAAGTAACATATAATCATGTACAGTAAATGCTTGCATGACGTACTTTATATGGCAATTTTCTTTATTTCATGTAGCTGCTGAAAATCCATCATACATGTTTCAAGGTAATTAAATCTAAATTTTCATGACATATCTTTGGTTACAGTAGATCATTCCAAGCATGAAGGAAGTAGTACATTAATACTATTGTCAATTCTCACAACAATGGAAAGGCTGTACCAGAACTTGAAGAGGATACTGCTATATTGCCTTGGAGACATTGCATCCACAGCTAACCAAAGGTAGATCTAGAACTTGAATAAACAAGAATGAAAATAATATGTGTACTGGTTATATACTTACATATAGCATTCCACAGCTGTACACGGAACTGGCAGGGTTTCATCAACAAGCATCATGAACTAGATACACTGTACAAGATGCAAAACAAATGAATTCTTTATCATCCAATGGGGGACTGTGAATTAAGCCTGTTTGTGAGAGAAATGAATCTACATACAGAATTTGGTATGTATAAAACTTCAATGTACAGGACAATGTTATCTGTTGTAATTCCTATACAGAATCTAACATCCTGATGAATACAGCTGCAAAGAACATAAAAGCAACAGAAAGATAAACAATGTAACTGAACCTAACAACAGTGGAATTTAATTTTGATTGTTGTAACATCATGTACTATTGTTGAAATGACATTACTAGTAATGACAATATAACAAGAGTAGTGCAAATTTAACGCTTAATATTAGTGCTATTTTAACACATCTCTTGTGTTAGTTAGTATTACACTTGAAGATGGTGTTATATTTGGTACCCACAAATTACATGTGGTTTTGGTGTTATTTCAACACTTCAGTTTTAACAGTGTACAGACCTTCAGCACTTGTGCTAAAAAGCCTTGATAAAAAAACAACAGCAGAGTATTAATAAAGTAAACCTTACATATTTCATGAGCGGGAGATAATAGTGGCATATTTTACCACAAAAATCATTGTAATTTTAGAACAGAGTAAGCTATAGACTTTCTGTAAAAACCAACTTATTCTTTAGGGTAAAAAAGCATCAATTTGACACCAAGCTTGTGGATTTTTGATTACACAAACATAAAAGAGAGACAAAACTGATAGTTTTTGAACACTAAATTGCCTGTAAAGGTCACCAAAGGTCAAATTTGAGATGGCTCCCTATCAAAAAATAATCTTTGTCATACACACAAACTTTTTGCCAAGTTTCATGCTTTTATCCAAAAGTGCACAAAAAGGCCTTTTTTAAAGGCTTACAACCCTGACTATAATACTATACTATTGCATATGTGACCGGGCCTGCGAAAACAGGGCATGTGGGCACAAACTACACCCCGTCACTCTACAGGTAATATTTCAGTACTGGAACAGAATATTTGCATTCTGTAACTTGCATCATAAAGACAATTAAATGCTTACTAAGAGTTGATAATTGCATTGCCATAACATGATGGTACAAAACGTTATGGGTGATGAAAGTTTGAATAAGGAGGCAAAAATCATGTGCCCACATGCCCTATTATCGCAGGCCCGGTCACATATATGGTTTCAGTTTACTTATCACATTACCTGAAATAGCTTATATCTAATATAATGTACACACTATACCATCGCATATATGGTTTCAGTATATGTAATACATTAACTGAAGTCTTACAAGAGATTGTTAGTATAATACAGGTTATACCAAGCTTTTTTGTATTCAATAAGCCACTGGAAATACCATCTTATATCCCTCTTTTTTCACACCTCTTTTTTCACAGTGACTGAATAATGAGTGAATATTACTATAAATGATTCTGAAACGATCAAGTCATTGCTAATTCATGTCTGTTGCATGCTAGAGCTTACATAATTATGATTCCAATTGCAAAATAGCACTGTCAATGTTTCGGCTGATCCAGGTTGTTCTGACATACTGGATTTTCCATACTCCTTCCATCACGGGCACTTTGAGATCAAGAAAATTTAATTTTAGTCCATTTTTGCTGTAATTAAGACATCTAATTTCCTCTTTTTGAGGTAAAAATGGAGCCAGACCTAGGCTTGAATGTTCTTTTTCCTTATAATGAAGGCTTTTTATTGTGTCCTTAACACAGGGAAAAAGTGACATTTACGGATAAAAGCCAGCGTGGAAATGTACCTGAAATGTCACTGTTGAATTTATTACTGTATTTTGTTACAAAAACTTCTTACACAAAAATTTTACATACGATTGAACTACTCTTATAGAGCAGTCAATCATGTAAATCATACAAAACTATATTCTCCACAAAAATTATCATCTTACTTTTAGTGTTAAAAAGTAATTCCACACCTGTCATGTCCCTGTGGGACTTGCAGTTGACATTGCATTTGTTTTCCTTACAACAAAATGGTTGGTTATTTGTGCACGTGGCACATTTTTATGACCATACCTCTTTGTTAAACATCATTGAATATAACAGTGGAGTAGCTTGAATATGTATGAATATGTAAGGTGTGGAGGAGTTTGCATAATTAGCAATACAACTATTAAAACCTTTCTAATCTAACCCCTGCATAATCTAGAATCCTTGAGCTCTCTAATCCAACCGAGTTGTAACTTTGCTTAGAAAACAAAAAAGTTAATCTTACACTTTGTGCTCTGTATTCTGAATCAAAGCTTAATGCCTTGGACTTGGAATACGTTGTTATGCAAATTTACCAATAGCAGCATCAAAGGCATAATTATTATACAGAATTTTTTTAAAGCAATTAATGCAGTACTTAATTAACTTAATTTTATTACCAGATACTACATTAAACAAAACAGCTATATACAATATTTGCAACAAGTTGATGTTATGCTACTTCCAAAACCAGGCATTGATGAAGTTAATACATTCCCATTCTAACTAAATAGGTAATTAATCAACCATGTATTATATATAATATTAATACAGGATTATTTGAAAGGCAAAAGCCTGTAAGTCCTGATCTTAAAGCTCATCAACACTTCTAACTATATATTCAGTTCAGTATAAAAATAAGTTGTCTTTGTTGTGCTTGTCATTGAGGGTTGCTTTAAATTCATTGGTTGATGTTGCCCCACAACACTGAAAGCAGTGGCGGATCTAGGATTTTTAAAAGGGGGTTTCTGAAAGTTGGTGTAGCTGAATAAGGCATTTCTCGGGAAAATTTTGAGACTTTAGAAATTCTGAGATTGGATTTTAGGCTATTTTTAGTTACCAATTGTAATAAATCCAATGCTTTAAATAAATGCTATATAGCTAACTATATAGGGCAAAGTAGTCTCGTGCCCAGCCGGGCTAGCGCTAATGCGCAAACACCGTCTGGTGACAATGCTCGAGTTTCTTGGGCCCGGAAGTGCTATCCAGCCAAAATATTGGCTGGCCAATCAGAATCGACGAGTTGCATAATCGCATGAATGTATTGGAAGCAGACGAAAAAGGAGATGATTTAAAGCCATTTATCAGAAGTTACTCACCAAGGTTGTTCAAAATGTTTGTTGTCAAGTTGTTTTCTCTGATCTCACCTTATGAATCGTGACTCGACGTTTCACCAAAAATGAAACGCTACCCTCTACTAATACGATAAATGAAGAGATCGCATCTAGAAAACGCCCTATTCTGAGTTTTACTTTATTCCTAGCCATTTTCGAATGGTTTTTCACTGTTTTAAACCGATTACGCAACTCCTAGATTCTGATTGGCCAGCCAATATTATGGCTGGATCGCACTTCCGGGCCCAAGAAACTCGAGCATTGTCACCAGACGGTGTTTGCGCATTAGCGCGAGCCCGGCTGGGCACGAGACTAAGGGAAAAGATGGTGACTACAAGCTGTAGCTTTGATTGCTCTATTAGAGTAGTTACTTGACTGCTCTATTAGAGTAATTACATGACTGCTCTATTAGATTATCTCGATCGTTTTTAATGCAGTAAGAGATGAAAAGTGAAGTGTTACTGAGGGTTTAATAGCTATAAAGGGTGTCAGTTAAGCAGTGTTGGGAGTAACGCGCTACTTATTTAACGCGTTACGTAATATTATTACTTTTGTGGTAACAAAGTAATATAACGAAATACGATATAAAAACAGGTAATATAACTCAAGGTACTTTACTTGCAAATGTAACGCGTTACCTAAGTAATATAGTTACTGTAACGAATCTAATATTACGTAATAATATTACTAAAAGTAACGAAGTTACTAATCTCGTTAGTAACCCACTGAGTAACGCCTAGCCACAACGAAGTAACGAAGCCTACTAAGTGAGGCTTATTCACCAGCTACTTACTTATATCAAGACTTGCACATTGTCCAACAACGCAATCGTGTCACATGATAAGGTGGTAGTTTCACACGTGACAGCTTAAGGCTATGGACACAAAGTAATATAATATGTAATATTATTACAGTTACTTTATTTTATGGGTAATATGTAACTGTAACTAAATAGTTCAGCTGCAAGTAATATGTAATATGTAACTAGTTACTTTTAAAAAGTAACTTGCCCAACACTGCAGTTAAGTGCAACTACATGCATGCTACTGAAATACAGTGGTATATAGTTGTTTGCTATGACAAATTGTCAGTGCAACAATGTTTATATATTTAAACTGCAACTGAGCTAAATTTAAAAGGGGGTTTCTGTCGAAACCCCAGAAACCCCTCTATAGGGACCCGCCGATTATGCTGGCATAATTTTGAGCATAATAGGTACCTAAAAGCATTGAACATAATGCCAGCATAATAGGTTAAACATTTGTACAATAGTATAAATTCTTGCTGGAAAAATGACAATTGCAAAATAAGATCGATATACTCTAATAGAGCAGTCAGTAACTCTAATAGAATAATCATCAAACCGACTGTTCTATTAGAGTATATCGATCTTTTCTCTTATATGCAGCAAGAATTTATTATTTATGCTCCAGCCACTCATTTTTTTCTATACAGTGTTAAACTAGTAGCAAAGCATATGAACTAAGGCATGAACATTGAGCATAATCGAGCATAATAGGTAAATATTGAGCATTAATTTAAGCATAATAGGTGAATTTTTTAGCAGTGTAGCATAGCATAATAGGTAAAATTATGAGCATAATCGGCGGGTCCCTACCCCTCTAGATCCGCCACTGGAAAGGAAGTGCATTCTAGTCATTTATAATTCGTTGAGAATAAAAATGTTGTCTAACTGTATTGGTGGAAAAAGGTTTGAATAACTTGTAAAGATGTCCTCTTGTGTTTGTCCAATTTCTTGTAAAGAACAAGGATTGATCAAGATGTAAATTTGTAATCATATCACCATGGTATCGTCTATACTTTAAGGATGGTATTGGTAGGATGAGATACCTGAACCTTTCCTCATATCAAAGATGACTAACAGATGTATCCAGCCTTCTTTGAACTTGTTCAACTAGATTCTCATCACATATATTTATAAAATGGTCCCCCTAATAATATTTCCATACTCAAGAGTTGGTCTTACAATAGCCTTATACAAGTAGGGGAGTGTTTGAACATGTAAGTTAATGAACGACTTTCTCCTATGAGCCCCAGGAGTCTCCTAGCTGTGCTTGTTATGGCAGATACTGGAGATACATGGCTATGAAGCTTAATTGAGCTGATGGTCAACTACAATGCCCAAATCCTTTTCTCCACTAGTTTGTTCAATGCATTTGCCACCCATAGAATAAATATGATTTGGGTTAGAATATCCCAAGTGCAGTGACTTACATTTTGAGGTGTTTAATGGCATCTGTCATACCTCTGACCACTTCACTAAATTATCAATATCTTGTCTTCTAATATCATTATCATTCTTAATGTGACTGTACACTCTGGTGCCATCAGTGAAAAATAAACAAGGGTTTGATAGAACACTAGGCATATCATATGCATGATAAAGAAAATTGGACCTAAAACTGATCCCTGTGGGACTCCAGACATAACATCCGACCATTCAGATTCAACACCATTTCCTGACACTTGTTGTTTCCGGTGCTTAATAAATGATAGTATCCATTTTAATAGCTTTCCTTATGCTTTTAACTTAATAAGAAGTGTCTCATGGGGTACTTTGTCAAAAGCCTTTTTAAAAGTCGAAATAAATCACATAAACTGAATTGCCTTTCTGAATTTCATCTGTCCAGATTCCAGAATTCCAAAAGTTGAGACATACACGATCTCTTAGGTAGAAAGCTATGTTGTGTATTTGAGAGAAGATTGTTGGCTGATATATGTTTAATGATTTCTTCTTTTACAATTGACTCAAAAACTTTACATACTACAGATGTTAAACTTATCGGATGGTATTTTCCTGGGTCAGATGTTTCTCTCTTTTTAAAAATAGGAATCACTTTACACCCTCATCTAATGACCGTTGAAATAAAACAGTGAATGGGGAGCATAATGGAGCTGCAGCTTCTTTAAGAACCCTTGGATGGAAACCATCTGGTCCAGGTGATTTGATAGGCCTCAAATTGCTTAGTTTGTTGTACACAATGTCCTGTGTAGCATCTATACTATTCAATGGTTGGTTATAATGGTAGTCATCTATTTTTGGCAATGTCTACAAATTTTCAGATGTGAATACACTGCTAAAATAATATAATTCAGCATTTGATTGATTGATTTTTTATTTAAGCTCAAATATTCGGCATAGCCGTTCTTCCATACAAGAGCGTACAAACAACAAATACAGAAAACAATTTACAACTACAATAAACACACAGGTACAAAAGCAATAAGCAATAAGTAAACAAAAAAATACACATACAAATTACACATCATTACACAATAGTAAATTATACACTGAGGAAGGAAAAGTGGAGGACAGAGCAACTTCATCAGGCAGATCATTCCACCAGTGCACAGCAGAATGTCTAAACAGTTTCTTAGTAGAGGATAGTCTACAAAATGCTGGCTGAATAAATTTCTGAGATCTAGTGTGATATTTATGATTAGTTCCAAATACTACTGGAGGATCCAGCATAGTACCATCACCCATATAAATCTTGTGTAAGGCACACAAGCAGCGGTACTTAAAGATGAAACTGACAGCCAGTTAAAATTGACACGATGTTCTGACACATGGTCAAATTTGTACAATGAAGCAGTAATACGCACACCCCAATTATGCAAACGTTGTAAGCGATGAGTGTTTGACTGAGACAACAAAAGACCCCAGACCGGTAAAGCATAAATCAGGCGAGATAGCACAAGGGAATCAACTAACATCTTAATGACTTCAGTTGGTGAAGTCTTCCTATGGGAGTTAATCCAAAATAAAAAAAAGACATCGTCTTACAAATAGCAGCTACATGAGTTGACCAATCCAGTTTATTATCAAATGTTATTCCCAGATACTTTTGAGAGGCGACTGTGGACAAGGGAACATCATCAATCTTAACTTCAGGTGGCAAAGTGTTTGACAGTGCATGAGGTTGAAACCACATAACACTAGATTTCTTGGTGTTAAATTGCATCTTACTCTGCTTAATCCATGAAAGAAGGTGAGACAAATCCTGAGACAGGTACTCACGCACTATTTCAAGGGATGGGCCAGTACAAATCAGCGCAGTGTCATCGGCATATTGCAACAGCTTACCATGGATAACTTGAGATGACATTTCATTGACGTATACCAATTTATCAGTGGACCCAGGGCACCGCCCTGAGGAACACCACCTCTCACCAGTCCCCAGCTAGAATATGAGTTAGAATCCTTTACACTTCAGCATTTCAACTTTTTGAAGAGGAGAAGTAGCTTTGTTACCATTTAGTGCTACTAATGTTGGAATACCAGGCTTGACTTTAATCTTGGAATTAATATAGCTCCAAAAACACTTGGGGTACTTTTCAAGGATTTTGCTAGATTCTGTTCATAATTGACCTAGTTAAACTTCTTAATGAGTTTCGTTTTTGAGTTAAACTGAGATAGTCAATATGATTTCCAGTAGCTTTATACTTTCTCCAAGCAGCTTCTTTCAGATATCTTAATTTTAAAGCTTTGTTGTTTAGATATTGATGTTTTTTCTTAGAAGAGTGGTGGGTCTTAGGAATACATGCCTCAATAGCATTTTCCAAAATCCCAGAAATCATATTTCATGTTACATAGACATCGAGGCCTTGTAATTGCATATCCCAGTCTGTCTCATCAAGTGTGGTTCTTAATTTATCCAAGTCAGCCTTGTAGTAATTATAATGAATACAGGTTCTGGACATTGTACTTGGAGAACAGGTCAAATTAAATTGAATACATACATGGTCACTACTGCTCAAGCCTGCAGAATAACTTATATTGTGAACCATGTCTTCTTCATTAGTTAAAATCAAATCTAACATGTGTGGTTCATGGTCTACCCTAAATCTAGTAGGTTGAGTAACAAACTGGGACAAAACACACAATCTTGGATGGTATCAAGAAACAGTTGCTCACTCAAATCTGATCTAATTACACAACCATTATCCCAGTCGATGTTGGTGTAGTTGAAGTCTCCAGCAATTAGGAGATAAGATGGTTTGGTGACATTTACAAGGTTTAATAGCTCACAGAGCTCATTTGTACTAGTCCAAAGATGGACTCCAGAAGATATTACCAATAAGTAATTCTTTTCATTCCTGTTCAGAGAAATACTGATCTATAACTGTTCACTGAATGTATTTTGAAATGATACCTGCATGCACTGCAAGTGATCAGAAATGTAAATTACAATTCCTTCTCTAGCAACTCTTTCCCAAATCGAAAAGATCTGGGTCAAAATTTGCAAAAAGATGATATCCAGGAATGGATATTCTTGGCAAACCAATTGGTAGTATCTGGGCTTTTGGATAACTAAAATTAGATCAGGTCTGGAACTCTCAACAATAGTTAACAGCTCATCAAATTTGTTCAACAATTGGTCGCAGTTTGTGTATAACGCATGGAGGTATTTAACCTTGTCTTCAGTAAAGGGTAAGGGCTTTTTATTTTTAACTTTAATAGGACTTAACGCAGTAGTGGGGGCATGAGGTTTTCACTGAGGTGGAGAAGCTGATGACTCAGCATCAGCATCTCTGCAAACAATTTTGCCACATTTAATATAGTATACATGTCTTTCTCTCCAGCTGATCTTTTTTCTTTCAGTTCATCCCTGAAGGTTTTGTTTTGGGATCTTTCCTTTGGAGTTAAATCTGGAGATATAAACATGTTGGACCAATTGGAGCATTTGCGCAGTGTAGTCGCTTGTTTTAAAACCAATCTCTTTGTAGTAATGTCGTAAAATTCCACTAATAACAAACGAGACTTTGATGTATTTTGTTTGCGGGCTCCGAATTGAGCAACTTTCTGGATTTGAATGTCTTTACGACCAAACTCAGACTCTACAAGTTTAACAACTGTGTTAGTATCCTGCACTACACGTTGCTCATTGGATGCTATGCACTGCTAAGGAGCGTAACTCTAACAAACCACTTTAAACCGCAAATTATGCACAAAGTATATTCTTAGCTGTTTTATACAGTGGTGTATCTATCATGTTTTCTCATGCAGATTATTTAGGGAATGCCTTGAGGCTGCCCTTCATTTTCATTCGCATAAGTATGGGACATACCCCCCTTCTCTCCAAAGGAATTCGTTATTTTTGGTAGTCTACGAAACCAGATATGTTGTTTTCAGTTGTATTACACCCACATAGCCCATTGTGAAGGGCATTCATAATGTCTTCAGGAGCTCACTTCACCTGGGCATGAATAAACTACCTTAAAGTGAAACCTTACTTATATACCAGGAAGGTTTATGCTGGTTCTGTGCATCCTTTACTTCTCACATACAGGCTGCTTTTAGCATAAGCTACTTTACTCACATGGGTACAGTAAGACAAACAAATATATATACATATTATGTGCATGCAAACACACACATATTTCTGGGCAAACAATTTCAGGCACTATGGCTGGCTGTGGGCATGCACCTGGTTTAAAAAATATGTATAGTACTGCAAATAAATTATTTTAAATAACAAAAGTGAAACAGAAATTTTATGGTTACATGGGATCATAATAATTATATATAAAGGTAATGAAACAAGGGAGGTTGCCAACACATGGACATTTAAATCCTGTAATATGCCATAGTAACAAAAGTATTGAAGTAAGGGAAGTCATCTACACCTGCAGATATACATATATACTAGTGATGCACCGATATTGATACTAGTATCGGTATCCTATCAGCTCTATTTTGTGGTATCGGACTTGTATCGGTACAGCTATAAATTCCCTATACCAACCGATACTTTAAATTACACCATTTACAGAGCTCTCAACTGGTGGAAATCACTTTGAGTGAGAACATAAGTGAAAATAAGTGAGATTGGTATGAAAATGAGTGAGATTATGTAGCGGGCAGGAGACTCACATGCGGTGTGTAAATTATAGTCCTAAATGCAAAGGATTTTGCCTCTAGGGGAGTCTGGGCATGGGAAAAGTTTGGAACTTAAGACTTTAGCTAATTCTCAGATGCAATTTTGATCAAAAATTCATAATGTTTGGATAAAAATCATCACAGGACTATATTGCATAATGTATACATAGCTATTATATAATTCATTGTTTGCTGCTGTGTGCCCTGTTATATTCTGATGTTGCTTTCTTTGCAGATTTGAGTACTGCTGCTGCTGCAGGACTACATTTATGACAAAAGTCTGTTTTGATTATAATAGATAATGACCTGAATACATGCAATAACTATACAGCATGGAAATGAGTTAGTATATAATTACAATAATTGCATGTTAAAAAATAATGTGAAGTCAGTGTATTAGTTAGCTATAAGATGCATGTGCAATGAGTTTAATAATGGCTATGGGAGACTTTCTGTTTATATGGCTTCTGTTGATGGTTGGTGGTTGCACTCATGAATGCAAGCTGTACCCTGAACACAAGCTGCAAGCTACGAGTGATCACGTGATGCTAAGAAACGCTGCTTTGGTTCGAGATTAACATTACTGTGAGTTAGAGATATTAATGCGTGAGTTTAGAGGTGTTGTGAGTGAGAGAGTGAGATTTTGCTTCAATGCGTGAGACTCACGCATTCTGCGTGAGAGCTGAGAGCTCATAGTACATCGAACGGAGTTGAGCAAAAGCTGATACAAGTCATGAATTCCTTAAAAGAAGCCAGCTACTAACATTATTAGTACAGTGGAAACTGACGTGAGCCACGAAGTAAGATTCATTGAAGCCATAAACTATTATCTTCAGGGGCACGTAACTGTTGATAGCCACAAAACCAGCAAACTGCAGTTGATGAGATTAGCAAATGAGTTTAGTAAGCTAAATCACTAGCTGTTTCTTGTGTGGGGAAAAGTATCGGTATCGGCCATTTCCAACCTCAAATGTATCGCAAGGGGGTGTCACTCAGGCTCTTGCTGTAGGTAGATCTGCGACCGCGGTCAAACTCTAAGTCAACGGTCAAGGCCACTAAATAGCTCTTACAGTGGGTCAAGGGTCAAGACGATACGGAAAGGTTCGAAACCCACAATCGAAAACTATACGTAGCTATTATCAAGTTTACGGGATTATACGTAACTCACAAGAAGTAAGGATCTCCAAGAAGATGTTTTAAAGCTCCAACAGTGCATTTCGGCGTAATTATAATGATTTTTCTCTCCCAGCTGCTGGTAGCACGCACTAAGAAAATATTATACTAGGTTACAAGCGCAGGTGCGTATAGGAAAATAGAGAAATAAGTGTAGGTCAAAAGTTCGACAAGAAACGCTAAAGTCACAGGTCAAAGACGATAAACGCTGCAAGTCAAGGGTCAAGGTGAAATTTTCTCCGGTCAAGACTTTGACCGCGGTCGCAGATCTACCTACAGCGTGAGCCGACACGACACCCCCTTGTATCGGGTATCGAATTGGTAGTGAATAAGTCGTATCGGGTGCATCACTAATATATACTAGGCTGTCCAACAAACGACCGGCTAAATAAATATTTGAACCGTGACCGGTGACCGGCTAAATATCCACTTCGTATATACTATAGTACATTAATTTTAATTCCTATTTCAATCAATGTCCACTACTATTAGGCAACCTCTTTTATTTCATTACTTTTTATTTCTGTGATCACTGATCATATCTGCATGTATGGTTTACTCTGGGCATACTGCATCAAAAAGGGTGGAGCTAGCTACACATTTCATAAAATTCTGTTGCTGAATGTGTGTCCCCAACCATCAAAATTAATACTGAAACATGAAGTGGCCATTATGCTTTGTTTTCAGCTACAATGAATGTTCAACGCATTATACACATTGTACAGTTACAAGAAACACCTCTGTTATCAATCCAGTCACGTTTGTTTGAAGGCACTATAGTAAATTAGTAAGTATGCAAAATTAAGTGAAGTAGCCAGTCCATCAGTTGCCCAGCAGAAGATTCTGCTAAATTGAATGTTTAATCTTTCTAAGCATTTTATTGGAGATGCTTCTGCTTGCATTGTAGGCAATTTTGGGCTTTCTCTCATCAATATTGCCAAGGTGCTGTGAAAGTGGTGTGAGGCTACTGTGACTGTCTGGTTAGAATTGTTTTGCTAGAAAATTCAAACATTTGTAGTCCCTAATTTACAGTATACTACCTTACACTATGATGTTCTTACCTCTAATATACGTATTGCATGATTTGATATAAATTATTTCTAAAATATTGTACAATGTCAGATTACAGCAATGACTTATAATCCAACAACCTCCTTAATCTAGCAGAATTTGATCATCAATGAGCATCTGATTAATAAGCTGTGACGTATGAAACCACTACCTTATCACGTGACATGATTGCGTTGTTGGACAATATGCAAATTTTGGTTATAAGTAAGAAGCTGGTAAATAAGCTTCATTCAGTAGGCTTCGTTACTTTTTTGTGGCTAGGCATTACTCAGGGATAACAAACGAGATTAGTAACTTCGTTACTTGTAGTAATAATATTACGTAATATTACACTCGTTACAGTAACTATATTACTTACGTAACGCGTTACATTTGTAAGTAAAGTAGCTTGCGTTATATTACCTGTTTTTATAGCGTATTTTGTTATATTACTTTGTTACCACAAAAGTAATAATATTACGTAACGCGTTACATAAGTAACGTGTTACTCCCAACACTGTGTATATATATATCTAATCCAAAACAGCCAAGCTGTAAAAAAAGTGTGCGGCCCTGAGAAAGGCTATGGTGAAAAAAGATATGAAATCCAAGGTGGCGGCCAAGAAATGGCTGTGATGGTAGGTTAATGGTAAAAATGTTAATAACGACAATTCAGGTGAATTTTGTGCCAAGACCAAGCGGCACCAAATTCACCTGAATTGTTGTTATTAAAATTTTTACCATTAACCTACCATCACAGCCATTTCTTGGCCGCCACCTTGGATTTCATATCTTTTTTCACCATAGCCTTTCTCAGGGCCGCACACTTTTTTTACAGCTTGGCTGTTTTGGATTAGATTTCACTTCTTTTTGTATTTGTATACCCCAAAGCAGGCCTATGGCTGGCTTTAGGACTTTTTAACCTGTCATTTTTTCTTTACTACAGGAAGAAGAAAAGATGAAGCAGGGTGATTTCTTTGTAGCTGACCTCTCTGCAAGGTTATCCTTCTAGCTGATCTCTCTACCGGATGACTTGTTTGTAGCTGAACTCTCTACAGGGTGATTTGTTTGTAGCCGAACTCTCTACAAGGTAACTTCTTCTAGCTGATCTTTCTACAGGGTGATTTGTTTGTAGCTGAATTCTCTACAGGGCGATTTGTTTGCAGCTAAACTGCTGAACTCTCTACAATGTAACTTCTTCTAGCTGAACTCTCTACGGGTGGCTTCTTTCTAGCTGACCTCTCTACAGGGCGACCTGTTTCCAGCTGAACTCTCTACAAGGTAACTTCTTCTAGCTGATCTTTCTACAGGGTGATTTGTTTGTAGCTGAATTCTCTACAGGGCGATTTGTTTGCAGCTAAACTGCTGAACTCTCTACAATGTAACTTCTTCTAGCTGAACTCTCTACGGGTGGCTTCTTTCTAGCTGATCTCTCTACAGGGCGACCTGTTTCCAGCTGAACTCTCTACAAGGTAACTTCTTCTAGCTGATCTTTCTACAGGGTGATTTGTTTGTAGCTGAATTCTCTACAGGGCAATTTGTTTGCAGCTGAACTCTCTATACATGGTAGTTTCTTTGTAGCTGAACTCTCTACAATGTGACTTCTTCTAGCTGAACTCTCTACAGGGTGAGTTGTTTGTAGCTGAATTCTCTACAGGGCAATTTGTTTGCAGCTGAACTCTCTACATGGTAGTTTCTTTGTAGCTGAACTCTCTACAATGTGACTTCTTCTAGCTGAACTCTCTACAGGGTGACTTGTTTCTAGCTGATCTCTCTACAGTGTAACTTGTTTCTAGCTGAACTCTCTACAGGGTGATTTGTTTGTAGCTGAATTCTCTACAAGGTAACCTCTTCTAGCTGATCTTTCTACAGGGTGATTTGTTTGTAGCTGAATTCTCTACAGGGCAATTTGTTTGCAGCTGAACTCTCTACATGGTAGTTTTTTGTGTAACTGAACTCTCTACAATGTAACTTCTTCTAGCTGAACTCTCTACAGGGTGACTTGTTTCTAGCTGATCTCTCTACAGTGTAACTTGTTTCTAGCTGAACTCTCTACAGGGTGATTTGTTTGTAGCTGAATTCTCTACAAGGTAACTTCTTCTAGCTGATCTTTCTACAGGGTGATTTGTTTGTAGCTGAATTCTCTACAGGGAAATTTGTTTGCAGCTGAACTCTCTACATGGTAGTTTCTTTGTAGCTGAACTCTCTACAATGTGACTTCTTCTAGCTGATCTCTCTACAGGGTGACTTGTTTCTAGCTGATCTCTCTACAGTGTAACTTGTTTCTAGCTGAACTCTCTACAGGGTGGTTTGTTTGTAGCTGAATTCTCTACAAGGTAACTTCTTCTAGCTGATCTTTCTACAGGGTGATTTGTTTGTAGCTGAATTCTCTGCAGGGCAATTTGTTTGCAGCTGAACTCTCTACATGGTAGTTTCTTTGTAGCTGAACTCTCTACAATGTAACTTCTTCTAGCTGAACTCTCTACAGGGTGACTTGTTTCTAGCTGAACTCTCTACAGGGCAATTTTTTGCAGCTGAACTCTCTACATGGTAGTTTCTTTGTAGCTGAACTCTCTACAATGTAACTTCTTCTAGCTGAACTCTCTACAGGGTGACTTGTTTCTAGCTGAACTCTCTACAGGACAATTTGTTTGCAGCTGAACTCTCTACATGGTAGTTTCTTTGTAGCTGAACTCTCTACAATGTAACTTCTTCTAGCTGAACTCTCTACAGGGTGACTTGTTTCTAGCTGATCTCTCTACAGTGTAACTTGTTTCTAGCTGAACTCTCTACAGGGTGATTTGTTTGTAGCTGAATTCTCTACAAGGTAACTTCTTCTAACTGATCTTTCTACAGGGTGATTTGTTTGTAGCTGAATTCTCTACAGGGCAATTTGTTTGCAGCTGAACTCTCTACATGGTAGTTTCTTTGTAGCTGAACTCTCTACAATGTGACTTCTTCTAGCTGAACTCTCTACAGGGTGACTTGTTTCTAGCTGATCTCTCTACAGTGTAACTTGTTTCTAGCTGAACTCTCTACAGGGTGATTTGTTTGTAGCTGAATTCTCTACAAGGTAACTTCTTCTAGCTGATCTTTCTACAGGGTGATTTGTTTGTAGCTGAATTCTCTACAGGGCAATTTGTTTGCAGCTGAACTCTCTACATGGTAGTTTCTTTGTAGCTGAACTCTCTACAATGTGACTTCTTCTAGCTGAACTCTCTACAGGGTGACTTGTTTCTAGCTGATCTCTCTACAGTGTAACTTGTTTCTAGCTGAACTCTCTACAGGGTGATTTGTTTGTAGCTGAATTCTCTACAAGGTAACTTCTTCTAGCTGATCTTTCTACAGGGTGATTTGTTTGTAGCTGAATTCTCTACAGGGAAATTTGTTTGCAGCTGAACTCTCTACGTAGTAGTTTCTTTGTAGCTGAACTCTCTACAATGTGACTTCTTCTAGCTGAACTCTCTACAGGGTGACTTGTTTCTAGCTGAACTCTCTACAGGGCAATTTGTTTGCAGCTGAACTCTCTACATGGTAGTTTCTTTGTAGCTGAACTCTCTACAATGTAACTTCTTCTAGCTGAACTCTCTGCAGGGTGACTTGTTTGTAGCTGAGCCCTCTACAGGGTGATTTGTTTGTAGCTGAACTCTCTACAAGGTAACTTCTTCTAGCTGATCTTTCTACAAGGTGATTTGTTTGTAGCTGAATTCTCTACAGGGCGATTTGTTTGCTGCTGAATTCTGTACATGGTAGTTTATTTGTAGCTGAACTCTCTACAATGTAACTTCTTCTAGCTGAACTCTCTGCAGGGTGACTTGTTTGTAGCTGAACCCTCTACAGGGTGATTTGTTTGTAGCTGAACTCTCTACAAGGTAACTTCTTCTAGCTGATCTTTCTACAGGGTGATTTGTTTGTAGCTGAACCCACTACAGGGTGATTTGTTTCTAGCTGATC
This sequence comes from Dysidea avara, assembly GCF_963678975.1. Lineage (NCBI taxonomy): Eukaryota > Metazoa > Porifera > Demospongiae > Dictyoceratida > Dysideidae > Dysidea > Dysidea avara. The sequence continues at coordinate 2,427,927 of NC_089272.1, read as the reverse complement.
TCTCTACAGGGTGACTTGTTTCTAGCTGAGCTCTCTACAGGGTGATTTGTTTGTAGCTGAACTCTCTACATGATAGTTTCTTTGTAGCTGAACTCTCTACTAAGTGACTTCTTCTAGCTGATCTATCTACAGGATGACTTGTTTCTCTCTACAGTGTGATCTGTTCATAGCGGAACTTTCTACTGGGTGATTTGTTTGCAGCTAAACTCTTACGATTGTTTCTTTGTAACTGAACTCTCTACAAGGTAACTTCTTCTAGCTGATCTCTCTACAAGGTAATTTGTTCGTAGCTGAATTCTCTACAGGGTGATTTATTTGAGCTGAACTCTCTACATGATGGCTTCTTTGTAGCTGAACTCTCTAATAGGTATCTTCTTCTAGCTAATCTGACTACAGGGTGACTTGTTTGTAGCTGAATTCCCTACAGAATAACTTGCAATGTAATATAACTGAGTAAATTTTAAATGCAGCTGAATGCTTTATTAGGGTGACTGTTCTATTAGAGTATCTCGATCTCGCATTTGCTGCACGTAGTTGCCTTTCGAATCATAACTCAGTGATTTGTAATCCGATTCTTCTGTACTACTGCAAGAACTTTCTATGATGATTATTCCAGCTACATACTGATTTTTAGCTCGTTGCTCTAAGCGGTTTGCCTGGTAGACACGAAAACTAATAGTTTTTTTATTCATAAAAATCGATCGCGTAATTTTGACACAGGTTGGGTTTTGTGTCATATCTCCATGGTCTTTATCCCGATTCCTTTCAAACCACAAAAAGGCACTCCTACGATGGTTGCTCCATCTACATATCAATTTTTAACTGATTCCTCCAAGGGGTTTACCCTGTAGGCGTGACAGACCTTCGACCTTATTTTACGCAAAAAATCGGTCATAACTCCGTGGATGTTCATCGGATTCCTACCAAAGTTGGTACGGAGATCCGCCTTAATGAGCCCTTTAAGTGTGCCAAATTTCAGCCCAATCCGAGCACGCATTCGTGTTTTATGGCGAATTTTGCGAAGTGTGCGAAATGAAGAAGAAGAAGAAAAAACGAAGAAATTAAAACGAAATTTTGTTCGCTCGTATCTCGGAAATGGCTGGAGCGATTTTCTTCAAATTTGGTATGTAGACTCCCCTAACTGGGCGGCACGTCTCTAGCAAATTTGGTTTCAATCGGATAAGGGATCACAGAGCTACATAGGTGTGAAAATTTCGTTTTCTTTCTTCCTGTTAATATACTCACGGTGTGGCGCGCCGGCTTCTTGGGCCGCACGACACACTATCGTGTGTCTTGATATATATACTTATGTAGCTAGCAAACGATATAGTGCAAAATGGCTATACAACTCAAATCATGTGTTCAATTAAATCAACACCACATAATGCAAACTGCTTTTTTACACTGATATGTTTAATTGTTTTGGACATGATTGAAATACAGAATAGATTGGAGAAATGGACTGGACGAAGCTTGCCTTAAAACAACTATTTGCCACAATCATCCACATCTAACTCTACAGTGACAATGTATAAACCTTTAAAGATCATCTCAAAGTTTGCTTGAGCCAATAGTAAGCTGTGCACTTAAAACCAGTCTTCCAGATCCTCGGTCAACTGAACTGCACTATTAAAGTAGTGACTGTTCTATTAGGGTAGTTAAATAATACTGATATTTTCAGATACAGACTTTTCTGGATTCTATTCTTTTTATGCTTGACTAAAGTGCATGCACTTTTAGCATTATGCCAGACTGTTAACCTTGTTATAAACAAGACAAGATACAAGCTTTGAGACGTATTGAAGAGATGCTTGTGTTCAGGTTAATAGGCAATGTGCATACTGTAATTGTTCTAATAAACACGTGATTCTTTAATGCATCACAATGGTGACCAAATACATTGTGATGTATGGAGGTAAAGTGCAATTCACTTCATTGTGTCTACAGTAGACCAGATACTGGTGCTTCTTTGAGGGCAACAAATTATTCTAACTAGAAAGTAAAGTGTTGCAAGTGAGAAGCTGAGCCAATGGCTCTAGTGGTGCGTTATTGTCTGAGCCATATTGTTGCCCATACTTTTATGGAATTTTCGATTTTCGATCATCAATAAGACTTGGTGCCATCTACACTTAACTGATCATTTTTCTTTTGAATACTTAAGTTTGCATATCGTCTGTTGCAGCAATTAGTTTCATCACTGCTTTTCAGTTTAACAGGTGATGGGTGGTGATGGGCAGGCTTTGAGGTCTCTCCACGATGTAGTTCATTGGCTGACAAAAGGGTGGCTACTACAATAGATTTGTGTTATGTTGTTTCTTAGTTTTAACCTTGTTTACACCACTAATAATGACAAGTTTGCTTATCACTTGCATTAAGAAGTGTGTGGCAGGGTCTTAGTATCGACTCGAGCATGCTTTGTTACACTCCAAGGCTTGAAAAGATATTTGTTGTGCTTTGTATTGTTTTTGGGGTGCTATACTGTAAGCTACACTGTAAGCTACACTGGAAAATCCATGTTTTAGGCTTCTATTAGCCAGTCAACAGCAAGTCCATTTTCTCAGTCCATTTCATGTTATAGTCATGTGCAAACATTGGCTGTTTGCCAACCATGAACATGTGACAGTTTTTATAATTGTTTTAAGCTAGTTTTAATGCAGCCAAGTTGTGTTAACAGTCACCTGATCAGTAGCATAGGAATAAGTTTTGGAGTGTGGGGGCCTAAGTTCACCATCACTGATTAACCACTAACTAATTGACACTCATGTATGCACACAACAGGCAGGGTCCCATTGATTGGGTTACTGCAACTTACCCTATACATTCATATATGTGACCGGATTTGCGAAAAGGTACCTTTTCCACACATTTGACACACCAGCAAACATAATGATGTAACACTTGACTCCTTATACTCATTAACTTGCTCTTAGTATCAACATGTAGCCAGATGCTGTAGCTACATTCATTGAAACTTTCAAGCTATTATACACCATGATCAAAAAGTTATGAAGCTTTTAAGTTTAAAAAATGGGTCAAATTTTGTGTGTGAAAAAGGTACCTTTTTGCAAATCCGGTCACATATAAAGGTGTTGTAGAGTTGTTTCACTGGCTATAGTCCTACAGCTACACTGCATAATAGTATATTATGCAGTGTAGCTGCATAATAGTAAATTTTTAAGAAGAATTCAACCTACATTGATTACAAGTTTATCATACCATTAGACCACTAAAACTAGACTACAGTTACAATTAGCTGTATGTGGCTCTAAATATAAGACAAGACACTGAGAATCCTGAGTGTGTGGTATACAAAGTAATGATCATAATTATGGCTAATCACTTTTAGTGGTTGGAAAAGGTATTTGAGCAAACTTTATGTGAGTCCAGTAGTCCAGTCCAGTAATCTAGTCCAGGAGTCCAGTCCAGTGAATGGAAACACCCCCAAATATGTGAATCTCTATAGGTACACTATCAAATTAATTTCACTGTCAAACCAACTGCTTTTTTGAAACTCAATGAGCATTTCTTCATACTTGCAAATACACAATAAGACTACCGCAGATTCCCTAAAATTTCGGCATCTCTAAATATTCGGCACTCCCTGTGCTTTGAACGCAATGTGCTCTAAATTTCGGCAAGCGCAGGAAAGTTTCTAAATATAAGCGCACTAATTTTTCGGCACTTGGAGTACTAGTTGACAAAGGTCTCTTGAGCACTGAGGATTCCCAGTGACCTCACACAATATGCTACCTCGATGCTGGATGAAGCACCAAGTGTGAAATTGTTCAGGGAACATACCCAACGATATCATCGTGTGACATCACGCCAACTTAGTACTGCAAAACGATATTCGTTTCATAACTCTCCTGGCCCCACATCTCCTTGTAACATAATACACCCTCAGATAACGCTTTGTTAAGCCATGTAGCACTTCATGCAGCATCTGGTAGCGAGATTTATCATGAGATAGTTTAATAATATTAGCTATTGTTTGTGGTTTCTATTTTTTATTACCTCTAGTGTTGAAATCAGTCCTTAATATTACGTCTGGGTGATTGTATTCAAAAGTGATGTAATGAATTGACCATCTCTTTTGGATAATGTAGGCAATCATAGTATATAGTGCTGCGGCCAAGTGAGTGTTGTGGTATTGTCAGCTCCGCCTCAAGGCGTTCCTGTTGGTCCCTGTAGAAATAAATCCAGAAAGTAAGCAGTAAACGGATCACAAATAACATAGCCATGAAGTGCGCAGACTGTATTAGGGGTAGATCCCTAAAAATTTGACAATAGCACTGGGTTGGTACATTTTTATCCTAATTGTTCGGCCAGACACAAACGGAATTAATTTATTTCTGCCAAATTTTTAGGGAATCTACGGTAATTATCCAAGAGACAGTCACAATTATTGTGTTCAACACAGTTTTTATGCCCATATAAGGCAATATTGCATATCTGATTGCTAAAATTAATATCTCAACTGATAATTTTTTTTTACAGATCAACACATGACCATGAATATGGCAGTGAAAATTGTCCCTAAGGTGGCTACAGATTGGGAAATTATTGGATATTGCTTGAGACTGGGAGATGAAGACATGGATGTTATCGAAGAAAGTGTATCAAAAACTGGGGACATGAAATCAGCCTGCACAAAGGTGATGAAAACTTGGATTAGGTCCACTCATGGAAGAGAGCCAAAGACATGGAGGACATTCATGACAGCATTACAGGAGTTAGATATTAATTGTGATCCTGTCCTTGAGGTGCTGCTAAAAGAACCTGTTTAGTTGTTAAGGGCTAACATTATAGTATAATGCACACATAATATGTACACATTTTTACTTAGAGTCTGCTATTAATTAAGAATATGTACATGCATACACATACGTATTTGTAGCACTTGATTTCCTTAATACAGACTGTGTCTGTTTACTACATATTGCACTGTTATTTAGTATAAGCCACGCACTTTGTATTTACTTCATTACCATTTTGTGTATAATATAATGTGTATGGGCGAAATTGATTAAACTACAGTTTAAAGTTTTGAGCAGCTGTGGTTTCCCTTGAACTATTTTAAACAAAGCAAATTACTAATTTTGTGTGGATAAAAATCATGGCTGAGTGCATACGAAAAATTATTTTACAGTGAAAGTGGTAGTTTGTTTATATACCTCCAAGAAGAAGGCCACTTTATCAAAGGAATGATCATGATAAACTCTATTTGTGCTGCATTGTAGCTATATGAGCACCCATAACTCTGTTGCAAAAATTAATTTTCTTACACTGCATGAACAGGCGGACCGAATGGTGTATAGGTTTAGTTGATTAATTTGATTTTGAACTTCGCTTCACTGCGTAATGTGATTAAAATGTGTAATATTTTCATGTGGCACACATAGTTTTACTAGCTAATACAGTTAACTGTCAAACAATTCTGATCTATAGGTGACTGACCGCATGGCTTATTAAAACTGTATAACATTTGGATTATTGTTGGCTTGCAAGTTGGTTATATGATTAAGTAACTAGTGCCACACTATTGCTGATAAATTTTACCCTGTGATGAAAGTATGGCAACCAAACAAGCAGTGTAATAGTAATAAACTGTGACTATTAAAGTTCCACTATAATAGTCAGTTTTCATTTACCTGAGCCTTAGCATTTTTGCTAACACTTCTAGTAGTAGCATTGACCAGTCTTTTAACCATCTGAGAACTGTTTATCAATATCAAAAGCACGTTAATGTGAGCAACGTGAGCTAAAATAATAGCAGGTACATTAAATTTAGTATGGATGATAGAGACATACAAACTAGTTGTTTAAAACTTGAAATCATTAAAATTTAATAGATATTCCGAGGCAAAACACTGTTGGAAAAGTGAACAAATGTACAAACTCTGAATCATTGACATGTTATAGGACAAATTATTATTTTGGTCTCAAAAGGTGTGGTTAACACATTCATTGTGTGTAGGAATAAGGCTATTATGCTCCAAAAATTGAGCATTATGCTTTTGAGCAGTGCTCAGAAAATCACCTATTATGCTTTTGAGAATTGCCCATTATTCCCAAAATTATGCTACCATAATGCCAGTTTACTTCTGTACCGGACCATTTTTATTGATGTTTAAGCTTCCAATAGTCTTGCTGGTTGCTGTATTAGAGTATTTCGTTTCAATGCGATTGCTTTATGATAGTAAATAATATTCAGTGACTGTTCTATTAGAGTTTCTGACTGCTCTATTAGAGTATCTCGATCTTTTTTAACGGAATTGTGCAATCTGCAGATTTTCCTACTGTTAAAGCTTTATAATCACTTGAAAATGCTAGCATAATTCCTGATTCCCACGCATACCTATTATGCCCGAAATTATGCCGGCATAATCGCCGCATCCCTAATTGTGTGCTCCCTTGCTATAATAAAGCAAATCTTGCAATTAAGTAAGTATACAAATGCACGTTTCGGTATTAATTATAATCTGGTTAACACAGTGGCAGTTATTCTATGATGCAAAATTTTTAGAAATGAAGAATGTGTACTGACTAACTTACACTTATTCAGGATCTAAATTACAAATAGTACTTTGTTAAATATTAACTAAGTAAAGCAATGTTAAGTTGTATTTGAAGACATCTCAAGAGGCCGAATCATTACTTATTTTTGCTGTAGGCTAGGGCTGGGAGGTATTGGAGTTTCGCTTCACGATATATCGTGCAGAAATATATCACGATATTACTATTTATCGCGGTTATTAAAGATGACTGCTATATTAGAGTAGCTGACTGCTTTATTAGGATATCTCGATCCTAGCTGACTGTTCTATTAGAGTATCTCGATCTTCGTAAAAAAATTGACTAGCTAGTACTAGGTCGTTGTTTGCAGTAGTATCACGTGATTATTTGAGGTGCATTATAACAACCTTAAGGGCTTAATTAGCTGTCACAAACACTAAAAATCGTAATAATATCGATATCGTGATATTATCGTTTCACCGAAATATACGCGATACAGATATCGTTTCATTGCAATACCGCGGTATTACTATAATACCGAGAAACCGCCCAGCCCTACTGTAGGCACTGCAGAGAGTTTATTAAATTTAGGATTATGGCATGGTTGATATGCACTGTAGAGAAAGTTAGTTATAATTAAGCTTAGAGCAGCTACGTAAGCTTTATCGTGTTCTGACAAGGTTTTCAGATGTAATTGCCTTTGAAGACTTAGATCTAAGCCTAACAGACATTTTGCACCGTACCATTACTACTGAAGCTACCCACCCCATATGACAACCACCTCAATGAATCCTGTGACCGGATATTGGAAAACCTATCTTTTGGGCACAAGCAAACTTTTTGGTAAAACTCAATTGAAAATTTCAACATTTTTTCAATATTAATTTTTTTACACATTTGGATGAAGCAAGTATTAAACCATCTTGCTGTGAAGTTTCACACCCATAGCTTCTTTTTCTTAGGAGATATGGATGATTATATCAGACCATGTAGTAATTTCACATGCGTGGGACAACAATTAACTTACAAATTGGGTGATTTGTTCAGGTGCTGGAATGGCTAAAACTTAGTCTTAGACAATAATACATGGGATTTAATTGCAGAAATGTACCAAGAATATTTCATTAAACTATCAGAAATGTCTTTTAAAGTATTCTAGATGGTAAAAATTGAATTATTGGTAAACAAAGTGATTTGTCACCATTTGTCACCCTTAATCACTCACAGAACTCAATACATTACCATAAAAGTAATGTACAGGAGAGAAAATTGGCCATATCTCAGGAATGCTTAAAGATATTAAGCTGAAATTTTGACACAAGATAGATGAGTACCCAGTACTTCATTTAAGCTATAAAATAGAAAATTGACCAATGTGCCAAAAAGGTAGGTTTTCCAAGATCAGGTCACAGTATACTGATTATATACTTAAATGAATTGTATAGTTTATTGGTGGAATGAATTTCTGTATACTTCTAGTAGATGATCATTATTATAATTAAGAAACTGAGTTTTATGTCCCTCTTATATAAAGGGAATAAGTGACAAATAGGAATAACTATTGTACAGTCATCTCTACCCCAAGCACACAGTTAGAGGTGATGCAGTATTTCAACACTGAAATAATTGTAGGATGACTAGGATCCTCTCCTCTTGCTACAAATTGCACAGCTCTATCAGTTTCTATGCAAGCTCTAACCAGCTGTTTATAATGTATTACTCATACTGATATAATATTCTTGGAATAGTCATTACACATGTGGTAGTGACTTGTATCATACTACAAATCAATACACTTAATGGCTTGGGTAATTACTGTAAAATAACACTACAAAAACGGATCGGATTTACGTATATTTCCTTGTTTCAGGAAACTCATGGAAAGATGATCTATCAAAGCCCTCTAACTTTCCATATATTTACATTGCACAGTAAACATAATTAAGGTTGTTAAGTTTTTAAATGTATGCAGTGGAAGTTATTTAGCTAAGAATTTAATACTGGTGAATGTGTGCACCACTGAATGAGGCTGACTATGGCTATACAACTCGCGAGCTAGACTGCTAGACGTCAAGCTGCCATGCCAGCGATTACTAGTACTGGAACAGGACATTCTGCATGGCCACTGTGACTTAGATCTAGTCTACCTATTTGGCTATTATCACCAGGTAGTCTAGTTGAAGTCGTTATCACTATTGCAGAGTACGTGGCAGAGTAGCTTTATAATATCCGCACTTGCAATAGCGCATTATTGCGCTAATACTTCTTGGAAATGTTCTTTTATTATAGTTTCACCCTGACTTTGTGCATAGGAAGCCTGCGTACTTCGATGTTACTGTGCGTTGTCCATTACAAGAATCTCTGCTGGGTCGGTCTGCAGTTTCAGCAGGTGTGGCTGCTGCTAAGGGAGAAGAAGATAAGGATGCTCACCATGATGAGCTTGTACAGGCTGCTGGAGGTGTTTTTGTCCCCCTGGTGGTTGAGTCCTTGGGTTTGTGGTCTGCTGCTAGTCGTCCTGTCTTGCAGGATATTGCTTTGAGGACAACCACCAGGAGTGGCATTTCTCGTGGCCTAGCATACCGCCATCTGCTAGAGCAACTCTCTGTTTGTCTGTGGCGCCACAATGCCCGGACATCTGTCCGGGGGTTTTGCTGTGTGTATGCTGGCGGTCCATGCGGTGTTTTTGTAGGCCTGTGTAGGCTCTGTAGGTTTAGCTGCTTTTTCTTTCTTCTGCTTTTTGTCATTTATAAATTAAATTAGGTTTAACTTCTATCTAGAGATCGGGGAGGATGGGAGTGCCATTAGGGCCGGAATTAAAAAAATTTAATTACTAAAAAAAAAAAGTTGTAACTTAGCAAAGAAGTGGATGACGGTGACAGCGGTCTACGTCTACAGCTAGAGCAATAAACGCTCAGGTTTAACGCTGAAGTAGCGTGATGGTGGCGCACGAATGGAGGAGAAAGATTGCAGCTTGCCGACCCGAATGCCCGGACCCGAAATCCTGCCGTGGCCTTCAGACTATTGTGGCGCCGCTGTCACCTCTGTTTCCTGACTTTCTGTACCGCTGTGCCGCCTTTTGACACCAAGTACAATAGAGGCAAGCAGTAATTTGCCTGTGTTTGTTGTAGTTGATTTTACTGTAGCAACACCTCGAGCAACACGGATCGCGAGACTTATGAACTAGTGCTGTGCGATATCAGGATTTTTATTTCGATATTATATCGATACGATATTGGGTAAATATCGATATTTCTAAACGATTTTCGATAATTTTTAATTGTGTGGGCGGTGTAATTGCGTGGACAGCCGATATTTATAAACATGCTTGAAATACAATTTGCACACAAACTATTGCATGAAACTAATAAGCCTAGAAAACTGGCAGACAAGTTTTTAAAGTGGCTAGATAGTACAGAACCAACCTTCATTTCTAGCGTGATTACGCAATCACACTAAATGCTGTAGATTTATCGAAATATTCTTCGATATTTCGATAATTATCGCAATATTCTTCGATATTTCGATAATTATCGCAAAATATTACCTTTTCGATAAATATCGAAATCTGCTAAAGCAGTATCGAAAATCGATACGATAACGATATCGACAAAATTATCGCGAAATCGATATTTTTTCGATATATCGCACATCACTATTATGAACTAGGAATTAACCGCAGTTTTAGCGAACGACTGAGGGTTATGTTTGAGGTAAGTTGTGTGTATGAGATACACGTACTCCTTTGCATTTCTTTTAGGGATGAGATACAATTTAAGACCAAGAATGAGCTAATCACATGAGAACTTTTAAAGTTTCAGGTTAGTGGTTATGATTAATGTGATTATTGGTTGTTAGTGTGGATTGTATGTAAAGAAGTGTGTCTCCTCTAAGTGTAAGTGGTATGGCACTTTGTGTCTCTGTATCCTCTATTCCAATTCTTGATCCAAAAACCTGTATTGGATGTTAGTGTGGAATGTGTGTCTCCTCTAAGTGTAAATGATATGGTACTTTGTGTATCTGTATCTTGTAATCCAATTCTTCATCAAAAACCTGTAATAACACATACCCATGTAATAATACATGTAATGACACATACCCATGGCTCAAGTATATTATCAACTTTACTGGTTAGGAGGGTGAACACAGAAGGTAGAGCTTGTATGAGGTCCTTACGACCAACTAGAGTATTTTATAGAAATATAGTGTATTTGACCTTGAAATTATTAGAAGTTTAGGACAGCAGAATTGTTTGACATTTCTGATGCTTATGTATAGTTTTGCGTAGTATTCACCGTGCTGTGACATCCGGCTTGATTTCTTGTGGGTACAATGACATGAAAATAGCAGCTATCTATATTATAATCCAACAAAACATTCGCAAGGTGGCTTAAAATCTGAGCCTTTGCATGCACATCATTGTTTACTACACATCAGATAAGTGTATCCCTGTTGCCATTAGCCTATGTAAAAACGTAGCGCTACTGTGGTCCAGTGTTAAAGAGGCAGGTAATTTAGGCTGCTTTTGTATAGTACTACTGTATGCAGTTCTATAGCTTGTGTATTCATACTCAGTTTATGTTTTATTAAAATTTTTAATCCTGAGAAAACCAAAAGAACTTTAGAAATTGTGCAAACTAGGTAGGTTTTCATGAAGATGGTTGCATTTACTAGGTTGATTATGGTAGTGAGGTATTGCTATAACAACATACTATCAAAATACAAGGACTCCTAATTCATCACTTCGTATAGCTGTAAAATATTTTGTACTGGTATTGTGATGTGTTTTTCTATTACCAGCCATAGTTCACATGCATATCTTCTTTTCAATAGCATTCTCTGCATCGGACCATTCAGCATGATTGTTCAGGTATTGATCGCTGCCAGGACAAGCTGTTTTGGCCTCTAGATCGATTATTTCTGGTGAGTTTCTTGAAGGATAATTCTATAATAGAGTAATATATTTTTTTGTTAGATATGACTAGTAGAAGGATACGACTATAAGAAGTGGAACGTTGTTTGGAAAAAGATACAATACTAACAGGTATTTAATCGTACTGTACAATGTTTTGGCATTACATCTATTTTTTTTCTATTTACAGTACACAGAAAATGTTCGGGCAAGGAGTCTGCCATTGATGAACACCCAAGACAGAACATTTTTTGTACATTGACTATGTTGCATTTTTGTGTATGGATGGATGACCTTTTGTTGATTTAAAATTGGAAGTATTTAAACCAATTAATACAGAATATAGGAGTGGGACGAGGGTAAAAAATGTGACATTTCCTCACATTTACTGTTGGGAAAAACGACCTTTCCTAGCCTTTCAGTGGTAAGGAGATATCAAAAAGACGGCTAAATCTTTTCAGGAAAGTTGTGGAAATGTGATCATTCCTGATGAAAGGGAAGGTAAGATAATATTTGTGGAAATCTGACATTTCCATACCTTTCCACAGTCTCTTAAAGGTAAGAAAATCAATTCCTTTTTTGTAGTGTAAGTGGTTTTGGTTTCCATGGATTATATAAACCTAACTTGTCACTTTGCATGTATGATGAAGAAAACAAGCTAACAGGGAAGTTTGTTGCTTTTGTGCAGAATAACTGGTTTATAGTATGTTGATTGCTGACATGTTCACTTTCTTTGCACATTATTAACAGTGTATCTATATACATCACATAAATAACTGGTCAACCTGCATAAAGAAGTGCTGTACCCTGACCTATGAAAATTGAGGCTGATTTGTGGACAAACCTTTAGGGACCCGCCGATTATGCTCATACTTTTACCTATTAGCTATGCTATGCTGCACTGTTCAATAATTCACCTATTATGCTTAAATTAATGCTCAATATTTACCTATTATGCTCGATTATGCTCAATGTTCATGCCTTAGTTCATATGCTTTGTTACTAGTTTAACACTGTTTAGAAAGAAAAAATGAGTGGCTGGAACACAAATAATAAATTCTTGCTGCATGCCTGCATGTAAGAGAAAAGATCGATATACTCTAATAGAACAGTCAGTTTGATGATTGTTCTATTAGAGTTACTGACTGCTCTATTAGAATATATCGATCTTATTTTGCAATTGTCATTTTTCCAGCAAGAATTTACACTATCGTACAAATATTTAACCTATTATGCTGGCATTATGCTCAATGCTTTTAGGTATCTATTATGCTCAAAATTATGCCAGCATAATCGGCGTGTCCCTACAAACCTTCATTGTCAGGGATCTTTGAACTGAATAGTACACTGTACTTAGTTTAGTGCTGTAATAACCACAGGTATCTGCTAAACTTTTTTGATATAAACAACAACTAGGTGAATTCGATTCATGCTATCAGTAATATTAGATATTATACTAAAATATGGAGCTTGCTAAGGTATACTGGTCTTGGACATAGTGTTGCTGCTTTCACAGTTTAGCATTATTGCACTCATCACAAGCAATTATAATTATTGCAGCTGAGTTGTTGCATGTTTTGAAATGATATGCCAAGTTTGGCAGCTTCGGCTGGCTATGGGCTAACTTGTTGTTCTTTTGCACCTTAACTTTTTCATCCATGTTTTAATTTAGTCTATACTATGGCTGCTTGTCAAAATGAAATTTGGAAGGCTAAAAACTGATCCAGTGATGTACTGTAGGATCAGTCGAGCGAAGTGAAGTCCAATGAGCTTCTCTCCTTCAATTATTGCCGTATGCTTATTTGGTGTAAAGGGAAGAAATTGGCAGTTTTGGATGAGGAGTTTATCTTTCACTGCAGATGACATTAAATGCAGAAGTTAATAAAATGACAACCACTGGAATAATACAGTATTTGGACCTGTAATGTTTTCTAATGAAATTAAAGAGAATAATATCCTCCACGGTATACAACTCTATGCTGATGATTGAGTGGTGTACCGAGTGATTAATTCACAGCAAGATTCAGTGTTCCTTTAAAGAGACCTAAATACCATTATTAAATGGACTGAGAAATGGCAAATGTAACTTAATGTTGACAAAATATGTTTTGCTAAGACATACTAGAGTGTTTTCTCCCATTGAATCTAACTACAACATTAAGTCTGGAACTAGCAGAGCAACAGTGATATTTGGGAATCATTTTTATGAACTCATGCAGTAGTCAAATCACATTAAAACTGTGTACAACAAGACTAACAAGGCTCTAAACTTTTTGTCACAACCTGAGTAAATGTCACGTTGATGTCAAGATACATGTAAATGCCTACCTTACCGTCATAAGGCCATTGTAAGAATATGCAGCCAGTGTCTGGGATCCATAAATTATTAATAAATACTTTAGCAAGTGACATTGAAAAATTCCAATGCCGTGCTGCAAGATGGACGTTTTCAGATTATAATATGTAGCTAGTTACAGCAGTGCAACAGAAATGCTCATACATGTAACTCTGCTCTACAACAGAGAAGCTGAGCTGTACAGTGTATTAGCAGATCGAATCAACACTTTTTAATATAAAGATTACTGTATATTCAAACTCAATTTGACACTAGGACAAAAGCATTATGCATTATATAACATTTTAAACTTGTGACCTTTATATTATTGCTAATATGTGGCTGAATTTGACAAAACAAGGCTTCGACGCACAAAGCTTTGTTAGGAGATATGGCGATTTTAAGGAATCATTGTGTAATAACTTCCCAGTGCCTACAGCTGTGCAAACAAAATTTGCACCAATTGTTCATCTGTTCACTAGCTATCACTGAGTGGGTGTATACATTTCTGATACCCAAAATTTGCCCTGTTTTGAGCAGCTTTTTTCGAGCGGGTAATAATATCACAGATGGTAGTACTAAGGGTGGGAGGGTGGGGGTGGACGGTGGTATTAATATACGGGTATATACGGGTATAAAATGGAGTAAGAAGACGATTGGAGTCCAGAGGCCAAGTTTGGGCTCTCCATGGCCCTTCATGGCCCTCAAATTGCTCCAAATTGACTGAGAACACTATTGGCGAGCTCTCTGTGAAGTCCCAGCTCACTACACACCATTATCACAAAGCCATGGCCATTTAAAGGTGCCAATCTCACACTCGTGGCTTTGACAGGGTCGGAAGAAAGCTGCTACAGAAACCAGACTTGCCAGTGCTGAAGGAAGTACAGTGTGAAATATGATAGTATATTAGACCAGCAATCCATTTCTGGTAAAATCGTAAGTTTGATTTTGTGTGTGTGGAAGCCTTGTTATATGAAATCCGGTCACATATATGCATGCCTTATTGTACTATACTTTATTAATTTTCACTCTAGATAATTAAATGTGTGTCATTATGTATAATCTTGATGACGTACGTTGTAATTTGGGACTGGATTTTGGCCCATTTCAGTAAATTTAATACACACAAGAGTTACAAGGTTAAAGTAGGTATGTATACATAGTTTTCCCTAGTTTGCTGTGTAGTTCTAAAGTTTGTGGTCCATGTAGGCTTTAGTAACTGAGTGAACAATAGTTTATCTCTTGATTGCTGTTACATTAGGTATGCTACACATATTTATACACCTGTAGTAAATTTATTAATCAGCAAAGTTTATAAGATCCAAAAATATTCTTATAACTTCACAGCTTCACAAACTACTCTAAAATGCAAATTAAACTATTGCCAGATAACAAAACAATAATTGATAGATTTAAGCCTGTTGTTAATGTATACACTACAAATGTTAATATAATCATGTAAATATTATGCTAATTACAATATTTAATTTTGTATGGTGTATGGAATGATGCATCACTTAAATTACTCAGCATTTGGAGGTGCAATGTCCCTATTATACATCTAACACTGTCCACATGTATATTATATTTGTGATCAGATTTGCAAGAGGGTACCTTTTCCACACATTCTACATGTGAGCAAACAAAATGAGCGACTCCTTATACTCAAAATATGGTCAGATACTTAACTCATGTAAAATTTGTTTTCTCGCGCATGGAAAATTTCAGAGAATTATATGCAATTAAGAAGTTTTACAGTTTGAGAGCATGCATGGGTCATTTTGTATGTAAAAAAGGTTTGCATGTATGCATGCGCATGTGCATGTGTGTGTGTGAGAGAGAGGCAGTGGCTGGAGCATTGGCCTGGTAATCAAAAGGTTCCAAGTTTGATTTCCAGTTAAGCCAATTAATTTTGTTGTTTCCTTGAGCAAGAAACTTTACTCACCTTGCTCTAGTCTATAGCTGTATATTGGGCACCTGGTGGCATGGTTTCATCTAAGCAGACCACCCAGTTGTAACATTACTGGGTACCTAGAAAGCAAATGCCCAGTCTCATTTAGCAGTGTTGATGTTGTGTAACTTCAGGTTTCACGACCTCTCTCCATGAGACCTGGACAATCCTCCTGTAGGTTACCAGCCCTGCCCCAGAAGGATTTGCCTTCACAAGGTTCAAGTGCCAAAGTGGTATATAGGCATCCCAGTGCTGGTTTGCTGGGTGGTAATAGCTGTGTTTTGCATGGCTGCTGTACATAGGCTGCATGTGTGTGTGCATGCGTGTGTGTGTGCATGTATGTGTGTGCGTGTGTGTGCATGTATGTGTGTGCGTGCGTACGTGTGTGAGTGTGTATGGTACCTCTTCACTAATTCATGTTACATTTGGAGTATATACATGACTTTAATGCAAACAAGATTTAACAGCGAACAACAAACTATAAATAGCTCAAGTATATACTGAGTGGCTGACATGCATGCTTTAGAGTAGATTCTTCCTTTACCATTAAAGTGAACTTGTTTGTTCCCCTACCTTTTCTAGCTTCTCATGAAATCTTAAGCTTGATGATGCACAAAATGTTACATTTGTACATCAGTGATCAAGCATAAGATTACTTTTAAATCAACTAGTATAGTATAAGCCAAACAGCATTGTGACATTCAGCAGTGCTAGTAGTGATTCACCACCTGTTTTACATGGTATAAAATAAGTTAATCCTACATTATTTCGATGCACACTTTACAGTTTGTCAGCTAGGAGCTAAAAGATGACAATGAAACTGTTGTTGGTCAGTTTTATCCTAGCTTCTTTCATGACACTGGGTACACCTAAACGATTAATTCATTGCCTTATTGAAAAGTGTGGACCACGTGGTACTCAATGCAAGGTGGACCAATTCAGTCCTGAATGTGAATCCTGTGTGCCATCAAGGGTGGAATGTATAAAAGATTGCAAAATGAGTTGCTGCACATTTCTCTTTCCGTGTGTTTAATATTGGTCAGACTCACTACTGTACCATCATGTCATTGTCATATACCGACAATAGATAAGATTTCTATAGTGAAGTTTTATATGAACAATAATGTAAAAATAATGATTGCATTCATATTATATTCTAGGTGAATAATCCAATGTTACCTGTAGAAACTACTAATGGATAGGGACCCGCCGATTATGCTGGCATAATTATGAGCATAATAGGTGTCTGAAAGCATTGAGCATAATGCTAGCATAATAGGTAGAATATTTGTGTAATAGTATGAATTCTTGCTTATTAAAATAGCTATCACAGAAAGATCGATATACTCTAATAGAACAGTCAGTAACTCTAATAGAACAATCATATAGCTGACTGTTCTATTAGAGTATATCGATCTTTTCTGTGATATGCATTTTGACAAGTAAGTTTGTGCTTCAGCCACTTATTATTTATCCATAAACTGGAGATTATTAACAGAGCATGAGAACTGAGGCATAAATAATTGGGCATAATTTGAGCATAATCGGTAAGTATTGAGCATAAATTTAAGCAT
This sequence comes from Dysidea avara, assembly GCF_963678975.1. NCBI lineage: Eukaryota > Metazoa > Porifera > Demospongiae > Dictyoceratida > Dysideidae > Dysidea > Dysidea avara. The sequence continues at coordinate 2,410,642 of NC_089272.1, read as the reverse complement.
AATAGGAAAATTTTTGAGCAGTGCAGCATAGCATAATAGGTAAAATTATGAGCATAATCGGCGGGTCCCTACTAATGGAGCAATGACACCTGGAGAAAGACTTTGCCATAAACAGTGTGACTGTGCTGGACCAAGATAGTATTGTAATACTGGTGCTTGTGGAGACCCCCTTGTCCCAGGGGTAAAATTCTATTATTTTCCAGACCCAGTGATGTAGGATTGATGCATTAACTTGTAAGCATAATATGTATATAGCATATTTAGTCATGTACATCTGTATACAATACTTGATACATGAAGTTTTTGCTCTGATTGAAAAATAAAAATGCTATGTCTGTGGTTACTTGCACTACTTCATATCACTAGTTGTGTGTATCATGTGACAATACTACAAGCATGTAAATAATAACTACAGTATTATGGTTCTGTCTATATTCATAGTGGAATAAAGTGCCTCTTAAGTCAGACAATAAAGATGTATTGACATGCATGGAAATTCACTGTTCATAATATCTCACACACATGCACCTTCAATTCCACCCACAAGGTGGTTCATAGCCTTATGCATATGGCTTCATGAAAATGACTTTGACCAGTGACATTTCAGTAAAATCTTAAAAGTGCAACTGCATGTTGAGCACATGTGTAGCATTTTAACATTCTTTATTCAATGAAATTTGCAGCACATGCAGGTGTTTTTTGTCCTTGAGTTGACAACCCTGTGAGGTCACAGACAGACACAATGTCGTGCATCACACAAACTAAAACCATAGAGTTCATATCTCAAGTATATATATACTCAACACATAATAGAGTTAGGTATATTATTCGTCCAGTAGTTCTCCTATAGTATTACTTGCTGTACATACTACATACCTGGACAGTGTTCTAATCTTTGCTCAAAGCCTGATAGCATATAATCATAGCAAGAGGTCAAGCCTGCTAAAGACACTTATAGCATCACATAATGACTCTAAACTGTGCAAAAATCTAAATTATAACAGATTGCTGATTAAATAAGTATACCACACAATTTATTATCTCTAAGCAGTGCATATTTAGCTAGGTATCCACACAGCCAGTTGGGTGTTTATGTCTCGCCTTTTGCATGAGGTCACACTTCTAAGTGAACCACCACTAGTTTCTGATTACCATTTTGGCTACAGCTATCTACTGCAACAAATGAAATTGTACTAATGAAACTGTCCACTGTACTAATGAAAGTTTCAATGCCAATCCTCTGTCATTCACCAATGAGATTTGCAACTGTTTTAGATAATGATGAGCTACTGTAATAACCATACGTGTCTGGCAAACTTTTTTAGGCAGGAAATGATATGTTGAACGTGCAGGTATGTACTGTACAAGTCATTGTTGGGACAAGCCTTGCTGATGATAATTTCAGAGAGTAGTCTAAATTTTCTTAGTCTGCATAAGGTCATTAGGGTATCCCTAATAGTTAGCATATCTCACTGACTAGTTTTGTTACTCATATCAGTACTTTTCCAAAATGTTGATAATTATCCTATTGAAGAACAGCAACTTAGCTAGCATATTTCACATTGCGATACTGTATTGTAACAGTCACACATACTTGTGAGCCTGAGATACTGTATTGTAACAGTCACACATACTTGTGAGCCTGAGATACTGCAATATTAATACTCAACTATAATTATATTGATAAATATTATTGTGCACAAACTAATGTAAGCAAAATCAGTCAGAGCAAAAAAATGATGGGAAAAAAAGTGGGATTAAAGATAATAGGCTCATGTCTATTGTGAATAAATATCAAGAGTATATATATTGGGAGCCCTCCCCATTATAAATTATACTCTTGATAATATTATAATAGTTTTGTTACTGCATGGATTTGTGAAAGGGATTTCTACACACATCTAATTGTAAAAACTTGGACAACTACCTCAGTGTTCAAAAATCACAATAATTACATAATACGCCTGAAATTTTCAGCAACAATTTTTGCAACACAGTATTAAAGGATATTTGTTTCTTTTTTTTGTACAGAAATTTGACATTACATACTACTCCAATCCAGCTTGTTTCAGTACTTTTTATCATGGTACTACGTTGTCCCTATACTCTAATAATACCAATGGTAGAGCCACAGATAGATTAAATGTACTACAGTCAGATGGCTACATTCTATTTATTTTGCATTGGTCTGTAAACTCTGGCATACCGTAATTTGTTTCTTTTTTCGTTGTAAAATATTTTTACATGAAAAAATTTTATACAAAAATAGAGTGAATTACGGTAATACAGTGTAAAAGCTACAGAAATACTCTAATAGAGCATTCACTGATCAAAATTTTTGGAAGAAATGCTGTTATTAACGTAGGAGCACAATGCAAGCATAATGAAAACACTGCAAATGGGTAAAATTCTGAAAGTATTTTGGACAAAATTAAGTTTTTGAACATATTAAATTTGACTGTGGTGGTGGTTGTTACAAAGTGATTGTTCTACGTATTAGTGATCTAAGGAACAATGTACAATGTATTTGAGCTTGCAGTTTCCATTGACTGCACTATTTTGAGTAATGTAATGATCGTAGTTTCAAGGAATTAAGCTTCACAGCTTGAAATATATACCGGTATGTTAGCATTATGCTGGCATAGCATCAAGGCAATAGGGATGGTGAGGCCTATGCCAATAAAAGCATAATAGTAGGCTTAAGTCTATTATGCTCCAAAATCTACCTATTATTCTTTCTGGAAGTTCTTTTTATATTCACCTATTATTCTCAAAAATTATTCTCCATCTACCCAAAATTATTCCTGAAATCAGTGCCAGATATAAGCATATTAATTACGAATTTATATAACTGACTGTTATAATACAATTATGGGTTCAAAGTTGACTGCACTAATAGAGTGAGTGACTGCTCTATTAGAGTAAGTGACTGCTCTATTAGAGTATCTCAATCTTTTCAACCGTTTTTACCTTGCACTATTTCAGTGGTGTTTTCAAAAGATTTTTACATCAGGCTACAAGGAAAACTTATAATTTTGTACCAATTATTTCTAGAACTCATCCGATTATTCCGGAATATTCCCCAATTCTTTCAACCACGTATTATTCCTGAAATTATGCCGGCATAATAGACGCATGCCTACATAATAGGCAGGAGTGTGCAATTTTGAGTGCATACCAATTAGTAAGTGTCTAAGGCACTTTCAGCAAAATCGCTGCATAAAATAGATCATCCATATCACCATTATAGATTTTATCTTGTTCAACATCTTACAACAGTTAATTGTCAACACTTATCGACTACCACCAGAAAAGTGTCAACTTCATCAAAGGTTCATGTCTATTCAATAATACACAGTGATTTTGTACAGGCTGCAGCTGTGTTGATAGTTAAAGATGCACACTCTCTCACTATATAATTGTGAACTCTTGATGTTTATACAGTAATAATCTACCATTTTGTTTACTGACTATATAGAACATTCTATGTAGTCATAACAGGTAACAACTCCTGGAGGTCTAAAAATTTTTGCTATAAACTATTCTTCCAGACTCTTTCTTCTGTTAGTGGTTGACTGAGTTTTTTTGATCGTTTGTTACAAGCATTGGCATGTACCCCTTCTGAAAATAGTCTAAATGCTTTAACAATGCTCCAAACAAAATTTTAGTGGCTTATACACTTTGTAACATTTTTTCTTCAGAATTAGATGCTAATTAAGCCAGTTCACTATGTAGCATGTAATCAAGTTGTAAGTGTGTAGCACACACTTGTAATATTTATATGAAAAGTTTCATATATTTTTTCACAAAGAGCACAAATCACCATTCTTGGTACTATACTGTTCTACTACTGTATGTAAAGATGTGTATATACATTGTAAACATTCAACAGGTTGATGGTATTCCACCGGGGTACTAGTATAGCAGCACAACCAAAAAATCCTGCACTTTTTCATAAGACCATGAAACTTTCCACATAAATAATAGTCCTCAATATATATATTTTTAGATATCGTTCCATCACTGATTTGACCTTTTGGTGACCTTTACGGCCATTTTTGTACAGAAAATTGATCATTTTTGTCTTTAACTCCCTGAGGTAGTACTTAACTTGTTAAAACATGGTACCAAAATAAAGGTCTAAACAAGTTGGTTTTTATTTGAAGTCAATAGGTGAATTCATTCTTAAGCTTTGAGTATTTTATCAGCTGCAAAATTTGATAAATTTATGCATAATTATCTGCCCACAGGTAATTCACACCTCAAGAGCAGGTAAATTTATCAGATTTTGCAGCTAGTAAAAATACTCATAACTTTGTAATGAAATCACCTATTGACTTCAAATAATTGCTTTTGCCAACAAGACCCTTTGTTTTGGTCAAGGGAATGTCAGTCACAAATCCAGAGGGGGGCACAGGGAGCACGTACTCCCTCCCCCCCCCCTTCAAAAAGAATGCATATATACAAGATTGAGATACTCTAATAAAGCAGTCACAGTGTTCATGAGGCAGTGTAGATTAACTATGAAGCTATGAAGAAGGATCTTTACACTGTATACATTTGGTATTAAAGGAGAGCTATTATTGCCACTGTGACCTTTTTTCTCTCTCTCTCTCTCTTCAAGTTTTCAGGAAAGTGCACCCCCCCCTTTCCAAACTCTGGATCTGCTGCTGAATGTCACTCCAACAGTTTACCAGTAAGTGATACTGGAATTGTGATGTGTACTGGCAATACTGTTACTGTATCTCAGTAAATATTGTAGACATGCAGATGTCAAGGCTTTAACAACTACGTATTATACAATATACTAGTATGATTAGAGTTCTAAAATTGCATTGTACTATTCATCTCAAATGTACACACATAATCCTTAGTATCACAATACAACACTACCACAGTGCTAGAAATAAGTGTCAGAAACTGTCGGCTGCTTTTAGGAGATAAAAATTTTCCAGTATGATGTTAATGGCTTTTCCATTAGACTTTAGTCAGCTAAATGTTGGAAAATGTCCAATGATTTTCTACACACATTGTCTTGCACCCTGTAACTCTCCTAGGTTAGACAACTGTTTCATCATGAGGTTAACTTTCTCCAGTTGGGTGCTCTTCTGAACTAAGCTTGTCTTGTGTAGTCCATCCAGCCTCTCATCAAGGATCTAGTGGAGTATGTAAAGTATGGAGAGTACTACTATTGTCATACAATACTGTATAGTAGGGATCCATTCAAGCAAAACAGCACCCCCAACTATTCAGCCGCCAAAAGTCATCCTAAAAATATTTTTCATGATGAAAAGCACTTTTATGGTAGAGTTAAAGCATTTATAATGTCAAATCTCCTGTTAAAAACAAGAAACCCCTTATACAAGACTCAATAGTGAATCGCTACAACTCAGTTTTTGCCTGTCAGTCTGGGCTGACCACAGTCACAAGTCGAGGCTTATGCCACAATACATAACTTGTATCTGACATGTACCTTATGGTGTTCCAACAAGTGTCTGCCCTCTGTGCTTGCCTTTTCCTCTATCTTCAACTACACTAATTGTTACCTTGCAGTAACCAACAAATTAAGCCTTGTCGATACTTTCTCTGCATGAGGAGTGTATCCAGATACCACAAAAGTGCTAATTGAAAGAGGCATGGTATATACCCATAGCTGCACAACAGGTCACAGAGGATAATGACTATACTACCCTTAGCTGAAATTACAACAACTGAGATGACGACCATCCTCTTTAATGTATGAAACAAACAAACATAGAGACCATGCCTCTTACAGTATATGATATAGCTGCACTTATAGCAATCAATCATGCCAACCAAGCCCTCTTTTTGGTCTACAAGTAAATGTAACAGAAAGCATGGTGACCATGCCTCATGTCTCACGTCTCTGAACTCATGTGTGCCAGCTTAAACACAAAAGTGTTCCGATAAGTTATAAAAAGCTCACCTGGGGAAGTTATAGGTAGCCCCTTCAGAAAGATTACTTTCTATACAGTTGGCTATTAACACTGCATTTACAAACCTGTTTATGAAACTGAGACATCTCGTTTATGGGCACATGTTTAGACCACTATAATGAAACATACTAGCCTGGAAAATGGTGCAAAGAAGGACTCTGTTAATGGGTGGTTAAGAAGAAAGACAGTGGCAAATTAGCACGGTTGTACTCTAGGGATGGTTTATGGCTTATACCAGATGTTAATATCCTTTATTACAATGTGGTTGGTACCTGTAAGTAATAGTAATCGTGTGCTCTTTCTGCTATGAAGTGTTGAATTTTTCCGTTCGATAAAATGTCTTTTATCTATTTAAGCTTTATTTTGATACAATATCTAGTAGACACATTGAATATAGAAAACTGAACTGAGTTGTGCTGGCACGGCAGTTTTATGCATGCTGGCCCAGTTTGGTTCGGCTCGGCTTGGTAGGTGTTTATACTGTAGTGAAAATCAAGACGAGTCATGCCGAACCAAGCCAGCGCACGATATGAGGTAAATGTAAACGCAGTATAAGACAGGTTCCTTATAACTGCTTGGTTTGTATCAAACTGTTTTTATCCATTGCTTATAATCTTTTATCACTTTGTAATTATTTCACAGTTTTTTGCTACATAAACAATAAAACTAAGTTCTGGTTATGTACAGGTAGTGTTATACACTAGGTAACTTGGTGACACATGTTGGAAAATGGGTTAATATCAATGCACAATTAGCACCAGTGCACTGACTAGTCACATTTGACCACATTAGCGTATTTTGAAGGGTGCGCTTTTTCACAGATTCTACTGTTTTTACACATACACATCCAACCATTAACCCATTATCTTCATATTGTTCAAGTATTTGATTGTTGTAGTACGTACATGGCATGTTACGGATGAGAATACCTTCATGTATACTGCAAATACTCTAATAGAACATTCACAATAAAACAGTGCTAATATACTCTAACTGAAATGTTTGGAGATTTAACTGTGTGTACAAACTACATACCATACAGACTAGCACAGAGAGAAAACTGTATATGTTGACAAATGGCGAAGAGTCGCTGTCCTAACAATAACCCGAATGCTCTCCTTCACATTCTAGCTTCACAAGTTAGTAAGCAATGTTGGAAATGTTTAGCAGCTGTGTGGTGCCCACCATGTGACCTGTCATGACATTTACCTACTATTCTAGAACAGTACAGAGTCCTATTACTGAGGTGGTCATATTACTGAGGTGGCACTATTACTGAGGTGGTCATATTACTGAGGTGGTCCTATTACTGAGGTGGTCATATTACTGAGGTGGCACTATTACTGAGGTGGTCCTATTACTGAGGTGGTCCTATTACTGAGGTGGTCCTATTACTGAGGTGGCCCTATTACTGAGGTGGTCCTATTACTGAGGTGGTCATATTACTGAGGTGGTACTATTACTGAGGTGGTCCTATTACTGAGGTGGTACTATTACTGAGGTGGTCCTATTACTGAGGTGGTCCTATTACTGAGGTGGTCCTATTACTGAGGTGGTTCTATTACTGAGGTGGTCATATTACTGAGGTGGCACTATTACTGAGGTGGTCCTATTACTGAGGTGGTCCTATTACTGAGGTGGTCCTATTACTGAGGTGGTCCTATTACTGAGGTGGCCCTATTACTGAGGTGGTCCTATTACTGAGGTGGTCATATTACTGAGGTGGTACTATTACTGAGGTGGTCCTATTACTGAGGTGGTACTATTACTGAGGTGGTTCTATTACTGAGGTGGCACTATTACTGAGGTGGTCCTATTACTGAGGTGATCCTATTACTGAGGTGGTCCTATTACTGAGGTGGCACTATTACTGAGGTGGTCCTATTACTGAGGTGGCCCTATTACTGAGGTGGTCCTATTACTGAGGTGGCCCTATTACTGAGGTGGTCCTATTACTGAGGTGGCCCTATTACTGAGGTGGCCCTATTACTGAGGTGGCCCTATTACTGAGGTGGTCCTATTACTGAGGTGGCCCTATTACTGAGGTGGTCCTATTACTGAGGTGGTCATATTACTGAGGTGGTACTATTACTGAGGTGGTCCTATTACTGAGGTGGTACTATTACTGAGGTGGTCCTATTACTGAGGTGGTCCTATTACTGAGGTGGTCCTATTACTGAGGTGGTTCTATTACTGAGGTGGTCATATTACTGAGGTGGCACTATTACTGAGGTGGTCCTATTACTGAGGTGGTCCTATTACTGAGGTGGTCCTATTACTGAGGTGGCCCTATTACTGAGGTGGTCCTATTACTGAGGTGGTCATATTACTGAGGTGGTACTATTACTGAGGTGGTCCTATTACTGAGGTGGTACTATTACTGAGGTGGTCCTATTACTGAGGTGGTCCTATTACTGAGGTGGTCCTATTACTGAGGTGGTTCTATTACTGAGGTGGTCATATTACTGAGGTGGCACTATTACTGAGGTGGTCCTATTACTGAGGTGGTCCTATTACTGAGGTGGCCCTATTACTGAGGTGGTCCTATTACTGAGGTGGCCCTATTACTGAGGTGGTCCTATTACTGAGGTGGCCCTATTACTGAGGTGGTCCTATTACTGAGGTGGTCCTATTACTGAGGTGGCCCTATTACTGAGGTGGTCCTATTACTGAGGTGGTCCTAATACTGAGGTGGTCCTAATACTGAGGTGGCCCTATTACTGAGATGGTCCCAATACTGAAAACCTCATTACTGTGGCCACAAAACAATCTGGCCTTATTATCGAGGCCTTCAACAAACCTATTACGAGGTTTTCAACAAACTAGCCACTGCCTAGCTGCAACAGCAATATTTACAATTGATTTAAACACACTACGTATGTAGAGTTTAACAGAGAGAAAGGTAGGAATACACACTTTACCAATTATTCCAGTATTACTTGAGACATAATGGTTAGAAGAGTATACTACCAGAATAACAGGTACAGCTTTCAGTAGCGAAAATATGCCTTCAAGAGCAGCAACTTTTGCATTGACTGCCTCCTCATTTTGGCCTCTTTACTGATGGAAAATTGTATAAGTTTTACCAGTTTGGTCCTGTAGTATGTGGCCACTGGCCACAATAATGAGGTGGCCCTATTAACAAAAATTAAATACATGTAATATACTAGAAAATATGTTTGGACTTGCTGGACCTGGCCACTATAATGAGGTGGCCACTAAGTGAAGTTTCAGTGTACAAATTATATACACAAGTTGCTGAGTGCCTGCTAACTGAACAGAGCTTTTTCATCTCCTTGACAACCATTTTCGTCAGCCATATTGTTGAACAATTTTGTATGCAGTGGGCCTATGGACAAGTTGAAATAAGCCAATCTGCATAAACTGCTAACAACTAACAGTCCAAGCTGTGGTGGATGGGCTTGATATTGGGTAAGAATTAACATATATAAAATACACGATAACCTATAAAGCGGTTGGAAATATCCCCATAGAATGCTCAATACTGATGTTCATAAATATGACCGAAATACAGTGTAATAAATGAAAAATTACGGCACCAATTTTGGTCGTCAAGGAGATGGAAATGTTCCATAGCCTAACTTTATTACTTACATATATAATTAACCTTACATGCACTACATTGTAATATGCTATCACATCACAACTACACAGTTGGATGAATACTATGTATTGGTAAGCAAGTAGCATCTAGATATACAAAGCTGAAAAGCTGTCTATCTGTCTGTCTCCAATGTCTGTAACTCAACAACCAAAGCACGTATCAACACGGGATTTTAACAAAATTAAACGCTCATCATCTGGCTACTCCGAGTTTGTTGTTACAGACCGCTACATGCTTCCTTTCATTCTCTATAAAGCGTTGAAGGTGTTGGTGTAGAGGAAAGCTTGAGCTACATCCCTGTCAAAACCACAAACATGCAGCCAAAGCATTAGCGCATAGAACTGTTAACCCAGAGGTCTCCTACCCACGACAACTTTTTTTCCTTCTCAGTCCTTTTCATGACACACTTTTTCATGTGTCAGCTACTGACAGTGATTACTCAGCAATCTGTGCATGTATGTATCGACACGATTCACACGCGAAATGAAACACTCACCATCTGGCTACGTCGCAAAGTTTATTGCAAGCTTCTATGTGCATTCCTTCGTCCGCTACAGCACCTTGAAGGCCATGATGTAGAGAAAACTTCAGTTGCATTCCATTGCTAACCACACGATAAACAGCTCAGCTGATAAAGAAGTTGTTGTGGTTACTGTTGTGCAGGGTGTGGATTCAAATCCCGCCAGTGACAAAAACTTTTTTTTCTTCGTTTTAATACACCTTTTTGGTGAATACTTTTTCAAACTGAACTTTTTCTTATAGTAAGTTCATAACATCCTGGTATTGCTTCACCACGTATGGATTGTTGGAAAAGTATACAGTATAGGGATGGGCAATTATTCAATTATCGTGATAATCATGATTATTTTATTGGCAATAATCGACATCATGTACTTTTCATTGACTAGTGATAATCGAAATTGGCAACTGTCCGTGCAATAATCGTGGCAATCAGAGAAATATTTGTAAATTTTCAATGTAATTTAACCATTCAATAAACAATTCATGATGTGTTTAGTGTTTTTCATCACAAGAATTGAGTTGACAATAATCGTGATAATCATGATATTTGTTCATGACAATAATCGTATAACAAAATATCAATATCGCCCATCACTAATACAGTAGCACATTTGATAAGTATGGGGCAGGCATGGGCAGGCCAATTAGGTGCAGTCTGTATGTTTGTCCCATGTGTTCTATTAGAGGAAGACCCTCCTTTTTGTAACTCCAATTCTTTGCGATGTGATGAAGTGTGTACCTGTGTACTTGCTCAAACATTCAGTTGTTTGAGTATAGCTACAGCTTAATGTTGACCACGTTATTGCAGTGCTTGCATGATAGGATAGCACCACATAATTCTGCTGTTTAGTTAACTCCATGTTCACATCACTTTAATTATTAGGCTTGAATGGTGGTGAAATAAGGTTCATGATATCACCATGCATGCTACTTAGTTTAGGACATGATCTTTAATGCTTCATTCCCAATGCAGTGGTTCATGCTATTGTGGTTAATGTGGAATGTGAAATGGTCCTACACGTAGGGCAGGTACCTGCTAGTTTAGATTTCTTGTACTAAATACAATAGAACCTCACTGATACATAAGGACACCTTAACTTGATTAGTTGTTTAAATGGTAAAAATCTGAAGAGTATAGGGTCAGTAGGTTGGCATATAAATAACATACTAACAGAAAACAGGATAAGAAGACTATAAAAATAATAGAACACAAGTAAGGAGCATGGTGTCAACATTGCGGCTACTAATTTACAGCTGTAGTGTGTTGCTGAGTTAAGTTTTGAGAGTGGTTAAATGTATTGGAAGAATATGAGACTTGTTCTCAGCATTTCTAGTGTCACGTATTTCAGCTTCATTTTCACTTATGAGAATTATTATAACTTGTCAATCTATTTAAAAGGTGGGTGGCCATTGAAACAACTAATCAAGTTGACATGACCTAATACATACTATACAGCAAACATATTCAGTGACTCATAACATGAAGAACATTGACAGGTTCAATACAAAACTAAACCACTGCTTACCGCCATAAATTTCTGTACAGCACCAACTCCAGCTGAAGGTACAGTATCAAATAATTGTGTCTTCCAGGGTCTGAGGCTGCTATCAATAATGTTCAACACACAAGAATCATTTGATGACTCAACTTTAATAAGGTACTGACAAATAAACATGATTTCTCTAGAAATGTACCAGATAACCGCCATATATGGAAGTTGGGTTTATATGTCACCTAACCAATACTAAGATCAATGATCGCTCTGAGCATGACAGATGTGCAAAAAAATTTAACTGCAATACACTTTGTCATTCATTCCTCTCCACACAAGTGTACTTACATACCCGCTTGCTTGCTTGCTCGCTCACAGACACACACACACACACACACACACACACACACACACACACACGCACACACACACACACACAGTACTGACAGACACACATACACATACGGCTCACCTAGTCACTCCTTGCACCCATCTACACAACAAGCTTACAGTAGGATACGATAAGTAGTAAATAAGGTCTTGATGCTAGTAGCACCTCTTAAGCAACTCAACACCTTCAGGAACCTGAGTGTGGATAGTAGGGAATGGTATACATATTTACAACACAATAAATGTCTGGAAATAATTGTTGTATTTACATGAACTACTTCATTCAAGAACTACTTCATCTAGAAACAACTGTATACTATAGAAACATACAAAAAATAAGAAGACTTTGATTCCAATAGGTTTCATATTTTACAGAAGCGTAAGGAAAAATAGGAATTTTAAGTTTGATTAGGGATCATAGAAAAAAGTAGGGAAACAAGGGAGGTCGTCAACACCTGCAGATATACTAGTGAACACTTAATCCCTAATTCAATCTATAAAACTTAAAATTCCTAATTTTAACACTTTTTTGTTTACTTTTTGTAACATTATTATGGCTAATGAACCCACGTATAGAGCATCAAAAGAAATGAGGTGCAATGTTTTCATGTGAACGTGCGCCCCTGCTATCAAATACTGCTTTGAAAGTGCAGCGTCCATTATTACACTTCGCTTTCAGCTATGTTTAGCCCATTACACAGCATTGCAAACGAAGAACAGTGTTAGAATCACCTCTGCAATCAATCTAGTCACCACGGAAAATATGAATGATTCCTGTTTACAAATGTACAGTACTTATAGGGAAGCCATGCATTGTGCTACTGCGAATCGACACCTTTAGCTGTCAGCAAAAAGAAATGGGACACAAAGGAGGACACTGGTAAGTCCATTGTGCTTGCATTGTACGTACTGCGGTATGCCAAAAGGCACTTCTCAGGACAAAGTGACATCAAACAGTGAAAAAATCAAGCCTGTAACCTTAGCCGTTATCGAGTTACACTTGCCTGAAGGCAGGCAGGCAGGCAGGCAGGCAGGCAGGCAGGCAGGCAGGCAGGCAGGCAGGCAGGCAGGCAGGCAGGCAGGCAGGCAGGCAGGCAGGCAGGCAGGCAGGCAGGCAGGCAGGCAGGCAGGCAGGCAGGCAGGCAGGCAGGCAGGCAGGCAGGCAGGCAGGCAGGCAGGCAGGCAGGCAGGCAGGCAGGCAGGGAGGCAGGCAGGCATGCAAGCTGGCTGGCTGCTGGCAGGTGTTTAGTCAGTAGAAAATTCCATTTAATAATTTTTTTTTTTAATTTTGTAACAATTTATTGGAAGCCTTTAGGATCGTACTGAAGGCACTTTTGGACTTTGTTATCCAATACTGCCAAGGTGCCAAGATGGTATCGTGAAGCTGGTTTTTGGGTGATTTTGTTTGGCCAGAAAAACTTAATCTCCATGATCCCTAATATCAGGAGCTTATGAGCCACCAAAGGTGGTGAAGGAGCATGAAACTCAGTTCCATCACAATCCAAATGTGACTGGATTTTGGAAAAACGATCCAAATCGCACATTAGAAGTTTCGAGATAAACGGTTTTAAAGAATTGAAGCCAGCATAACTCTCCAAGGATAGCAAGCACGCGTACGAAATTTACACAAAAGATGCATCAATCTGTTACCTTTCAAGCCACTTCCAGTACTTGTAGCTGCTTGTACAGTTTCCCGCCAAATAAGATAGAAAATCTGAGCAGTTGGACGAGCGAAGTAGTATCACGAGTGCTCACAAAGGGGTGGAGGCTGGGGGGTGGCGGGGAGGGCAAAAGATAGGCCTCAAAATGGAGGCAGACCACAATTGGAGTCCAGACACGAGATTACAGGCCATTTTAACGAAGGCGCAAATTGGGCGTGGGCGGGCAATTCATTACATTCTTTTCGCCGTTTATAACTATCACTTGCAAACTAATGCATATACATACAATGTCAAAGAACGTATATATTTAAACAGTTGTATGATACTTATAGACTGTTTTTTCACTGTCAACCACTTCTTGCACGTGGGCGGCCCACCACCCCTCCCCTCCGCACCCTCCCACCCACCCACCCCCTATATGATATACGTGCTATACAGCTGAGCATATAAAAGTTGCTAAAATTAACAGGTTTTTGTAGAATCAGTTTTATTTTTAAAATTCTAATTGAACAAACAGTACATTTTCATACTGTAGCTGAATGACATTAAAATACATTGAATTGTCTGATATGATGATGATACAGGCGAATGATTGTTAGATGGAAAGCCTAGAATGCAAAATTGGTGAGGTCAATTCTATCAACTACTTATGTCACATGACCACATACACCTTTGGTAGTACCAATGGTTAGCCCCTTACCACATTTCAAGTAAAAAAAATAAAGTGAAACCTATGATACAGGCGAATGATTGTTAGATGGAAAGCCTAGAATGCAATATTGGTGGGGTTAATTCTATCAACTGCTTATCTCACATGACCACATACACCTTTGGTAGTACCAATGGTTAGCCCCTTACCACATTTCAACTTAAAAAAAAAAAAGTGAAACCATATCCAACAATTAAGCGACTTTTAATAAAAAAATTTTTATTGGCAAGATACACGCGTCTACACTGGAAGCAGGTTTTCAAGGCTCTGTTATGGAGCGTCAGATAACTTTTAATCCCCTTCCAGGTTCTAGCAGGAATGGCCAGCATGACATCTACTTTCACGTAAAATGTAACAGCTTAATACGGCCTTCTTCATGGTACAAAGTAGGGGATTTAACATTACACATAGAACCATTGGCAATGAAAATATTTGCTCACCCCAACAATCCAGGCGCGAACTTTTTAACGATTCCAGGTTATCCCAGGCTAGATCTATCCTTTCTTGAATACTTCAACTAGCTATACCGTTCGTGACGAACGTTTTACACGGTACAAATAATTTTATAAAAATCACCATCTCAATCCAATAGTCGCATACCCTGGCTGAGCACTGATTATTAATGACGCGCGCGCTATATTGCGTGGGCGAGTTGCAATGGAGAAGTATTCCGTTCTTGAATGTTTAATTCATCAACTTTTCAATGGTCAGTAGTCCTTGTACATCATGCTAATAACTTTTTTTGATCACGTGATACATCTTTGTATTTTGTACATGTAATCAAATAAATATTTTGAAAAATGGTCATTATAAAAATTTCAAGTTATTTGTTTGCAGTTCTCCAACGTATAAACCTGTGGAAAAAAACAGTCACATTTAAATTGGTGAATTTAAAAAAATCTTTATCACGCACACACTACACACACTCACACGCACACGCACACGCACACGCACACACACAC
This sequence comes from Dysidea avara, assembly GCF_963678975.1. Lineage (NCBI taxonomy): Eukaryota > Metazoa > Porifera > Demospongiae > Dictyoceratida > Dysideidae > Dysidea > Dysidea avara. The sequence goes on along the minus strand of NC_089272.1, from coordinate 2,395,323 downwards.
ACACACACACAACACACACGCACACACAACACACACACATCACACACACACAACTCACCTAGCCACCCTATAGGTTACAGCTTTGCTGGATACTTCAGTGACGTAGTAGAGGTCTTGATGTATGGTTCTGGTACAGCTAGTAGATCCTCTGAGGTTACATCTTGTTGATCAGATGATTCCAACATCTTGAGTACTAACCCATTATCTTCTTATTCTGTTGTAGTACAGTGTAGGATATGCTTTGACATACTTTACAGGAACAGTACTGCCTCTTATTTTCCTACCTGTAGCAATACATTCATGTTACCACTAAAGTCCTCCATTACATTGTGACACTCAACTTCAAATAATGATGTAATGGACCCTCGGTTATCCAAACCCCAACATGTCTCGGGTAATGATAAGTGTTCAGACAAGTGAACTGTTCAAATAACTGAAGTCCATACAGTTACAGGTGTACAGAACTCTTTTGAAATACTCTAATAGAACAGTCACTTCTGATTTCGAATAAATGAGGGTATGGAAAAATGAGGGTCGGTAACTGAGGGTCTACTGTATTATACAAAATGGTATACAGTTCAAAGTACAACATTCATATTAATTGAACAATCACTAAACTGTTGAGATTTAACTTTATATTAGGCCAGTAAAACTTGACAAATTTATGCTAAGTACTACTATATATTCACAGTTACCTCATAAACTGGTAAACACAGTTCAAAAATAACATACAGTAAGTAACTGACCTAATACTGTGCAAGAGTGACAGACAATTTACTTGACCAGTCCAGAGTTATATGATACAACAGGATGGGTCAGAGGTCACCACAACTTGTACTATCAACGGCTCGTAATATACATACCGAGGAGAGTATCCTACACTCATACAGCTACAGTATATCTCCTGTAAAAGAACAAGTTATGAAGTAAAGACAAAGTGTTGTGGTTCGTGATGTACAAGCAGCCATAATAATACAACAATCATTAGGAACTGTGATGTTTGTGAATGACCTAACAAAAATGTCTACATAGTTGTCTAAACTCATGAAGGCACGCTTGTAGTTTAGTGAGAAACACTGAAAGCTTTGGTTAACTCAGTTGCTATAGTAACATTGTTAGACATGCATCGATATTATAATGACATCATCGATTTTTCAAAGAGAAATGGGCAAACTCTGAAGTTCTGTTATCACTTTATGATATGCCCCTCTACAGGTTGTCCATATTATGAACTCTTGGTAGTATTAATTGTTTACCAGCTGCTTGTTAGCTTCCTCCCTTACCCAATGTAATGACAAGTAATAACAGTTTGGTCATGTGAGACTAATACATGTACCTATCAATATCACACCTCACCTGTCCCAGGTCAGTGGGGATGTTAGTCCACAAGTAGGATAGTACAGTCATACATACTGCTGGTGATTCCCGGAGGGGTTGACCAGGGCATGACTGGAAATTTTCATATACTGTAGCTTTCGCAAATCCACACATTTGTCTGACCTGGGGTAGGTGGGGCGTGACATTACTAAGTAACCTTTTGGCAACATGTGGTCTTCCTTTGTCACACCATAGATAATACACGTATTATCTATGGTCACACACCTAGACGGTCTAGTCACGTGCTAAATCATAGATTAGGTTGTTATTGGGTATATTACCTATGGCCAAAACTCGAGCTAAAACGAATAGACCAGAACTTGTGGTATAAAATAACGATCAACACACGATACAATAACACTAAAACAACTCACTTCACCTTGAAGACTAATTTACTGAGTTTGATCTGTGTGTGCACTTGCGCACTATTTAGGGAAATTCCATCTAATGCATCTCGCCTTGGTGAGCAAGACAGCACTCGAGGCAGCAAGAAGAAGGTGGACGTGTTGGATAGAATACTGCAGTTGTGCGAGGAAATCGTAAGCGTGCGTGTAATATGGTGTAATGAGCACTATGTTGTTGTCTAGTCTGGCGCCCAGACGAGGTCTGGACACGAGACTAGTTGCTGGAACATTGTTGTTTCCAGGTTTAGAGTTAATGTACTGACACTCGTTGTGTATCTATTAATGTCACGCGCCCACCAATGGCGGATCCAGTAGCCGTTTCCCAGAGCTCTCAACTCTCACGCAGTGAAGCAAAATCTCACTCTCTCACTCACAGCACCTCTAAACTCACGCATTAGTATCTCTGACTCACAGTAATGTTAATCTCGAGCCAAAGCAGCCGTTTCTTAGCATCACTTGATCACTCGTAAGGGTGCGGTTGTGACCTTTTTTTTTTTTTTTTTGGTCTTCAACTGGTTTTCAAAAAATTTGCAAAACAATTTGCAGAATTTTTGATCAAAATTGCATATGAGAATGTCTCAGGTTCCAAATTTTCCCATGTCCTAGACCCCCTAGAGGCAATATATCCCTCACATTTAGGAATGTGATCCACATACTGCAGGTGAGTCTCCTGTGCTCTACATAATCTCACTCATTTTCACTTATGTTCTCACTCAAAGTGATTTCCACCAGTTGAGAGCTCTGGTTTCCTTATAGAAAAGCTATATCACTTTGATATGCCAGTAAAACCAAAATCAGTTTATTGCTCAAGAATTACTGATATAACTGAAGTATGCTGAACACCTGCTAGGGATGTGGGTCTGGTTTGATCTAGTTACCAGTGTAAACAGTTGCGACCTGGCAGTTTTAATTGATCTCATCCAGAGCAATCTTATAGCATAAACAGGTTGTTGTACATATGTAGTAAGTAAACTTTGTTGATGTGTTGTATAGCACTAAAGTTTCAAGTACATATGGTAGATGTATTAAAGACATACTGTATGTAGGAAGTTATATAAGTCATCACACTTGGAAAGGTTATACAACTGGTTTTGTCAGACTGGGCCACTTCAATACTATCATTCATTTTAATTTTTCTCAAAAATGCTATTTCCTGGTTTAAAACAACTCCTTTGCTCAGTTTCTACTTCAAATGTGTGTTATCAACACTTGCTTGCATCAGTATATTCATATACAAGCCGCTGCTCTTATCCGAAGGTGGCTCTTACGACAATAATTCTAGGTAGCGGAGTGGCTATTATAAAAGCCGCAGCTATTTTACAAGCCACAGCAATAAATTGGTCAAATAGTTACTTATAAAATAGTTTTAGTTGTGTTGTACATCATTAATCATGTTGTTGTTTACCCTCAGGTGGTAGATGACATGATGGAATATAATTGCACCTTGAGATGTTCCTTCACAGTAAGTACAACTGATGTGGGAATTTGTATGTATGTATACTGGAACCTGTTAATGTGGACACTTGAGGACACCTACATAATCCAGACACTTAGTTAAGGTCTCAAAGTATCCCTTAGTACATAAACTGACCTGGAGAATCAGAACACTACAAGTTGGTCCCAAGGAGTAGTGGTGTACCAATACTGGTATTAGTAGTGGTGCTGATACCAGTGGTATTGGTAGTTGGTAATACAAAGTGTAGATACTACCAGTAGACACTTACCATGTTTATTGTATCGTCAGTGATCACTATATTCCAGTAGGGATGAGAATGGTAAATACAAATTAATCCTTTGTTACTCTGTTTCAAGTATTGCTGCACTTACTTTATATGTATTCCAATAAATTAGAGCATGGTAGTATACATGTAAGCTAAATAGATTTATTTACTTATACACTGTAAGCGTCTGGCTTCCAGGAGGATTTTAAAACTTGTCTGGCTTCAATGCTTAGTATCAGCATCAGCAGATGATTTCACTACAAGTAGAAGTAGAGGTGTACATACCTACATACAGGTTCCACACTTATAATGCTCGTATACATTACACTGTTCATGTAGCTACTACAATATGGTGGTCAACTTCAACAGGTTATTGTTGTCCAATGGAGTGATGGTTAAGATCAGATGGTGTTGAACTGGATATTTGTAAGTGTTTAATATGCGTTGTACTTAATGAGGAGTTTACCTACACGACTCCTCTAACCTCTGTCCTGGTGCTCCTAGGGTTTGGGACAATATTAACTTAAATTTGTCCTAGTTTGTGTATTTCTCTCTCAGTACACAAAGGGCAGATTATGTTTACTAGTGCTAAAAGCTATCACCACTAAATGCGTGTGGGATGTGAACTCTGTGGCATCCTGTTTTGACAGATAGACATTACCATATTTGGCAGTATAGGACATGTTGATGTAGTGTATGTGATGTCATCAGGTACAACATGTGTAGTGTTACAGGCAATAAATTAACTGACATGTTTTATCTTGCCCTTTGTTTACAATGCCACAACAATGTTACCAGAAGTGTGTGTGTGTGTGTGCACGCGGGCGTGCATGTTTGTGTGGGATTTGTTAGTTGTGTTAGGTCTTTGGTGATGTTTGGTCATTTTGAAGACTACATATGTGGTTCCCCTTGTTGACCCTAGGGCAATATCTGTGTATTGCAAATATCACTGTTGGAATCATGTGGAGTAGTCTGGATTCCAGTAGTGTTAATCCTGGTACTTGTGACCCAAAGAAAGCTACATCTTTTGTGCTGCTTGAGCTGTATGTTAGCACAAGGTGTGGAATATTATTTTGTAGATAATGAACTTGTTAGTTGAGCTTTTGGGATGTTAGGTCCTTGATGGAGTATGTATGTGTGCGTGTGTGTGTGTTTGTGTGTGTGTGTGTTTGTGTGCGTGTGTGTTGTATGTGTTTGTGTGTGCGAGTGCGCGAGTGAGTGTGTGTTTGTGTGTGCGTGCGAGTGTGTGTGTGTGCGAGTGTGTGTCATGGCCTCATTAATAAGACCACCTCATTATAGTGACCATTTCAAGTAAGTCATAGACATAACTGAGGACCTCACTAATAAGACCAACTGTGAATATATTGTGTACTGTTTGTAGCTTCCTTCAGTACTTTGGTGTTCTAAATTTGAAAGTACCACAGTTCTACCTTCAGATTCTTATGTAACAGGTTAATAATCATGTTGTTGTTACCCTGAGTTGATAGATTATTTGACACCCTGCAGCTGAGCCCATTAATACATCAAGGTTCATGTCACAGGGAGGGTATTCCCCCACAGTTGTACAAATGATATGGACAAACTACAAGTGAGTGTAGTACGTGTTTGTATTGTGTGTTGTTTACTGATGTATCTCTATGTTGATAGAATACAATTATATGTCTTTTATAGGTTATACTACAATATGGTGTTCACCTTCAACATTGTTGTCCAATGAAGTGATAGTTAAGATCAGATGATGTTGTCTGATACTGAACTGGTTAGTGTATTTGTAATTGTGTAGTAAATATTGTACTGGATAATATTAGTGAGGAGTTTACCTTAGTGTACGAGAAAAGGAGGTTGAGATATTACGTTGATTGGTTATTTTTGTTTGAAATTTTACATGAGCCTTAATAGTCACAATACAAAAACTAGTTAACAACAGGACTTAATGGAGCTGATCAGATATTTAGACTGTACTTCATAAGTTAGTATAGACATTAAGGTGTTGTACTTGGTTTGTAAATGCCTTTAGATTTCAAGGTATAACCCTATTTGATGTGTATTTTCTGGTACTAACCAGGTGTGGATATTCTAAGCAATGATGTCACACTCTGTTACATTATCCACACATTAGAAACTGAACTTTATTTCTAAATGTGCTCAGTCACTTCCAACCTTGAGCTCATGTGATCTCCCACTCCCCATCCCAGTTTACCCAGAGGAGACTGAACACGATACAAGCGCTTCTGAAATTTATTTCTATTAATTGCATATTTCTAATATGTGACGAGGAGTAAGTGATAGAAGAAATGAATATCTACACCACGTTACCTTGTACTTCTTAAGATGAATAGCAAATTCTTATTGCAAGGCGGGTGTGTGAGTTTCTAATTCTCTTTTCGATTCTCTGTAAGGCCAAACTAGCGGCATCCACTCTTCTTTTTCAATACCCTGAGAGGCTTTGTTAGCATGCACATTGCTTTCTTCGACAATTATTGTGTTTAAATACACGTACATAAGGCGTCCCTATAGTATTACACATGGATTCCACCCAGCAAACGCTTACACACGTGATCCTTGTAGATTTCAAGAGCGATTTACGTGCCTGGAGTAGTGGGGTTGACTGGCTGAATAGACTAAACTTGAAGTGCACTCTTGAATGGTATTTGGGAAAACTTTCGTGAACGCTTGGTTAAACTTTCAATACAAAATGTATGCGCTCACATGTGCGTGTCCAACCTCCTCTGCAGTTTACCCATATAATTATGAACACAATTACACCACAATAACATTAATATTTTAACAAATGCTTATATTCCATCCAATCATTTCATTCCAGTAGAATGTTCCAGTAATTTTAACTGTCCTTTAGACTATACAGTTTCTGTTGGGTGTAACTAGTCACTGGACAGAACTACTGGACAGGAATACTGGACTGGTATCATACAGTACAATAGTTCTGTATAGTATGGACGATGAAGGTGTGAGCATGCATGGTCCATGAAGAAAAATCTACCCAAAATAATTTTCAGAAATCCTTCACGGCCTTTTCACAGTATTGATCAGGTATAAACAGTCCAAATGTGTATTCAGAATGACCCGAAACATTTCCGACGAGGTACTACGAAATTTAAAAAAAAATTATTTTAGCGAATTTTCTACTGCCTGCCTCACTGATGCGTTCAGTCAACTGTAGCGGAAAACTGGCTACAGCTACAACCTTGCTTCTTTGGTGGAAACGCTTCGAATTTTGTGGAGAAAAAACCTTTCACAATATTAAATACCTACGATGTGTGCATGCGCTCTGTCTTACTGTTTTATCTTTGATCCTTCTTTATCATGGCCATCTCTCATGGGTACGGCTTCCATCAAAGCACGCACACCACAGTGCCCGAAATAAATGTGTAGCATAATTGTAGGAAGCACGTGATTTTAATGTTTGGATACACCTCGGGATATGCTGCTGCCTGTTCAACGTCGCCACTACATGCGTAGGGATTAGAGTGTTTGCTTTGGCTCGAAGGTAGTTGCTTTTCTGGGTTTAAAAACTGGTTGTATATGGCGCCTCTCTACAAACTCTATAGGTAGCTTTCCCAGAGCTCTTTTCAGGCATACTACAACTGAAAAACACCGTAGTAGGCCTCATAGGCTCGCGTATCTCGTCATCTAGAAAGTGGGTGTGACCCATACTTACGCAAACTAAAAGTAAGAGCAGCCCTGAGGCTTTGTTGAGAGAATTAGTGGAAAATAACACTGTAGACACACTATAAAACAGTTGAAAGGATACTTCTGTGGGTAATCGTGTGTTCTTTAAAGTGGTTTGTTAAAAATCCACATCCTTAGGAACGTTTAACTGTGCATGTATTTTGAGAATTGCAGTGAGGGGGTGGGGGGGGGGGGAAGGGGATTACTAAATAAGGTTATTCAATAAAATTTGCAAAAAAAAAAGTACACAAACAAGTGCAAGAAAAAATTAGGAATTTTCCATATGAGTAGGGACTGCAGCAATAAAAAGCACAGAAACAAGCCGCTGAGACAAAACGCAATTGCATTTCAATCCCTACTTTAGCCTGCTATGATGTGTGGCTAAAGTAGGGATTAAAATGCAATCATTCAGTTGTGTTTTGTCTCAGCGACTTGTTTCAGTGCTTTTTATTGCTGCAGTCTCTGCTCATATGGAAAATTCCTAATGTTTTCTTGCACTTGTATTTTTAGTTTTTACACAGAGTCTTGCCACATAGTTAAGGGCCTTCAGGGAACCTTCAGCCACTACTAAATGATGAATATAGTACAATGCAATAAGCAAAAACTATCTTCTATTGATTTCATAACTATTTATTATGCTCTGTCCCACTTATAAGTCTTAATACTCCTTGCCGTAACCAAGAGCACATTGAATCCTATGGATGAGGGAGCATGTAACTCCGTAAACAGCAAAAGTCAAACATGGCTGCCATGTATTATAATAAGTAACTTTAAAATGGATATTATGTGGAGGCGCATCCTCGAGTTTTGTCACGTTTCTGCTGCAATGAAGCAAATGAAGTTCAATGGTACGACAGAGGGATAGTAGCACAGTCTGAGCAGGACATTCTTTATACAGTTACTAGCCATGCAAAATTACTCCGCTTGACTATTCCAAACTTTACCTTCAACTCGACCATCTTCCTATTATAGCAGTTGTGCTACCTTCACACAAGATGATGGAGTAGCAGCTCATTCAGTGTATCCCTGTTGCACGTAATAATGATGTAACCAATTATATACATAGTAACACTGGACGCCATGTTTGAGTTTCGACTGTAGTATTGATAGTGTATGGAGTTACATGCTCCCTCGTCCACAGGATTCAATGAGCTCCTGCCGTTATGCTGCTGCAGGGAATGTGATAGCAATATTTAACCTACAATGAAATATTGGAGATAGCAGTAAGTTTGTACAATACAGTTCTAGTAAATTTGGTCACATATACTGGTGACATAGGCTAGCTTGCACATGTAAGAACTATTATGATGGCAGGGAAAAACCCACAGTTGTGTAATAATCAGAAGGAAGTTAGGTAAGATAGATTGTCCTAGGACAGAAGACTTGTGTCTGCATCACTGTATTTTACTCATGGATATCATTGGTAAGTTTAGTTTTGGATAACCATTGCTATCACATTCCATACAGCACAATAGTAAGGAGTGTATAAGTGCTATAGAACATAGTAATAAGTAGTGAAATTGTTAGAAGATAGTTTCACTTATTCCACTGCTCAGCTCAGTAGGCTGAAGGTCTACTGAAAGCCCTTAGCTAGTGACACTCAATAAATCCAACCTTAGCATGTGTAACAACAAAACAAAAAATGTCAGTCTAGTAGTCCAGTCCATTGGTTAGTTACACCTGTTTCTGTAATTCTGTAGCTAGCTATAGGAGATTATGCCCTACCAAACTCAATTACACTACCTGTATGAGTCATAGAACAAACAAACTATAGAACAAATGTCGTAAATCATTTGTGCTGTCTGAGTTGAGGTCTGAGTGATACTGTTTTCATTCCATATCCTAGTAAGTAAATAGCTAGTGGCTGTATTGAAGGGGAAAATATAATGTGAGCAGTACAACAGCATGGCTAAAAATACTGTAGGAAATTCATGAATAAACACTAAAGCAAAATTTCGAAAGTTTTGTCATGTTGAATTATACAGTAGAAACTTTGTGTTATAGACACACTACATGTCAAACATGACTACTACTGACTAGTGATAATACACACTATTGTATTACTGTTACAAACCTGTTACTATGGCTACCAGTTTGTTCTATGTCTATTCGGTGAACTCATACTGGTAGTCTGGTCACTGAAAATTGAAGTGGTTTGGGTACTCAAGATAATGTCCAAGCAAGATGACCAGGAAGTACAATATAACACATAAATCATGACTTATACTTGTGTGTGCAAATAATTAATACAACACTAAGAAGTGTCTCATGGACAATACAATACTTGACTTTACCTCATGTATAGCCTCTCAACATGTCCCCTTGTGATGTGTGTATATTCCATACACATGTGTGGTGGTGCTGTAACTATAACTTGGTATTCTAAATTTGAATCTCATCTTTTAGTTATTTAGTTGTGTTGTACATTACCTTATTAATCATGTTGTTGTTACCCTCAGGTGATAGATGATGTAATAATCTGAGGTTGTGTGTAGTTGATATGGGAAACTACAAGTGAGTGTAGTGTATATTTGTTTGTACTAGAACCTGTTAATATGGACACTAGAGGACACTTTTATAATCAGGACACTATTGGTTGTTCTCCAAGGTGTCCATACTACACTGAAACCTGTTAATGGCTTGCTATGATAATTATTAAATCTGGTATCCTTACCTGAATTAAGGTTACTCAGAATGAAGTGAGGGAGGGAGTCCAAAAGTTTAATAGAACGTTCCTTTTGGGATTTGTTTGACCATTTTTTTGGCTTGGTGTTCACTAAATGTTTGGGCAGCTGACAAGACACCAGGGCTGAGGTGACCATGAACTGACTATAGCTAGTAGTTGGTCAGGCTTCTTAAAGTGGGACCACTACAGTGTGTATTTCAAACATTTGGAATACATGTACGTACTTTAAAGATTTGTAATAAAATAATAGACACAGTAAATACTCACTATACTGATGATAGTTAAGGTATCAAAGTATCTCTTAGTACATAAACTGACTTGGAAAATCAGAACACCTTGATAATCAGGACACCTTGATAATCAGGACACCTTTACAATCAGGACACCTTTATAATCAGGACACCTTGATAATCAGGACACCTTGATAGTCAGGACACCTTGATAATCAGGACACCTTGATAATCAGGACACCTTGACAATCAAGACACCTTGATAATCAGGACACCTTGATAATCAGAACACCTTGATAATCAGGACACTATGTGTATATGTTAAAGCATAGCCGCGAGTGCTATATGAAAAATAAAGTATGAGGTGCGCGGCCAAGATGCTAATAAAGTATGAGGCGAAGCCGAGTGCTTTTTTAGCATCGAGGCCAAGAGCTGAGTACTTTATTTTTCCTATAGCACAAGCAAGGCTATGCTTTAAATGATTTATGGAACTTTCTAGTCATGTAGCTTCACCATACACTAGGACTCGTAATTAACATGCGTTGCACGAATTATTAGCAGCCTGAACAACACACAAACTAGTTTAACAAAGTAACTCACGTGTATTTCACCATAGTTTGGCATGGTAGACGTTCATCCCGTCTTTTGGCAGGTTTTGCTCGCAACCCACAATCAATTCTATTGTGAGTCACATAGTGAAATATTTCCGTGATATCTCTAGGACTAGTCCGTTTACATTAACAAACGTAACAGCAATGTTACCTTCTCCCACCCATCATCAAAGCATTTAGGAATGTTTATAAAAGCAATCCAATGGTGGAACTCGTATTGGCTGGGGTGATTGATCACTCAGCACGGCGAGGCTACCAGCCTTTACCGGCTTGGGTGATTAGTCGTACTGGCATGAGCCCCGCAGGCTATTAGCCTGCATTGGAGCATGTGGGCAAGTGTGCTTTATTGCACCACAAAGAGTGCTTTATTCATTCAATAAAGCACTCGCAATAAAGCACTCGCAATAAAAGCACTGTTTGTGGTCAATGAAGCACTGTTAGCTGGCTGATAGTGTACTTTATAAAATTTAAAGTAAGCTTTTTTTCCTTAGATCTCGCCCACGCAAAGTTCTATAATGGTATATATGTCCCATAGTGACCATATTACAGTACATATACATACAGGTTCCACTGTTACTGTACACTTATACTACTTGTATACATTATTCTATTCATGTAGACACTGTGCATCTGTAAATGTTCCATGGATAGTGAGGTTGTACAACAAGCAAGGAGAATGTGTGTAATATACAGTACATACAAGATGCAAAAGACTATAACTTAAACTGATTTGGAAAATCAGGACACCTTGATAATCAGGACACCTTGATAATCAGGACACCTTGATAATCAGGACACCTTGATAGTCAGGACACCTTGATAGTCAGGACACCTTGATAATCAGGACACCTTGATAATCAGGACACTATTGGTATACATGTCCCATAGTGACCATATTACAGTACATATACATACAGGTTCTACTGTTACAGTACACTTATACTACTTGTATACATTATTCTATTCATGTAGGTACTGTGTCAACCTCAACAGGTTACTGTGTCTGTTGTCCAATGTAACAACAGAGATGTGGTTGGGTGACAAGTGTTGTCTGATCCTGAACTGGTTAGTACATTTGTAAGTGTGTAGTGTACATTGCACTGGATAGTAGTAGTGAGGAGTTTACCTGCTTGACTCCGCAAACCTGTGTCCTGGAGCAGAGGAGGTTCATCATAGCTCTATGACATATTGCTACATGTGATAGGAAAGTGAAGCAAAGTGTTTGGTGGTTGGTAGTAGTGTTCTGGGAGCTGTATAGTTTAGGGCTGGTACGAATATTGAAGTTTACCTTCAAATAGTCGCTAATAAAATGTTCGAACATTTGAAGCTTTGGTGTTAGCTTTCAAGTTATAGGTTTTCTTGTACAGTATTTATGCACATCCTTTTAAGTTTTATCTTTCTAAACCTGTTTAATAAGTTTGTAAGTATTTGGAAAATGCATAGCAGCAGTACTGAATGACGTGATCGATCGATTGCAAATGGGCATGTCCGCTAACAATGTTTATTTGTAATTCTTTCATAGACTATGGGTGCATTATGAAGCTTGAAAGGATGCTTTTATGATTCGAAGTTTACTTAACCTTCGAATTCACGAAGAATTCGAAGCTTCGTCCCAACCCTAGTATAGTTTATCGATATTAATTTGTGCATTATTAATACATTATATTTATACTAGTGCTACAGTGTAAGTGGTTTTGATATTTGGTACGATATTGTTACTTGATATTGTGGTATTGTCGATATGGATTAGTTAAATATCATTTTAGACCTTTACTACTACATCAGATACAAAAGTACTTCTTTTTACAGAAGACACAATTGTGTTAGGCTTATAATAATTATTATATACCAGTCCATATCCTTTCATATGTACACTTTTTCATACAAGTAGTTAAGCTTTAAGACTGTTATTTAAACTCCATAGTATTGCGGTGTTACGTATGGTATCTAAAAACAGATACCGCGGTTTAACTAAAGACTTGGTATAGTGTGCAGCACTATTCTATACTGAGGTGTCAGGTTTGAGATCACATGAGTAATTTGATGATGCAATACCAACGTTCACTGATATGACTCCACTATCTTGTGTATTTGTTATTTATTGTCTATACACAAAATCATTATGTTTACATAACACTAAAAGCTACTACCACTGAATATGTGTGGCATATAAACTGACAGGTTAACGCAGCCCTTTGATCACAACACCACAACAACAGCATAGAACTCTGTGTGTGTGTGTACATGCATGTGTGTGTGTGTGTATTATGATATATCAAAGATGTAGTACTGTGCCTACTCTACGGTTTACATGAGCATGTATTTCCTTATAGGACAGCAATTGTCTATTTGAACTGTGACTTTATCTCTTGAAGCGGCTGCTTCTGTGGGAATGCAGCAAATTCACCTCACAATATTTTGGTGTCTCCACTTACACCCTTTTACACCAGCTTATTACAGCTCCTACTTTATCTCCAATTGTCCACCGTCATCTCGTACTGTGACTACACAGCATAACAAGCCATCGTACACCATATACAACATCTCACCCCCTTTACATATCAACTGCCCATGCATGACCATTTGTGAACAGCGATAATCCATGCTGTGCTCAGAAGTGTCCAGTAGTAGACCTCAGGCAATTATGTCACAGCAAGCACAAATTGTTAGCAGTGGCAGTGAAGGTTTCAGCCATCCCCAGCAACTTCTACTGTCCAGTACATTATCCAGGAATCCTACTGCTAACAAAGCTAGTTGCTTGTCTCCTATTGGTTCTTTGGTCAGAAAGAACTTGTTCATTTCTACTAACATTGATGTCAGCCTAATGCTCCCAAGGCTACACTGGATAGTATCATGGGGTACAGTAAGAAGGAACAAGTTGATATGCTGGGGATATATCTGTCAAGATTTTCTTGCAAGAGAGTTTGTCAAAGTGATAGTGAAGAGGATGGAGCCTGGAGTGAGGATAGTCCTGCTGAGAGGATGCATAGGTTAGTCTAGAATTGTTTTGGGATTGTGTGTGTGTGTGTGTGTGTGTGCGTGCGTGTGTAAATCTGTGCTCATGAGCTATGCTAAGTGTGTGAAAATTGAATGCTGTATGAACAATGTTTGTAAGCATTAGGTAACTTTATGCCAGGATATGTTGTTAACACTTTCCCTGATGGCTATCAAGGGAAGGGTGCATCCCTTTCAAAAGTGAACTATGCTTTGTCTCATCGAATTTTGTAAGAAACATGACAGATAAACTAGTCACTCCTGTGCATTGTTTGTGTTGTAAAGAATGAGTATGCTATGTAGTGCTTTGAGTTATGTATGTTTCCTTAACAATGAGATAAAAGTAGCAGTTAATGAAACATACATGTATACTGACTTTGGCCTGTAGACAACAGTACTTGATGACTCACCCATGATGGTAATGGCCTCCAGTTCAACTGCAGTAGTGTAAGTCTCATAGTCAACACTGCTGTCTGTTCTATTAGGGTGACTGCTTTATTAGGGTATATTGATTTCATGACACCACAGGATATTTACTGTAGTGAAGTCAACTGGTACAAGTGCAGCTATCCGCTAATCCTGTTACAGTATCGTAACCTCTTTAAATAAGGAAACAGCTGCAACTAAGATATATAGCAACTGTTATTATTATATGAGAAAAATGTATGAGAGGGCTATGCTATACTCCCTACAGAGTGGACATTCATTGGAACACTAAATCATACATTATTATGGCATAGAATGGGGGCTATTAGCCTGCATTTTAGGAGACAGCACTTTATTGTAAAGATCCCTACTATTTGTATGCTACTGTATTTAAAGGACAGTACATTGGTATCAAAGCCTTTCACTTCATTCATCACTCCAGTGAAACCATTATAATAATAACCGTACTTATATATGCAGTGTTATGGCAAGTTCACAAAGCCTCAGCCGTGTTATAGTTGCTAAGTGAGATATTGTGTAATACGTTTTCCAACTGCATGATGACATGGCAGATGATCAGTTTGATAATTGTATTATTCACCTGGTTGTGGTACATGTTCCTGTGAAAATTAATGCTACCACCTATGGTCCACATACACAGATGTAGCATTAATTTTATACAGCTGTGTCTCACTATCTTTTCACAGCACTAAGAGTACAAGATTGAAGCTCCTTTATTTGTTCTACATAATGCTGTTAAGCCATCATAACTTGAATGGCTTACAATGCCGATACACTGTCCCTTTAATGATATGTAATGTGTAGTACATTCTGTGTACTTATTGTGTACTTCACTACCAGCTGTAGGAAGGAGTATCCTGGAGACAAGAACAGATGGTGTCCTAACTGCTGAACCAAGAGAGGAGGATGTCATTTCTTCAAAGCTGAAGTGTAACTAATCACTTTCTATCCTACAATGGATATAATCCCCTACCCCCTATTAATATAACACATGAAGTACTATAGTTTATTACCAAGAGTTAATAATATGGTAATAGTCTGTGTAGATACTGAACTAGTGTATATGTGACCTGAAGTGTTTTTATTTTGTTGATGTCATATAAGCTCATGTGATGTCACATGACAGCAGAGTACACACCTTCTTATCTGTGTCCCCTTGTGTGATGACCACTTTTACTGCTGTACATTGTTTGTGCACCTCTCCCTCCTCAAGTACAGTGTGGCCTTGTGGTAAACAAAGTGTGACTTGCATAACGTAACCACCCACTTAAAAAGTCCACAAATTTTGACCCAAACTCAATGTCCGTTTGCCATACACTACACCATAGTGAGGCCAGCCAAGTTAACAGATTATACTCACTGGCTTCTTCACTCACTAACTTGCTACTTCTAGTTGTTCCTTCAGTGACACATTCCCCTGTACAACAACAACAACAAAGACAACTTCACACCGCTACAAGTCTCAAGAAATGTTCCACCAACTAGTAACAGCTTTACTACTCTCCCCCTAATGACTATTTACACATTAGGGGTACTGGTAGCAGGATGCTCTGGGAGCAACAATGTTTTTGAGATTAGCAAGTTGTCCTGCAACATTGTAGAAAACCACTAAACACTATCTCTGTCTCACATGACTATCATCAGTCTAGCCCCACCCCCTTACACTGCAAGGTTAAGCTCGGCTATTTGGTGATACCCGTCTTGTTCCTTAGCTTGTCTTTCAGCTGTGTCATCAGATTCCTGCCTTGAAGCAGGTCTTTGCCTTCAGCTCCAGTGTCTCCTGAGTCATCTGCTCTATACCAGTGCATCCCTGTGACAATTTGAAACAATGAGCAATATTGACACACATTGTGTCATCAAATATGCCAACCATATAACAATTATTCAAATACGTGATTAGCAGCACCACTTCTAACATACAGTAATACAAGCATAGACATGCCCGGGACTATGATGCATGACCGATCTCCTTTAGTAAACATAAAGTTTCACCACAGCAGCACTATAGTATTGGATTACAATAGAATAATGGTATATGTTATAGCTCCCAACGGAACTGCTGCAATTGTTGGTTAGTTGGATTTCCTGAGACTACATGAGTAGCTATCTTCATTTGATATGCCAGTATGTCAGTCATTCAGTGTCCAGTTCAGGTGACCCCACCAAAAGCACAGCTAAGTTTGCATCATTTACTCAGGTGAATTGGCAGGGAAACACTCATTTTTTTGTGGGTCCACTTCTGAGTTAGAAAATTTTTACATTTTGTGAATTACACTATCATACCATATAGATATATTCAGTGTTCACTATTTCATGTTCTTATAGCCTTCATTTCCTCCACTCCTATTTCGGAGAAGGCGCTTATAATCTCTAATCGATAAGCGCCGTGACGGAGAAAAAGCGGTCTGGCCACGCGAGACTATGTTCAGCCCATGGCGAATCTGTTTCAGTCATCTCGTGTGTTGTGAGTTGGCAAAGGAAATCTTCACCTACTGTAGTAAGACTAGCTGCCTGTATAATTCGCTCCTTGACTTCGCTACATCACTTGTGAAGAAGAACCTCGAGGAACCCAGCTGGGTTGATTCGAGGGTTTTGTCCCCGAGATTCACCAACCCCCTGAGTAATGTGACTTTACGTAAAACAAACAAAAACGGTAAATTCACCAAACGAGAAAGTCAGAAGTGGGCCCAAAAAATATTGGCCCGGGTAGGGTCAACCGGATCACATTTCTCCGGGTCATCCGGGTCCGACCAGGTTTACAAATTATCCGGGTCTGACCCGAATTGGATCATGTGAGAAATGAAATTGTTCGTTTGACGACGTGGAAACTTATAAACGCTAGTCGCATAGCTCTTTCGTGAGCCACCCCCACGTATCGCGTTACAAACATACGTTCAGCCACGCCCATTCATTAGTAGGTGCAGTCTGTAACACGAAACTGTGTCCGTTGCTGTCTGCAAACTTAGTGGAGCCACGCCCACTAATGGATTATTGTACGAGTTGTATATAGTCTAGTCTTGCAACAGGTTAAGTACTTCTGTGAGCCACACCCACTTTCATATATAAGGAAATTGTTAGGTATGCACGAAGCCACACCCAATTGCTGTCTGTGAACACACAGTAGCTACGTGGAACCAGACTCACTGACTGATTTGAAATTGTAAACTTACTGGCTTAGTTATTACATAACTACTCATTTACTCAACACGAATTGAACGCTCAAAACATAGTCTCGCTTGCTCGAGACTACCCAAAACATAGCTCTTATCACACGCATCAGCTTTAATTAATCCGGGTCAGTGGGTCATCCAGGTCAGCAGTAGTGGCGCTGTTCTGTAGTATCATGTACAAGGATCAAAGTGTATCGTTTCTTTATCAAAGGTGTACAACAAAAGTTATTGAATGGTGATTGGTTACAGGTGGACACAGAATCATTAAAATCCCTCTGTATATGCATAAATCAAGAAATTATATTACAATGTTGATCAAATCTAATTAGTATTGTAGAGATACCTTGTTTAGTATATACTCTGATATTCTAATGATATTATGTCCACCTGTAACCAATTAAAACTTATCATTCAATAACTTTTGTTATACACCTTCGATAAAGAAGCGATACACATCAGGATGATCCTTGTACATGATACTACAGAACTGTGTACATAGGAAATGCAAAACTTTAATGGAAAGCTTGAAAATATTGTTTTCAGTCATTTTGTTTACTGCTAGGCTGAGAAAACAATTTGTTTCATGTGGCATTTTAATGGGCTATCATGTCACAACTGCAGGATTTATACTGGTCCAGTACTAGATCCAGCTTTTAAACTTGATTGTTATCGATGTAAACAAACAGTTTTGTTGTCAAGGTCCAAAAAGTAGGGTTCCAAAGTACTTTTTAAATGCCTCCCCTTCTAAAATTACTTACTACAAACCCCATAAGAAATTTGGTGCTTTTATCAAAAAGTGAACGGTTTTGTGGCTTAGGTGCTGGACTAATTAAGTATGTAGGATTATTAATATTAATCTCTGCCCGTGCTATCTACTGGTACAGCTACACTACATAATATGTTATGTGCCTATCAATGTATTGCCCCCCTCCCTCGGGCATATCTGGACTATCGTTGGGATGTGACACAGCCGAATGTCAAATGCTCCATAGTATATAGGGCAAACATATCGTGTCAAATCCCCACCGTTGGCCCCAGTTATAATGCAGGGATTTGACAAGGCAAAGAAAGTTACAACAAAAATACTTGGGTGCTTAATGAACGGCTGTCAAATGTCCCATATAGTGGAGCAACAGTTTTGATTATTTATTTGTTTATTTGTTGACTAGCAAAACCCTCAGGGGTAACACACTAATGTACAATTACGGTGATAATGATTAATTAAATAAGTATGACCTAAATGTCTCTATGTCAACCTCATGAAGGTCGGGATAGGGTAAGGAATTCCATTCAACACTCACGAAGATATATGTCTAGGAAGGTTGTACATATTACGTTTAAGGAACCCCAGTGTGCGATTGGTTTTGTGGCAGAGTGTTTCAATGTGAGGATGCCAGGATAGTTGTGTCAATTCCCCCAGTAAAACCCCACCTTTGCCAAGGGGGGGGGGGGGGGGGTGGTGGGGCAATACATTGAAAAGTACATTATTCAAGGTGGCTTGACACTATTAAATTTCAAGACCTATGCAAGCCATGGCCAGTGTGATTTAGTATTACTGGATCACCTGATGACATTGGTTGGCAGGGGAAGCTGACCACAATTGGGGGGGTGGAGTGGCACATAATCAACAATCTGGACAGAATTTCCATCACTTCTAATACCCAGCAGCAGAGCCTACAAACAGTTTGATTCTGCTTTTTGTTCATACCTAGCTAGCTATTGAGTACTGTATGCAAGCATACTATAGTTTATTACTGTAATGGTCTGTGTAGACACTGAACTAGTGTATATGTGACCTGAAGTGTTTATTTTTGTTATGAAAATGACTGGTGAATTCCTGTAACTGTGAGGACAATATTAGTAAGTATAGTAATTCCATTCCAATACACATGGTATGATGACATCACATGTACCTGTATTAATATGTCCTAATAAGGAAGGGCACTACCAGATATTGTAACATTTACCTGTAAAAGCAGGAAGCCACACAGTTTACATACCACAACATAATTACTATCTGATGTGGTAAGCAAAGTTGGGCAAGTTACTACAAACATTGTATCAATATTTGAAAGTATAGCCTAACTACAATGAGAATGTGTATCAACGTGTATATTTGGGACCTACTGTACTTGACATGATCACAATAATGACATGGTCTATGTCCATGACTTATTTTTGATGTTATTTTTGAATATAAATTGTGATTTCTTCTCAGGCAAAATACCATTACAGTTGTAGCCTCAGGCCATTATAATACTTGGGGTACTTAGAGATAATGAGTTTCTCTCTAGAATTCCTATGGATATAATTACATGAAAATAACAAGGAGAAATCATCCTGACCACCTGGTAGACTCCTGTAAGCGTTCGAGGATAAATCGGATGGTTGCAGGTTCGAGGCTACCTAGGTCCAGTCATGGATTTTTTCTCTTTTCTCCAACTTTTCAAACACACCTTAAGTAGCTAAAGTCTTTGAGCAGGCTGTAGGACCAGGTGTCCTACAGACCCTCTACAGACCTTGTAAAGCATTATTAAATAAATAAAAATAAATAAAATTGTGTTAAGAGTTGGGTTTACTGGTGTGGGCTATACTTTGTTGCTATAATGTTCTTATCTACATGCTGAAGATTTTTTATTGCAAGGATTTTCGGTGAGTTATTTAAAGTAGTTCTTTATACTCACTTATCTGTACACTTATTGAGGTATTCATATACCAGCCAACAGTGTTGGGAGTAACGCGCTACTTATGTAACGTGTTACGTAATATTATTACTTTTGTGGTAACAAAGTAATATAACGAAATACGCTATGAAAACAGGTAATATAACGCAAGATACTTTACTTACAAACGTAACGCGTTACCTAAGTAATATAATTACTGTAACGAGTCTAAAAGTAACGAAGTTACTAATCTCGTTAGTAATCCTCTGAGTAACGCCTAACCACAACGAAGTAACGAGGTCTACTGAATGAAGCTTATTCACTAGCTTCTTACTTATAACCAAGGTTTGCACATTGTCCAACAACGCAATCATGTCACGTGATAAGGTGGTAGTTTCACACGTGACAGCTTAAGGCTGTGGACACAAAGTAATGTAATATGTAATATTATTACAGTTACTTTATTTTATGGGTAATATGTAACTGTAACTAAATAGTTCTGTTGCAAGTAATATGTAATATGTAACTAGTTACTTTTACAAAGTAACTTGCCCAACACTGCCAGCCAACTTGAAATGTAGCATTTGTGTAGTGATCTGTGCCACCTGCTTAGCTAATAATAAATATTAAAAATAGAACAGATCTCATTGTGTATATCTAGCTATCTATCTGGAGTCTTGCAGACCTTCAACACTTGTGCTGTAAACTTTTAATAAAATAAGGTCCACTTGGTTCCATTTGGCATGGAGTAGCTACTTGAGAGAATAAAAAGTCACTCTCTAAGGTTCATGGATACATGTAAATACAAGGAGACAATCTGACCGCACGTTCAAGGGTTAATTGGATGGCTTTAGGTTCAAGGCTGTCCAGGTCCAGTCATACATTTTTCTCCTTTCTCCACCTTTTTAAACATTCTTACTGCAACAACTTTAAACAGACTTAGGACCATGGAGTCCCGCTGCAGACCTTCAGCACTTGTGCTGTAAAGTCTTAATAAATAATTTGTTACTACCCATCTTGAAAAGGGGTATGCATTACTGGACTAACTTGACCAACAGGTTAGTCAGCTTAATTGTCATGCTAATTGCTATAGTTCGGCTCCTCGTGGCAGCTGCAGGGCTCAGTCCTAAACTCAGCAACAGTTTTTGGTTCAGCTTTCTGAATGTAGTTACGTCTCAGACCTTAATAAAGACAGCAAAATGCAGACATCTCAAGATCACTGCATCTATGTAGTCCCTTTGGGGTTGTTAGCTAACAAAGAAAAAGCGTAAAATTTTCCTCTCGCTAAATTATTGCATGTGAATGAAAAGGAACCAGGAAGTGGGTGGAACATAGTGGGTGAAAATGTTGAAGATTCCTCCTTGTGGGACAGGAAGAAACCCTACAGAAGTTAGTATACAGTGTAGTTCTAATGTGAAGCATGACTCGTCTACTAGTAATACTGATGGCCGGTTGCCGTCACTACTGAAGGGTGCACACCCCGCCAAATGTTTAGAAATACCGATAGTCACACCATGCATGGTCATACCCTGTTAGTTATCCTTTTTCTATGTCATCAGCACTAATCATTTAATATCTCCAAAGTTGTTGATCAATCTGTGTGAAAATTTGCTACTTGGCTCTTTTCCCGCTCGATGCGACTCGTATAGTTGCTGGCCTGTGCGCTATTGACGCACATTGCTAAGTTTTGTAATTGTCACTGGCATGAAATAGCCTAGACAGCCCAGTATAGCTAATATAATAGTGGTATGTGAATGATGATTAACTTGACACACAAAGTAATCAATTAACCCGGTTGAAAAAATTTTGCCTAGAAAGTCCTCTGAAGGGGGTTGGTAAAAACAGTTGACCCTGGGACCCCGCAGAAATCCAACTCTTGGAATTTTATATACCTCACAGTATTCTATACTTGTACTAGGTACCTCTGCAAGTAGTCTTGCATGGCCGATCCACTCCCCCCCTTGCGGCGATGTTTATACCAATTAGAAATTATGAGCACCTCTAAAAAAGTGTCTGAAGCTGACTGCCTTAATTACTGTATAGTCTAAATGTTTTGAGGGGGGAAATTTCACAGTTTTGGGTGTGGTTTTTGCAATTGAATTTGTATTGAATTCGTCCCGTTTGCAATTGAATTTGTCGGTTTTGCAATTGAATTCGTCGTTTTGCAGTTGAATTCGTTGTTTTTGCAATAGAATTCATCGCATTTGCATTACAATTTGTCATAAGCAAAACAGCTCCAAGAAACCAACTGTTCTTTAAGAGATGAATTATTTACGCCATGAAGAGTTACACTTGAAACACTAGAAGGTAATTGGAGCTGGTAGTACGCGAAGCTGATACCTGTCTGACAAGTTAATTAGCTTGCTCGCAAGTGACCACACCCATCGCGAATGGCGTAGCAGAGTTTGGAATGCAAGGGGGGTAGTCACTTCCATACCGCCAATTGATGCGCTCGCGACCAGGATCAAAAAGTTAGATCGCCAAAATAATGCCTTGATCACTTGATTTCATCTTACCAAGAGCCTTGATTCTTGATCGTCAACCGTAAAAGCTTAGTAAATTCTCGTGTTGCCCAAAGTTAGCTTTCCAAAGGTGCTTGATTGCCACTTTTCTGAACGCCTTGATCACTTGATTCACTGCAGAAATACCCCTTGACCACTTGATTAAATCTTGATCCCACTCGTAAGTGCATCAATTGGTGGTATGGAGGTGACTACCCCTTGGAATGTTGCTGGATAGGCTGTAGAGGAAGAATTATTACCTTATAAAGAGTTGTTTACTACTGTTGTACTTGAACAAGTTCATGTAGCAGCTGCTACACCATGTCTTTGTGTTTTCTCCAGCTGCCATTCTTGTTACAAATGAATTTAACTGCAAAAACCTGAATTCAATTGCAAACGGGATGAATTCAATTGCAAACCGATGAATTCAATTGCAAACGGAATTCAATTGCAAAAGCAACGAACTCAATTGCAAATGGGACGAATTCAATTGCAAAGTCGCCAAATTCAAATGCAAAAGCCTGTATCAGCAAAAAATTTTCCCTTGAAATATTTTGACCTCCATATAGTCTAATACATTTTGGGAGTGTTTGCAAATCCGTGAAATTTTTATTTTTAGTACTGAACATTGCTCAACCTCAAAATATTTGCCCCTTGAAATATTTAGGCTATACGGTATAGGTCACTCACTATTTCCCCAGAATATTTGTTTACACAATGTTTCTAAACTTTAGTAGCTAGGTGACATAATAGACTAGCATGTTCACTGTGAGCAATTACTAGCTAAGCCAAACTAAGCAAGTTCCAACAGCTCTTCATACGTCATGGTGCATTTGTACAATGTTCCTAAACTACTCTAGTAGCTAGGTGACATAATAGACTAGTATGCTTATTGTGTAGCAGGGAATGGCCTATAAATGCAGTCAGCTTCAGACACTTTTTCAGAGGCGTTTATAATTTCTAATTGGTGTAAACATCATGTTGGACGTCGTGAAGGTGGGGGGGGGGAAGAAAGGGAAGTGGATCGGCCATGCAAGACTACCTTCAGAGGTACCTATGCTAGTACAAGTATAGAATACTGTGAAGCATATAAAATTCCAAGAAGAGTTGGATTTCTGTGGGTCCCCAGGTCCTTGGTCCCCAGGTCCAGTGTTTTTATTTACCCCTCTGAAGGTTAAATAATGCATACCTCAGGTTACTATAAATAGTGTGGAGTCTTTGTGTATATCAATGTCCTAATAAAGTACAATAGTGTATGATATTAATGGATATTTCTACAATTTTGCAATTTTAAGTTTATAAGTGACCGGATTTGTGAAAAGGGGTCTCCCACACACATCCAATTCTATGAACTCAGAAGACTATAACTCAGTATTCAAGAAACATATTAACCTGAACCTTTCTCCAACTACTAAACTATGTTGGTTCTCAGTACTGACCAAATTTCAAATCAATATCCATTTCCAATCTGAAGTTATGAGTTGTAAAAGTTGGTAAATTGGATGTGTGTTGAAGACCCCTTTTTGCAAATCCGGTCACAATTGATATAAGGCTCAGTATGAAGACTGATCAGGCGGGCAAGAGAGCTGTATGAAAACTAAGCTAAAAGAATGAGAAACAGAGGGTGAGGCACTTTTTTAACAACAGCATTTTTGGGGACCACTGTGTTGTTTACAACGATCCCTACTATAGTGACAGATACGTAGATTATGACAGTATAATTGTCCACAGTTAGGTTCTACATTACTAACAATAAAGCCAAGATTGGCTGTGTTTGTGATAATTTATCTTGTTGCCTCTCTAAAATGATAACTAAGTTAAATCGTCATGTTTGATATTTGTATTTCAATGTTGCTGATGTATGGTACAGTATATCTTTCCACAATTTTCATATACTGTCAGAAAAATTCTCAGTATAGACACTAAGACACTGACAGTTCTTGAAGATGAAAAAGATATCCTTGACAGTGATCAGGCCACAATGGGGTACATACAGATACACTCACCACATTAGCTACATTTGTCCAGTACTCATCTTAATGTGTATCATACATAATGTAACTGTAGGAGGAGAGTGAGAAAATACTACGAGCAGCAGAGGATGCTAATACTGCTATCCTGCAGAGACTATCATCAGGAGGAGTGGACATCACTGCAGCCCGTAGTGTGGTGAGTATGTGTTGTTAGTGTACCATGTGTAAGTGAAATAGTTTGATGATCATAGGTTGTTGGTATGTACTAGCCCAAATCTCATTCCTTGTTGTTGTACAATTATTCATGATATTTAACCTTAAGAGAGGTGAAAGGTCTAGAAGTGATTTTATCAACTAGTTTAATATTGGATCCCATACCACTGAATATCAGTGTCATTGATGGCCATCACTTCTGTGTTAACCCATATCAGCTGCCTACCATAATTATTTTTGAAAAAATTGTGGAGTAAACTATTGTTTATGGTTTCATTTTATTTTGCCATTCTGAGAGGAAATAAGTTGATGTTGTGCTACTTCTAAAAACCAGGCGCCATTCAGCTAGCTAACTCAACCAACTATGTATTACTATTTTATTATGCTGTGCAATATTGCCTAATTAATTTATTGTAATTCTTGGATTTTGTAATTCATGAAATTTTTGTAATTCTTCAATTACATTGCTAAGCACTGTTAAGGAAGCGCTTGTTAAATAAACTGCTTTTAACAACATATTACGCACAGAAATATCTTATAAACTGTTTTATAGTTTGACTTTTAGTAGAGCGGCACAGTGTGATAGTTGTGCACTTTTTGATACAATTACAAAACTTTCCATAGAAGTTGTACTCCTAGTGACATATATTTATTGATATAGAGCTATCACATATTTGACATTTGGTGACCTTTACAGTCATTTTGTATTGAAAATTCATCGTTTTTGTCTTTATCTCCCTGAGGCATCATTTTGCACAGTTTCAAATTAAAGGTGCCGCTAAAACAAGCTGCTTGGCTTTTATTTGAAGTCAATAGGTGATTGCATTCTGAAGTTATGATCATTTATATTAATCATGAAATTCTATGAATCACTTACCCATTAGCAATTTAGACCCCAAGGGCAAAGAATTTTATGACTTATAAAAATGATCATAACTCTGTGGTGGAATGAGATATTAACTTCAAACAAAAGTCAATGTAGTTCTTAGATCAACACCTTTAATCTGATACCATGTTTTAACAATGTAAATAATGCCTCAGGGAGATAAACAAAAATGAATAATTTTCTATGAAAAAATGGCTGAAAAGGTCAGCAAAGGTCAAATCCATGATGGCTCTATATCAAAAAACATGTCACGAGGAGCACAATCTGTGTGGAAAGTTTCATAATTGCATCACAAAGTGCACGAAATGCTCATTTTTTGGCCCTATGCCATTCTACTATAATTATTGTGCTTTTCCCACAAATTCTCTCGAGAAAGCCTCAAAGCTGCTCTTCATTTTCATTCGTGCACATTGGGATACGCCCCATTTCCAACCAAAGGGATGGGCTATTCCTGGTAGTCTGCGAGGCCTGCACTGTTGTTTCTCAATTGTTAAATGCCTGTAAAACCCAATGGGAAGGTAGTTCACAAAGTCTGAGAAGAGTCACTACACCCATGTTTCAGACCGCCAAAAAGAAACCACCTCAGAACAAAGTTTACCAGTGCGTAAGTTAATACAGACTTCATTTCGCTTTTACTTCTTACACATAAAAGCTGCTTTTACCATTTAATGATTTTGCTCACGTTGACAGACATAAGTAGACACACACACACTTTTATGAAAACAATTTCAGTAAACCAGGTGCATGCCCATAGCCAGCCTTTGGCCGGCTGTGGGCACACGCCTGGTTAAAAATAAATATTAAAATATCAGTTTCAACCATTGTACATGTATGTCACTGTAGTATCAGAATTTCTCACTCAGTGTAGACTTCTAAATTAGGGGTTAGTACCCTGTGGTCTAACTCGTGGTTGTTTACTGTATTCATCATACAAAAATCAACCAAGCCAAGCTTTGTTGTTGCTTTATTTTCTGGACAAGACAGGCATCAATACATACAGTGTATATGTATGTATGTCATGGCGAGCATCATGGTGTGGTGCTGATGCTATCAACTTGAGGAGTACAGTGGTTTGCGTGAATCTTGCAAAAAATTATTTGAATTTGATGCATACATGTGTTCATACAGTAGTGAATTGTAGACTTGTTCCATAATGGAATGACACATGGCCGTGAAAAAAAATGATTCCTGACCTTAACCCATTGACGGCCAAATTCACCAGGACCCCTGGCCGCATTGCCAAATCGTACCATATTAACTGTCCATTGCACAGAACTACTTAGTAACCATATATCTAAACACTCACTATAAACTAAGGAGGTCGACTGTGTTGTTTTTGTTCGCATAATAGTAACCACAACAAATTTATTAGACAACAAAGTCTAAACTTTGGTAAAAATCAGCCTGAACAAACAACAGAATCCCAACTAGCTATTTACTAAGGTGTACTACACTCCAAAGAACTATTTTATACAGTTTACTTACAGTGCAATCCATTCCACAGCTGGTTTTAATCTGATTTGTCCTATTTCTGCTGTAGCGCATGTGCATCTGCACTCGTGTCCACCATGCCATGTCTAGGATAAAGCAGCCAACTGTCGACTTCACCTGTCTCCATTGATGTATAAGCTACTAGGTTTTAAGTCGAAGAACGATTTAATTCGCCTATTATAACAGGTTACACTTTACGCTATTATATAACAAACGCACAATAGTCCAGGAAGGATCCGGTTATCCCAAAACGGCACCTCTATGGGCGTGTCCATTTCAATACTAGCGCATCTTGTTATGAAACTCATTTTAATAGTTATAGTGAGACTAAAGTTTATTCTATGAGTGAGCTATGATGCCATGCCGCCATATGGTGGCAGTGACTGTTAATGGGTTAACCATTGTCATCAGGTACCACTAAAACACTTGCAGCTACTTTTGACACCTAAACTGATAAATTCCACCAGTGCATGCGCCATTTGACTGGCACATCTTTTGTAAGGTTCACGCAAACCACTGTGTATCAATCTCAATGTTAGCAGACACAATCCCTGAGTTGTATTCTAAACACTGGTTGTGTGAAAATACTTTCATTATTAAATTGCAATTGATTTCTTCATTCATATTAAACTTTAAGTGAGATAAAAGGTCTAGATTGTCAATAGTACTTTTAATATTGGATCCCATACCACTGAATATAATGTTGACAACAAGTAATGTACTCCTTTTAACCCACATAAGCTGCTTACATTGGAAGACTTGTAAACTGTTGTTAGGGCTTCATTTAATTTTCCCATTGTGAGAGGAAAATGTGAACATGAATTATTCTAGAAAAGTTTTGATCACTGTATGTCACTGTAGTATCAGAATATCCCACTCAGTGTAGTGTTCCATATAACTTCTAATATACAACTATAGAGTATGTTTTTAAATGTTAAAAAATATCTTGCTAATGTACATACATGTACGCACATAGTTAAAATGTATAGAGCTAATATCATTTTGTTTGAGGAACTGTTGTAATCACTTTATTTTGTTGATGTACTAATTAATTAGCTCACTACACAAGTGAATATTCTAGTGTATACCCAGCTCTAAATATTGCACATGTATGTACCATACATGTTACCTCCTAAACATGTCTGCTATTAGCATACTTGCTTGTTTCACATAACATCATGGATTTTAGACACTTTTCCTGAATGTCACATGATGTAACATGAATACTAACACATGTTTGTGTCAACATGTTATACTGATACCAAAAACTGGCATACATGTAACATGCATGGCATTGTGTCATTACTATGGCTACTGCCGTATCTAATGGCTACCACCCTGCTATGTGAATCATTAATGGGACCACCTACAGTATGTAGAACAGTCATAACACACACAATGGCTCTGACTATTCCTGTCTCATTTTGTATTTATAATCTAAAGACCAAGTGTCTGTTTTCATTGTGGGATTCTACATCCACCACACCAACGTGCATGCTACATACATGGCACTGGAACATGGTCACTTCATACATGGTACAATGTACATGCACATTCCCCTCACTGTAACATACATGTTGTATGATACATGGAACACTTATGTTACAGTAAACATGCTTGGGAGGTGTGTCTGCTTTAGTGGAATTGTGTAATGATATGTTTAATTTTAGAACTACAGATTTCTAAGTATAGGTTGTTTTGATGCTTATTTTGTCTATCGGTTAGTGCCTCTTTGATTTTGTTAGTGTGTCTGTGTTGTGTTTACTGTCCAAGTGTTTCCAGTTGAGGAATGAATGAATCTTACATACTTGCCGTAAACATGACTTTTATCATATCACCTCACATGCTATAGAATCATCATATGTGACCCAGTCTGGGAAAACCAGGCTTATCGCCCATGTCAGCATATTCTATTTTTCACCCAGGACACAAAGCTACATGAATAAGCTATCTAATTCCACAATCAAAATCAGCTAGACTTGAGTGGTCTGGTTTTGCTGGCTTCTTTTCCCAAGCCCAGTGGCGATCTGTATGTGCAGTGTGGGACCTTAATGGAACTCTGGTCATGGCTGTGTGTGGCTGTACAGCTCTGTGGTGCTGAATTAGTGCTTCTGCTGTAAATTTCCTTTCATTTTAGCCAATTTTGATACCTAAGTGGCCCAAAACTTTGTCTAATTCATCCCTACGTCTTCCTTTGCAATTTTTGAACACCATCTTTCTTGTCTTAATTCCAGCCTCCCCGCCTCTCATCCCTTTTGCAGCTCGTTTGATACGGTCAACCACGGTTTAAAATCTATTTAAAGCTTAGTTGTTTGCTACTTGCACCATAGATAATGTATGTCATATGGATTGGAAACACCGGCATTATTTACATAGTGATATCATGGGCCATCCTTGTTTCACTGGGTGTAAACTTTATGGCCTTGACAGGTGGAAGATTTCACTGTTCTTGTAACCAGCAAATTAGTGTTTGTTGTTTACAGCTGGGTTAGTTACCACCTACACTAATTGGAGGCTGGACTGGGTAGGGCTGATGGAGACTAGTAAACAACAGTGTAAGAAAATTCAGGTTCAAAGGTGAATAATGGTGTTTCGAAACGGTTGTGCAAATTTCCTGAAAAAACAGAAAGTGCAGCATTGTTTCTTTGCTGCTGTTAACACCACTTGTAGCAGGTAGAGTGTAGTAGGCCAGCTAGATATTCACTGCTTCGCTGTATATTTCCACTGTTTCGACAAAACTTCAAAAAATAGGTTTTACTTTGTGCAATTGTTTAGCTCAAGCTGAACAGTACTGTAGCATAAAATCTATTTCAATGTATCACGTGTTTCTTTGGTTGTGTAAATGCAGTGACGAGAAGTTGGCTAATAGTACTGCTGCTGATATATTAGCTGGTGCATACCTGCCATGTTATATCACTTGTGTAGATAGGTGTAGTTTCATAGTAGAGCATATCAAAATATGAAAAAAATATCGTGATAATTAGTAATACAGTGGAACCTCTCTATTACGAACATTTTGGACCAAAAAATTGTCCTTATTATGGAGGTTTTCTCTATTGTGTCCTTAATTTGGGGAATTTGTTAAGAGAGGTTCCACTGTATCATGATATTTATTTGTTCAGTACACAGCACAACATAATAAACAATGTAAAAGGAATATCCATGGCTTCAAACTGGCCTTCAAACAAGCCAGAGAAAGCCAAACAGCCACTCAGTACATTTCCTAATGTATTGGTGCACTGTAACTAAGATAGGAAAATAATTTAACGGGCGTTTCCTATCCATTAGGAATGCATACATTGTCAATGCTTGCACAGTGGATGCTCTGGAAGGTAAGGAATTGGTGTAAAACATGTGAAAATTTGCTACACATAGCTTCAACCATTGGCAAGCTACTACAAACTAAATACTTAAAACCGGCATTTCTCAATACTTTTAAATAGGCGATAAGACCGGTTTTCCCAGACTGGGTTACATATGTAGCTGGTCAATACTTAGACTAACACACAACCCTGTATGTAGAAGAAATTACAATGATGTAATTATTGATGTGGTATGCATTCTTTAACTATAGTGATATTACATTACCATACACTGATATAGTACACATGTAGTTGTGTAGTAGTTTAGTAGTGTATGTGATAAGTGTGTTTGACTAGTGGAATAATGTTATATCTATCACAAGTTAGTGTATCACATTATTATCAGTTAAACTCTTACTACACCTACACACATAGTACACACTGGCCTGTACATACTATACAGTATTGGTACTATTGCCTCAATGGTAGTTGTGTATATCCTGTCAATTGAAGTGATGGGATATGTAGTAGTGTGTTATGTTTAGTTGTTAACTTGTTATGTTTGATTACATGTTGTTACCTCACTTGTACATTACAGTGGGGTGAATCACCACTGCACAGAGCTGCACGTGGTGGACAAGAAGCTATGTCAAAGATGTTAATTGAAGCTGGTATGCCAGTTGATATTAAGGACAAAGTGAGATTGTATTGTTAAATAACTAATATGGCTTCACACTTCAATACTGACTCATTGTGATAGATATTATCCATCCTCATCATACCAGCTTTTGACCAGTTAGGAGTTGTAGTATTCTAGTTAACCAACAATACAAAGCTAGTAGAGCTGTGTGATGTGTAAAGTGTCTCTATTACATTGAAGCCATATCATCTAATGTACATACACACCTCTATGAGGTGTATTGTCTGTATAGTGTATGAGTGATAACTCAGTACCTCATAGTATGAAATTGAGTAGGAATAATTTGTGGTTATATCTTTTAAGAATAATAATGACATTTTCAGTAATGTTAGGGTACTATACCTGCAAACTTATTAATCATGCTCAGATGTTTTGTATTATATATCATACTGTGTAAAACTGATTATGTGTTGAGAAAAGTATTAGTCCACTTGTGGTATCAGTATCTCTGACTATATTGAGTAGTTTCTTTGTTCTCAAGTTTTGTTTGTGTTCAGTAATTCCCTATTGGTATACAGTAGACCCTCGATTATCCGACCTTCATTTATCTGTACCCTTGTTTATCCGAAATTGGAAATGACTGTTCTATTAGAGTATTTTTAGAACAGGTGTATGTTCTATTAGAGTATTTCAACAGAGCTCTGTATATGAATGTATGGGCTTTAGTTATCCAAACTATTCACTTATCTGTACCTCATGGTTGACTATGGTCACTGACATATTTACAGCTTAATGTACTCTGTACTTGTAGTATTGTCTTAGTGGTCACAATTTTGTTTATTGTATATAGGGATTCCTTTATAGTAAATAGAATTTTTTTTTAACCAGAGTAGTTGTAAGTGTGTTACAACTAACGGTCATTATTAGTACCACTCTGATTTGTATCTATGGTGTGCTTACTGTCCACATATCCAGTAGTTAATAACCCTTCGACTTTCGTAGGGGTATATTTAGGCTTTGACGCATGCCTCCATTTATACAAACTCAAATAACTTCTCAGGTACTAACAGCAGAAAGCTCCTACAACCACCATGTTACTTACCATGGACTTCCCAATAAAAATGGCACCAAGCATCGAAGAATTTGAGTAAAACGCCATTCATCACACGACTTAGAAAAGAGCCTTCTTCATCAAATGTCTGCCCATGGGTGTACACTGGTTCACTAGTCAAAGCATATCTTTGCCATATCTTCGCCATATCTTGGTTATTTCCTTACCAATGTAAACGCGCACTTAAAACGTAGCATACCATACTGTACTGTACCATACCGAACTGGAGCTACTAGTGTAAATGCACTATAAGTGTAGCTATTTATATTTGTGGAACCACATATGCCATGTTCAACTTTATTTTAACTACTGAAGAAACTACTAAGACAGTCTTAAGATTATTGGCTATGCTTGGTTACCCATGGTGGTGTGGCCTCTGTTAACAGCTCAGACTATAAGGCACCCACAAATATTTTAATACATGCCTCTGCCAAGATTAGTCCAGATTACTCTGCATTTTAATGGCTTGTAGAGATGGCTGGTTGTTTTATGCTGTGCTCCTGTTTCATCTTTTTGCTGTTTCCCCAGGCCCACCACTATGAGTGTTTGTTGTATGATTGGTAAGCTTTGTGACAACAAAACAGTAATTATCCACACACTTAGATGGCTTCGTGTAGTGTATTGCTATTAGACAAGAAAGATAACTACTGTTTCTTGCCCTTGTTAGCTAAATAACAGGGTTTATAATGTGGCTTGATCATTGGACAGTGTCCTCAAGATAGTTCAGTTGTATATTGGTGTATCGTATCGGTTTTTAGCAGCAATATCAGCTCTCACCGATATAGTAGAAATGTCCATTTCGGCCACCGATACGATATATATCGGTATATTGGTACACCTCTAATTTATAATGCTGCTGACCTTTGTTTCTTTTGTGCTACTGGCTCTTCTTCTCTTCTAGTATGTTCACTCCTTAGCTCATAACTCCACCTGTCATCCAGTTCACAATTACTAAGTCAACTTCTATCTCAGACTCCTCTGTCTCAGGCTCGGACTCTTCCATTTCGAGCTGTGGATTAAACACACCACACTGAACACAACAACACCTAGCAACTAGCACTACCAACTGAACAACGCTCCTTGAAACAATGGCTTGAAGTGACTCTCACTTGATCCCAATCACATTTCTTCAGTGACCTAGTCCATATAATTCTAGGAACTCGACACAAAGTGTTAACTTCAACATCCACTCTCTGCAAATTATGGTTACTAACACCAATTGCCAGAATTGACTGACTGATGTTTAATGTGTCACTAGCAATGACATGATCAATAAGGGTAACTGAGTTGTAGCATATACGAGTAGGTTGGTGAACATGTTGGATCAAACTGAAATCACCTGCCAAAATTACCTGTTTTGCCACAGATGATAATGACACTAAAACTGAATAAAGTGTTTCTTAGGATTGGTGGATGGAGAGCGATACACTGAAACAACAGCTATACGATGGTACTTGCACATAATAAAACAGTAGGTAATGATTAAATAAAGACATGAAGCTTCAATAGATTTGCATATAAAATATCAGGATGTTCAGCTTGCAAGCTAGTTGAAACAAAAATGCATGATCCAGGTAGATTACTATTCTGCACATTGGGGTAAGAATGAATTGGTGAAGCAAACAAGTCAAAACCAAGTACAGGTGGTATTAAACAGGTGGAGCCATGTTTCACTGCAACACAAAACTGTGGATGTATTATTTCGTTGTGAAACCACTCACTTATTTCTTCATATTTTGATCTTAGTCCTTGTACATTATGATGGGGTAATCCTTGCTCCGTAAATGCACCAGATGAAAAAGTTAATAGGTGAATCAAGTAGTTGAACATTCGGCTAGGAATTAAACAAACAGGACACACAACACCAAGTAAATTCTGAGAGAGAACAAAAATGATAATATTGCTTGTCATTAACCCACGCACAGCACGAGTGAAACCATTGATCACAGTTGTCACTACAATAGTCCTTTCTGGTTTCTTGTAACAGGTTTCTTACACATACCACATGGGTAGTGAGACAAGTGGGATGGACTCGGGTTGAGTTGCACATCACTGCACAGTATCAGTAACAACAAAGTAAAAGTACTTTACTGTCGAGAACAAGCCCTATTGAACTGTAAACAATGGGAAAATGGTTCCCTCCAGAGGTGACAAACTGCCAACTGGACCTGAAAATCAACTCTGATCACTTTGTAGAATCACAGAAACATCCACTGTTACAAGTAAATCACTACTGCCTAGTCGCAAAATGATAAGTAAAATCCATATGCACACCTGCATACCACTTGAATGTGCCTTTTTTTAAAGTCTCGAAGGACTACCAGAGGAGTTATTTTACAGTTTCCTATCAAGGACAGAGTCATAATCCGCTGATACGCTACGTAATCTGGGGAATTCCCTGTATTTAACCACTCATAACCAGTGGAATCCCTCCATTTAACCAAAAGTACACACAGTAGCTAACTTTCTCTCTCTCTCTCATACACACACACACACACACACACACACACACACACACACACACACACACACACACACACACACACACACACACACACACACACACACACACACACACACACACACACACACACACATACACACACACGCACACACACACGCACACACAAACACACACACACACAATGTGATTAAGTATTCATTTTACCACCCGGGAATACACAGATTCAAGTTCATTCTTATCCTTTTTACTTTTTCTGGCAGTTAGAAGGCTTCTCAGCATGGTGAATGACTTCCTCGCCTGGTAACATAACTCATAGATTATGGATCCCTGCACAGAATTTAGTTTCTGCAGTTGTTATAAAGGATTAAGGCAGGAAATAATCAGATAACCTTCCAGAACTCAATCCAACTAAGTACAATTATTCAGCATTCTTTGAATATAAAAGATTTGGCAAGGTAGTTAGCTGAAACCCACGCCTTTTTTTCTTAAATAAAAAAAAAAGAAAACAGTAAGGATTATATAACACTGTTAATACCCTGTTACACATACAGAGGGGCATAAGCCATCAGCTGGTTGGGCAGCAGTACCAGACATTGTGCCATCCACCCCACATCAGCCCCTCCCCCAACTCACAAGTGTGATTTGACATTTTGTGAGATCATGTTACTATGTATAAAAATTAAAACGTTTACACACATTGTATTATTAGTTCAGACATCAGAGTTTTCTTTAATATCTTGCACTATAAAAAGTCTAAATATGTTACTTTAATTTTGTTTGTTGTAAAATAAAAGGCTCTATTGCTATAAAAGGTTCTCTTTAATGCGAGGGTCTATTACTAGAACTGTGAACCCTTACCAGGTAAATTGATTAACCAGCCATGCATTATCATTTATTTTTGCATACCTGGTTAACCTATCTCTAAGATATTCACTCAAAATGTATGTTTTGGATCCTCTTCTTGTACTTTTACATTAATATCAAACTTGTAGTAGGATTCAGCTGTAGGTATGATCACTTGGTGCTTTGGCCGCTATAAGGACAATCTGTCAAACTGTACTGCAATTTTATTAAGGTGCACGTAGCCTACATGCTAGATGCAGCATAAATATTGCAGAAAATTAAATTTCATTCAATCCAGTTAAGATGGTGGTCAAGCGGATGACGGGTGCCCTGGCTATTAGAAATTTATAGCATATAACCCACAGATCTGCAATGTTAGATTAGCTATGTGGGCACGCCCTGTACCAGCGATGGTGTTGTTAATTCTTGTTGAGGTGATTAACATGTAGAGAATACATTGTAACAATCCCTCAGTACAGGCTCTATTGTAGAATGGAAACTTTCACAGAACACTGTGGCAAACACGCCACTGTGAACTCTATATCGATTATGTATTATGTAACTCGTCCAATTGAATCTATGTTCTACCACTACACCTGCCGAACAGGTTTTTCTACAATAGTTTATCAAGACAAGACAAACTTTTGAATTGTAGTCATGAACAAGTTAAGGCATGTTCTCTTGTATAATCATCGCACTGCATTTAGCTAAGGTTTTTTTTTAAGTTTGTGCATTCTGTCAATATTGATGATAATACATAGAAACATGAACACTCTTAAGAATCAATGGTTACCAAAACAGAGTACGATTTCGATTATCACTTAGGATTTGTTCATAAACTTGCTTAGCCCTTAAACCTGCAGCTGTTTTTATAAAATGCCAGCACTGAAAACACATAATCCAGTAAACTGGATCGCATGCATTCCTTGTAAAACTAAATTCCATAACACAGAAACTGTTAAAGCTATTTTAAAATCACCATATTAATTTTGATTTAAATAGTCCCATACTTGGTTGCTTTCATCCAACCCAGAGTTCCCATTTCGCTTTGAAAGAACAAATTTTCGTCTTCCTTCTTCACATAACGATGTACAAATGGCCATAACTCAGCAGTATTCATCATTATTGACTTGTTCTTGGTATCACGTTGCTCCTCATGTGATGGCGATTCAGTTGATATATAGATATCACGTGATTAAGTCATCATCGGACAAGCACAATGACAATACAAATATGATAGGACACAAAATGATTCAGTACATTGTAGTGGTAAGTTCCTTGTTGTATGTTGAAAGTTAATACATAGTTAGATAGCTTACTCTTTGCCAATTATTAAAATCTGTTTTTCTAAGTGATCAGACACCAGCTTCATGAGATATGCCTGTTTATAACCACCTATGTAAATTGGCAAAAGTATTGTGCGTTTTCATTTTTTAAATCAAATCCAGTTTTCTGGATTATGCGGGTTTAAGGATTAAAGTAATATTCTGAAACAGATAGCATCAAAGATGAAATTACCTTCTTTACATAGCAGCAACATAGGTTCATGGCTCCTTGTTGTTAGCTATGGTAGAATTCCCCTTTACCCTGTATAGAGAGAAAGATACAATGTTTCAAAAAAACTTAATTGCAATTGTGGACAGCCACGTGACCTCCACCTTAACTGGATAACGGACAGTTATTATCTCTGCTCAGTAACCATTCTGTTCAGTTTTACAACTCTACAGTACAGTGTGGTTCTGTACATAGAGCAAAAATAATAACACACCTTTTAAGGTGATAATGGATATTTTCACATGCAGTTGTAACCATGGCTAGTCATTTCACTATTCTTTCTAGTAGGGGAATAATATTGGCAAGTAAATTAATATGTAGACATTCACTTCCTGTTGTAAATAAGTGAATTGACTGTATTAAACTTTAGCCTGTGTGAGATGCATTCGTTAAAATGTTGCTAGGTATGTAGAATCAGGAGCCTCTTTAGCTCTACTTAACACTAACACAAAGCAACAACAGTATGACCGTTCTATTAGAGTATATTTATGATTGCCTGAATGTTTTATTAGAATATACCAATCTATATTTTCCAATTAGTCTGCTATGTTGTAGTGGCAGTAGCACTTACACAAGTCTTGTATATACTGTACACATGTCACAATTATGTTAATGTGGGTTATACAGTATATCCAGCATAAGTGTAACATACCTGTATGGCAGAACGAATGATAACATCCGGACACCAGACAGAATCTGTTTAAATTACATAGATGTCTGACCATAGTGCAATTTGTCCAGACACAATATCCCATCAAAGCACAAGGAAGGAGCCTAAGAGCTGTGAGCTGGCATGTTTGTTGATTCTATCAACAATAACAGTTACTTGGTTGCTAGGAGAATAACAGACATTCTTACAACCCAAGGGAATGACCACAAATGTACTATTGCAAACCCTCTGGTATACTGCAACCAGTAGGGCAGGGTAGTCAGAAAAGGCAAATATGGTCGGACGCAGACACAGACACGGACATTTTCAAAACACACTTTTATATTTATACAACAGTTATTTTCATACCTAACGTTTTTCTTTACAGTAGTCTTTGCTTCCAAGCACAGAGATCAACTTCGATTAGTGCTTAATGCTTATCAATTTATAAGCGCATGTATGGGGATAGGCTAGCATGCTACAGAGTATCATACACCATATACTTTTGTACATGCGCTATAGAAATCTATTGCACATTCACAGAGATCCTGCTAGCATGCCCCAACTTAGCCTCACAAGCCAGGACCTTAGTAGGCATAAGCACCTGCGCCTTATACTGAAAGGTGAGAGCTCCCGGATCTGGCTTACGACAGTAAACTAGCATGGATCCCTACAATTACATAACTACATTGGATTCTAGAGCATTTGTACAAGGGTACATCGTCTGTAACATCCGTCAGGGTAGGGGATCATATTCCAACAAGTCCAGCATTATTGTAGCTGGCGAGCTATTGCATGTCTATATGCAAGCTCGTTCTGATCTGCTATAACATAGGCCCAGCTTGGCTGGTGAGCTGTGATAGCTGTACACTAGCTCAATTTGACCTATGTACATCCCTCAGGGTAGGGGATCATATTTCTAACAGGCCCAGCAACTTTTGTAGCTGGCGAGCTATTGTATCAAGCTCGTTCTGACCTGTTATAGCATAAGTCCAGTTTGGCTAGTGAGCTGTGATAGTAGTAAACTACCTCGATCTGACCTCAAATGTCCCGCAACTAGTCCAATACAGTCCTGCAGTACAAAAGACTATCACAGAAAATATCAAACCCTCTGAAAGGGGGACTGGAATAATCGTCAAGCTGAATTATTGTCAATCCAACTGCATGATTGGTGGACGTCTGGCCGCACGCCACTCAGTCTGTCCGGCACCATCCATAGATATTTATTCTGTCACTTTGTTGGCATGGTGATTGATTCAGTCTACCCTGACATTTGATCGGTCTGGAAAGTAGCGCAGTGCTACTAGCACGTGCAGTTGATATTTGTACAGTGCTTCAGTGTGCTATTCATCTGGTCTGACAATTATAGTACCAAATTGTCAGGTGAACTGAGTGGCCACGCGTAGTACAGTCCAACCAACTTGGCTAAGTGGTGGGTAGATAGTGAAACAGTCTATGATCCCTCACTCACACTGGCCGGGGTTCCTTAAATCTCCATGCCAGCATCGATGGGTCATCATATATCACAATTTGAGCTATCAGTCCTTTCTCAATGGCCATGGGGAAAAGGCGGGATTTTGAGACAATCGAGAAATTTTGAGTTCCTTGATGGTTAAGCTCCCTCGATGATTGATAATGGTTGATGAAGCACTAGTAATGCCATAGGAGTAATATGGTTGAAATACACATTTAAAATAATGGCGCAAAAACACACAACCATCTCTGCCGAGCAAAATAAGAGGCCAACTATTATCATGTGAGCTTGATTATTAATAGAGATGCTTTAAAATTTGCTGAGTATTGGATGGTATTTGGGGCCAAATACACTGTCATGGAAGCAACCTCGTCACAACAAAAAACTATGGTTTAAAGTACTGAGTGTGGGATGAAAGAGCAGTGCAGAACAGCAGAACGGTTTCTTCCTGAAGTCCTTACAGCGCCCATAAAAATAATTATTCGACCAGTAACCAAAGTAATGGCTAGAGCTACAGTGCATATGCCATTTAGTCTACTATTTGTCCAGAATTATTTGCTGTACACGGAGAAGAAGAGTATTACAGTATTATCAAGTACTGCAGTGTTCCTTTCGTGTTATAATTATTTATCATGTACAAAATTGCTTGAGGGCGGGTTACTAAGTGAACATGTGTAGGTGACTAAGTGAGCATGTCAGGTAACTAAGTGATTTAGTAAGCCTGTAAATGAGTCATACCATAGTCTAAACATATTTTGTACATGTCAGTAACACAGCTAGAAGGTATACAATCCATGTAACATGGATAAAGTTGTAAGTAAAATAATCAGATTAACCACTATGCTCATGCCCAGTCTTGTCTGATGCTAGAACAATAACTTGATACTTCAGAATACGTCAGTTTAGGGAATAATAAATGTGTGCCATTTTTGTTTACATAAGAGGTGACACACCTCCAACTCACAAAGAGATAGGCTATTCCTAGTAGTCTACGAGGCCTGCACCATTGTTTTTTAGTTGTTTAAATGCCTGTAAAACCCAATGGGAAGGTAGTTCACAAAGTCTGAGAAGAGTCGCCACACCTGTTTGTCAGACCATGTAAAGAAACCACCTCAAAGCAAAGTTTACCTGTGTGGAAGTTTAATACAGACTTCATTTAGCTTTTACTTCTTTTGTGCAAACTACTTTTACAATTTAACGAGTTTTGCTCACATGGGAGCATACAGACAAGCACAGTAGTATGGTTTAGCATATACACTTGCAAATCTAAATGATAACTGGTGAAATTTTGTTTGTTGTACATGTACTTATACTGTATTATATACCTACTTATACAAATTCTCACTTCTGGGAATAATAGTAGGGATTGCATTTTTCCAATCAAATTCCCTACACATGGGACATCATTTGTCATCAAATCCTCACATATGTACTCGGGCTACTGTATAGGGTCATTGTTTGAATACAATACTAGAACTGTATACCCTTATCAGGTAAATTGATTAGCCAGCCATGAATTTATCAGTTATTTTTACCTATCTGGGTAACCTATCTCAAGATAATCACTGAAAATTTATGTTTTGGGTCCTCTTCTTGTGCTTTAACGTTGATATCAAAGTTGTAGTAGGATTCAGCTGTAGGTATAATCACTGCCTATTACTTTTTCCACTATAAGTACAATCTGACAAACTGTACTACAAACTTTACTGCAAATTTATAAGTTGCTCGTAGCTTACATGCTAGGTACAGCATAAACATACAGAAAATTTCATTCAATTCAGTTAAGATGGTGTTCAAACAGGTAACAGGCACCTTGGCTATTAGAAACCTTATAGCATTTTAGCATTTAATCCGCAAATATACATTGTTAACTTAGCTATGTGGGCACGCCCTGTACTAGCATCATCACGATGATGCTGTTAATCCTTATTTATGTGATTAACATGTGGAGAATACATTGTAACAATCCCTCAGTACAAGCTCTTGTAGAATAAAAACTTTTGCAGAACACTGTGGCAAACACGGCACTGTAAACTCTGCATTGATTATGTATTATCAAGAGTTCATAATATATAATACACTAAGGAGAGTATCCTACTCTCATATACCCCTGTAGAAGGACATATCATGAAATTATGCCATAACGACAAATGTTGTGGTTTGTGACCTGCGGGCAGCCATAAAAGTGCAAGAATTGTTAGCACCATTTCACACTCGCGACACTTGGGATAGCCGTATTTGTGAATGGCCTAGCAAGAAACACTTATGAAGTGGTCTTAACCCATGAAGGAACAATTGCAATTCGGTGACAAGCGAGTTAATTTGGTTGTTACCGATGTTGTTAGGTATGGGTTCAATCAATACCACATTCAACTAATGACATCATTAATTATACAAAGAAGCACTGACAAACTCAGAAGTGCTATGTCGTAACTTTATGATACGCCCTTCTACGGGGGTAATGAGAGTATGATACTCTCCTCAGTACATATATACAGTGGGACCTCATTTATCTGAACCCTCTGGGGCCAAGCCCTGTTCATAACTTTGGATTATCGTAACTTTGAATCATACATTAGTGCATGTATAAATGCAGTCACTTATTCAATGATGGTACTCAATGCTACCAAGAGTTAATAATAGTGGAGGGGAGAGTGTCTAACGCTGTATAGGGCTGCATAAAATGAGCGTGTGGGAGCTAAAGGGCTTCACCACGGTTAATCTCGTGTTTAGTCGCATTCTCTACACTTGACAACTAGAACCAATCGTCACTTTTGTCAGGTCACATCAACGATGCTGCACAAGTTACGATACGATGCCGCATTCTCTACACTGAACAAGTTACGACACAAGTTACGACACTGCACAAGTTACGATACGATGCCGCATTCTCTACACTGAACACTAGAATCGATATTTGGGAAGTGCTGATAGTGGTATTTGGTTCCAACATGGCAGACCAAGTAACGCCACATCGCGTCTTCGAACGACGGTCGAGGTTAAGCAACATTTCAACTTCCGGTCATGATACTAGCTCTGAAACGGCCGCGTAACCATAATTGAATGCGTTAACACGTTGCTTGTTAAGATTGCTGAAGCCCTTTAGCTCACACGCGCTCATTTTATACAGCCCTATAGAGCGTTAGACACTCTCCCCTCCACTATTATTAACTCTTGATGCTACTGCAATAAGAGCACTTAGCACTTCAATACAAGTAGGTTACCCCACTGTCTGCTAGGATTTGGTCTGTGGTCACCACCAAACTATCAACAAATTAACCAATGTTTACCACCAAACCATCATCAATCCATCTAATTACATGCCAATGTCTTTGAATGGCTGCCCTCCAGCTGGCAAGCCAATAACTTCCTTCAATTATTAGTCACGTGCAGTACTTCAGACCTGTTTGGTTAACCGAGTGTCCGGGTGTTTGGGGTCCGGATAAACGAGGTCCTGCTGTATATATATTATAAACTCTTGGTACTGTATTATGTTACTCATGCAATCGAATGCATGTTCTACCACTACACCTGCTGAGCAATTGCCACTGCTATAGTTGCATAATAAAATAACACCATGCAGTAATTCGTATAGTGTTTATTTAATCAAAAGTGTTACCAACTTCAATCTCAGAATGCAATTTTTTTCAAAAAAATTTCTGCGGGGGCATACATCCAGACCCCGTAGTTGGAGCATGCTGAGTGTGCTTAGCACACTTGTTCACACTTGTTGAGTGACTTCCACTAATGCCCACGTAGGATGTCCAAACCTGTAACCCCCTCAGAGAGTTTCTAGATTTGCTACTGGTGTGGCTGTGACTGCTGTATTAAAATATCTTGATCTCGCCACTGAGCTACACAGTAGATGAAGCTAGAGGACATGGCACAATACCTTGTTTTCCTACGGAGCTAGATTGTTGTCGTGGCGCATTCTTATCATTAGAGAAGGCGTGGCTATTGTTCTAAAAATGCGGCTTAGCTGCTACCTGATACTACAGTCTCAAATAGTTTTGTGGCATCTAAATACACTCCTTCAAGGTAGGTATTGATATAGAAAATTAATTCCATGGTATGGTATCCATGAAGAAGAAGATGACCATTTAATTGAAGATAAAAGGAATGGCAAAGCACAGAAGGCAGGCATTTATTAGATCTACAAAAGGCACATCCCACTAGTGAGTTTGCTGCTGTGGTGTAAAATGGTAACCGTGCACTGCTTAATTTGTCCTATCCCAATAAGGGGGTGTAGCTCACAAAAGAAGCCGGACTACAGCAGATCTAGACTATGACATGTTCTAATCAATTAATTCACAGTGGTCCAATCTTGCAGATATTCTATAAAGCAGGAGACTTGGATGACTTGACCAGGTTTTAACCCTAACCTACATGTTATAGCTGATAAGAATGAAGAAAGATTTTGGTCATATGGCTCCATATTGATTTTACCTCTGAGGGTGGTCTACCTCTTTGTTGTGGAATAAATGTCTCAAAGTATCCATTACAGAAAGTAGATTGTTATTAGCTGCATAATAATATAGGATTTAGTTACATAACACATTATTATGAATTACAAGTAAATACCTGTAATTCTGAATAAAGTTAATGGCATACAGTGCAACAAGGTAAACAGTATCATTTCACTTTAACTCTTAAAGCCACACACAATTATTAATAAAAGTGCACATAGGCCAATATTTCAGCTGTAATGCATGACCGTAAACAAAGTGCTGTAACTTCCGTGCAGTAAGTGCTAAAGCTACACAATTTGTACTATTCTATCTGTGATGTAATAAAGAATAAAGTAGTACCTAGGGTTTTACCCTTTGGCAAAAGCATAAGGCCAAAAGTCGCCATGGGTACATTCTGTCACAAAACACAATTAACACAAACTGATCACT
Source organism: Dysidea avara (assembly GCF_963678975.1). Lineage (NCBI taxonomy): Eukaryota > Metazoa > Porifera > Demospongiae > Dictyoceratida > Dysideidae > Dysidea > Dysidea avara. Next base: position 2,351,331 of record NC_089272.1, on the reverse strand, counting down.
CACCTCAGAAAATTATTGATAATTTCTTTATAGTGTGTTCTATGGTGTTTTGGTAAGGACCATTTGATTCTCCATTATGTTAATGATAAATCATAACATATAAAGCTCATGTGAGTCAAACATTTTTATAAATGGCTACCAACGCGATGAATGTGAAGTAACAGCAAATACAGTCGCCATTTCCAGGCTTAAAACAACTCCTTTGCTTAGTTTCTCCTTCAAACATGTGTCATCAACACTTGTATCAGCATATTCATCTACAAGCCATGGCTCTTATCCGAGGGCAGCTCTTATGACAGTAATTCAAGGTTGTGCTGTGGCTACCATCCAGGGACGACTATTGTTAGAACTGTAACTATTAACCGATTAAATACGGTATTTACTGCTATTTACATCCTTATACACTACTCACCTTACAGCAACTCTGCCAAGCACGCAGTCGTGATGGTTGAGCAATGCAAAGTAACAACTAACTAAGCTAAAGCACTTTCTAATGTACTTTACTACATGATCACTACAAGGCTATGTGTTTTGCTGTATTTGCATAGAACTGGCACACATGAGTGGCTACATGAATTTGTTAAAGTCATGGTTTTCACTCTAGAAATCTATCCTGAAATAATTTAAGTACTGCGTACCTTGCTTATCTCCATATGTTATCTATCACCAAATGGATTTTGAGACAAATTTGGCGTTTAAACTGCTAGTTTAGTTTCAATCACTTTGCACAGCATGATTCTAATAAATTTGGGCGGCCACTCATGTGTGCCAGTTCTATGCAAGTACAGCAGGAGAACACGTAGCTTTGTAGCGATCATGTAGCAAAGCACATTAGAAAGTGTTTTAGCTTAGTTAGTTGTTCTACAGTGGATATTTCGTGTTGCTCAACCATTGTAATTGTGTGCTTGACAGAGTTGCTGCAAGGTGAGTTGTGTAGCTATATATAAATGCTATAGAGGATGTAAATAGCAGTAAAATATTTACAACATGGCTAATCTTGCTTGCCTTGAGAATTGACCTTTGGTCCAGCCTGGTCCGGTCCAGGTTTTCATAACCCCCCATAACAGCTGCAGACCCTCTGCTATGCTACAGTGGATACGGTAGCACATGTTCAGTTAATTTAGGCAACTGTCCGACCAATTCTGGTTTGTCAGAACGTTGTGGCAGGACAGCAAAAATATATTATCATAAGTTCTGGTATGGTAAGAAGTATCACACTGGTATAGTCATATATCAAACACAATCTGACAACACATAATCATTGTACCACACAGCATAATATACTACATAGAGTAGAGAATCTGTTATCAGGTCAGGAGATTAATGACAAATGTTACTATTGTGTTGTATGAACATTAACTTGTAGTTGCTTTAGTCAGTGAAATCTGTCTCTGGAATGTATTTGGAAAACACTATTATCACAAACAATCCACACATACACAATACATAGTATATGACTAACTGTTATAGGGAAAACACATTATATTTAATGTACGTCACAAGTTTTAGTATCATGGTATGAATATGATATCAATAAATAACATCATGGTGTGATAGAGTGTATTATTGAGTATTGAGAATATGGTGATGTGACTATTAATTGTGTTCCTTTCATCTGTTAACTGTTCTAGTAGTATTTGTGATCATCATATCTAGTACAGATCTGTGGTACTGTTCAGTGTTTGTTTGTACAATATTAGTAGTGTATACCTGTGTTATCACACCTTGTTATTGTTGTGTGTAGAATGACTGGACACCTTTACATTTTGCGAGCAACAAAGGAAGGAAGAACACTGTACAATTGTTGATCAATTCAGGTGCTACTGTGGATGCTATGGACGATGTAAGTTAACTTGTTCAATGTATATAGCATGAAAATGAAATTCTATTTTATGGCTTTACGGTTGGCATCACAACTGTAAAATTAAAAATCCATTAATAATTTTGCAAAGCAAATACAGTGGAAGCTATCCTGACCTCTGTTATCTGGGAACTTCCATTGTTTTGGAAAGACCAAGTTGCTGATCATGTGGCTTGTAATTTATTGACCATTTGGTTCACAAGGAGGGAGCCTAAAGGTTGCTGTTTACCTGTTTAGTGACTTGTTTATTCCAGACAGGGAAGTCACTACAGAGCATTCATGGTCACTTCCCTGAACTATAAAAATGTATTATCACCCAGCAACCAAGTGATAGTTCTTATTAGTACTGCCCACTGAACTGCACAGCACTAACTGATAGCAATAACAACCATTACTTGTATTTATGTTATAGTCACTTTAGCGTAATAGCATGTTATTCTTAGTTATGGACATTTCTGAGATATGCATGGATAGTATTATGTACCAGACTGCCCGGATAGGAGAGGTTCCACTGTAATTTGTCCACCATAGATTTTATTCTATGATCATATCTATGATGCCAGTGTTTACTACAGAATTATCCTTACTGCATCATACAAGAGTATTTGTTGCACCGCTGAAGTGCTTCAGTCTACACAACCAACAGGGTGATAGTGTAGCATGCCCAATCCTTTGCAAAAAAGTATGGAGTGGCCACTGCAGACTACATGTACGAATGCTCTAGCTACAAGTTTTCGAAACCACTACCACTCCTACACTCAAATTGTGGTGCCCATGAATGAAGCCGTATAAGGTAGTGAATGAATTGCTACCTCAAACAACTTAAAGGGGTAGTATGTCAACCCATACAAGTGGTGATGCCACACAAATGTGGCAAGCGATTTACTTGGTTTTATGTAATTACTCAGAGACTGTGGTTTGACAATGAGCAACAATAACTCTCACTTCCACACAGCTGCTACAAATAACTTGGAATCATTTTATTGTAGAGTTACATGTCTAGACAGATTATTTAAGCCAAATAGAAGATTGTAAATGGTGTGGGTAATGGAGTGCTTGGAGATGTAACCACAAGAACAGCAGCGCTAGCCCATAATAAACCTGAACAGGCTTGTTTACTACAAATAATACAAGTCACAACATTACAAGTTTTTACCAACTGCTAGAGCCTGCTGTTTGCATTTTGTATGAGGCAAAGCTTACTGAGTAGTTTTTTTTGCTACGAAACAAAGGTACCATTGCTTACAATTATCCCTTTAGAAGATCACCATTTTGTGGCATGATGTAATAAAATGCAACAAGTTATTACATCATGAACATATTTTATGTTTATTTTAGCTGTGGTAAGCCTTCCTCATGAAAGAAGCTGGTTAATTAGTGGCCAGAGCTGGTTTTTGGGTGTGTCTCTTAAGGTACCATATTGAATAAACCAAACTTATAGCACAGGAACACTCAATTATTATGGAAGTAGTCACAGGAGTAGAACTAGTCTTCTGTGTGATAAATTTCACTACTTCCAGTAACAATGATCCAACATGAACAACTGGATGATTCCAATTCTGGCTACTTGTCTGTATGCTATTAAAATTAGCACTTGTATGGCTTGGTGTACTATCCGTTTCATTTAGCAGCATTATATCATGGCAAGACTATAAAATGTGATCTGCTGAGCCAGGGGCGGTGGAGCAGGCCAAAGAGTGAGGGGGCCAGGCCAGCAGTAAGTTGAAGACCAAAATAATAAAGGTCATAGCCTACTGACAATAGCTACTCTCCACTAATCATATCTCCTCATTTACAACTACACACATGTAGCTAAGTAACTTGCTACACTGCTTCTCTGAATACTGTGACTGTTCTATTAGAGTATCCAGATCCTGACTGTTCTATTAGAGTATCTCGATCTTTTCTTGCAAACAGTGTCCCATAAAAGTGGGGGGGGAGGGGCCATGGCCCCCCGTCTCCACCGCCTATGTGCTGAGCCAAAACCAGCCATTTTCACACATTCCTTGAATTCCATTTGCTTTTCTGTTATCTATAGTAACAAAGGAGTGGACAGCAAAAGTTTCAGCTTTTTGAGATGAATAGTCTTAGAGTTATAGCACTACACAGTTGGAACAGGAATAAACACACAGCAGAAACAATATGGCAAATAAAATACAGGTGCTTATTTAATTGATCATAACTCATGAGTGAAACAGTGAAACAAGCTATGAAGATGGGGTTTAGCTCAATCTGTTCACCGTGAACTGACACATTAATCAAGGTATAGTGTTTTCCGTGTGGACAAAGAAGAAGGCCATTCCAAAAATCAAATGATGATGGTAAACTTTATTTCTACTGCATTGCAAATAAGCACCCATAAATCATATACCATATGCTGTACGAACATGAAACAAAGATTTTCTTACTCCCAATGAACGGGAAAATCTGGTGATGTATGATTTCAAGTTTTGCTTCAGTGCATACCCCCCACTAAGTCATGCGTAAAATTTTTATGTAGCAAGCGTATTTTATATAAATACATTTTTATAGCAAAATAAAATTTGTGAAAGTGGCTGGTTTTTACTCATCAGGTCACAAAATTTTAACATCGTCAAATTATGTATGAGCTATTAGAGTAATTGAACAAGCTCTATAGCAGGTTGTCATTGCATTAAAATGTGAATACCCCTCCCCATACTGGCTATTATTGACTACCCAGCTGTGTAACATTATACTAGTACTTGTATATAACATACACAACACACTACTCCCCACCCCCTCCTAACTACATGATTTTTCTATTACCGAAGTTATGATATTTGTATCAACTACTCATGTTAAGTGGATCATTTACCAAACAATATCCTATATTTTGATTCTTAAGGCCAGCCTTAGTCCTTTAAATGATCCCCAGATAAATGTATTTGGTACAGTAGCTACATTCACAATAGCAATGTGTGATAGTAAATTTTGTGTAGCTCTTGCTTGTAAGTTTGACTGTCATACCAACTACTGTTACATTTTTAGTGCTCCACATAACAGTCGGACAACGGACAATTTCCAGACAAATTAGCCAATGTCTGACCACAATTGTATTTGTCAGGACAGAGCCCAAGAAGCCCAGTTTGTGCATATTTGGTTTACTGTTTAGTTAACTAATAGCTGTCTCTTGGTTGCTAGGAGATTAAACATTCAAGCCATCCAAGAGAGTGACCACTAATGTACCAATGCCAACCCCTGTGCTGTATAGAAACCTCACAAAATCACTTGTATTAGTATCTCAGCACATAAAAGAATGGCTATCCTCAGCACAACAAAGGAAATGCCTACAGTCAGAGTGCCTTACAATGTTTACTACAGGCTGCAGTGTTATAGGTCACTTGTATCCATGCAAAGTATACATTTGTCCAGACAAGTTTGGATTTGTCAGGACATTTTGTCCTGGCACTTAACAGTTCTTACCGGGAGCACTGATTTTGTAAATGTTCACTTGTAATACTACATACAGCTGGTATACAGGTATGTATTTAAGTTGTCATTTGTGTTTAGGTGGTGAAATTATATGTATGCTATAAGCACTGCTTAAATGTATTAATCATTGAAAAAATGAAACATCACTTGGCTAGTAATCCAAACACGGTTCATAAGGCTCCTGTGAACCGCTACCGTACAGTATTTTATTAAAGGACAGGTAGTTTCTGCATTGTGTGTTTGACCTGTCCTTGTCAATATAATATTATAACAATATTATCACATTACAGTGTTTGTCTCACAACAGTCATAAGTGCATACCCACCAGTACAATAGTCACCTTGACTACTGATGTATATATTGTACTATTATTGTACGTGTGTAGCAGATCATATACATACACAACAATGTTATAAAGTCTGTATGTTTGTGGTGTTACCCCTATACATGCTCTACCAGTCTTATGCAGTATGTGTCATAGAAATCACTAACTACTGTCAGTAATTTGAATAGGAGTCAGGTTCACATATTTTTGAAGGCTGCTTAAAAGCAGCTAACAAATTTTGCATGTGTTTTTCATAAAGCTACACTGCCATTTCAATAGTACAAGTAAAGTGATAGTAATATTTACTGGGTTGTGAGCTGATGGCTTACTATAGCCTACTGACCAAAAGATTTAGTACTTACACTTAAAGCTTCCTCACTGTTGATTTGATAATGAGTTTGGCCTCTCTACCGATCTGTAACTTATAATTTTAGTAACTACCTTGTTGAGTTTATCAATTCGGCACATTATAGTGCATTAAAACTATGCATTACCAGAGCTAATTTATAGTGTATGTAGTTGTAGCAATCATATATTCAAAAACAAATTGATCCCTCATACATAGGGAGGACTGCATTGTGTTTGTGCATAGAACATATGTTGTGTTATCCGAGATTTGATGCATAGCTCTGTGTAGCGAGGTTTGTTAATTTCTTTAATAGACTACTTACTAAATGTGTTTACACATATCTCAAGGTTTCCTGCATGGTGTTCAGATAACTGTGATCCTCTTAAATGAGTTGGTATATAACTTCTTGAAATAATGTTGTATGATCTTAGATAACTCAACTACTTGAGTAGAACAAGTAGTTCAGTTGTAATACACAAAACTCACTGTATTACAAACCCCTATACAATGTGACCACATGTCAAAGTAGTACATTAGTATTGTACAGTATACACTATATCAGTTAGTGATAGTAACGTTTTCGTGCTTGTGAAGTTTTTATCAGTTAACCCATTGACAGTGTGTTGTGTCATTACAGATTGGTGGTACCCCTCTGACCTATGCTGTGGACAGTGGTCATGCTAATGTCATACACTACCTTATTGAAGCCAAAGCTGACCGCAGTAAAGTTCCTCAGGTAACATTTTTACAAACTGTGATGACAATTAGAATCAATAACAGTATTGTGCTATGATAGTTTATCACTGTAAACTATCTACATGTTGTTTACTTTTCTGAATTGATTTCTATAACATAATTTCAGTATAGTAACTCCCAATTGTGGTATGGTGCAACATAAATACTATACTAATAACACAGGATTGGAAGCTCTGTTTCATGTGCCAGCACTCCTCTATGTACCAGAAGTAATTAATTTAATGGTTGTGTCATTTCATTAGTTACACTGCTATCTTGGTTGCTATGCTCTATTATCGCATGACAAGATTTGGCACTTGTTCCATTAACTGTAAGTTTGTCCGTATAAACAAAGAACTGTAATTGCTACACAAAGCCACTCTTGAATGCCATAATTTCAGCAATTGTCTAAAGGACGCATAGAAATACCCGAACCAGGTACACAAACTATGTGACTTATTGCTTGGTTAGGACTAAAAAACTACTGGAAAACGTTTTGAATGGTACCACCATGTGGCACTAGCAGTTTTCATTGTATGTCTTCAAAGACTTAGCAAAGCATACACAATATGGCTTTGTGGTGTTGCCTAGTTTATGTTATGCTACAAAACAATTTGAAAAATTTCTTGTAATTTAGCGTCTGTAATTTATTTTCTCTATACTTCAGATACAGATTGATCTTTCTGTTGTAGCTACTTTAATTTGCAGGGCTGTAACTCCAAAAGTTCTTGGAATATGAGGCTGAAACTTTACCAGAGCATAGCACTTGGCTAAGTAGATTATAATTATTTGATAAAATTGAATTTGAAAAATGTATCAGGTTTCACAGATCTGAATTAAATGTAGCTCATCACCTTCAGTTGTCAAAACTCTGGTAACTTCATGGTGAACAACACCAGCTATCATCGCGTGATTACTGCTTTACAGAGCGTTCCCTGGCCAGCTACACTGTCTTACAATTCGTGAAATAACTCCATATTAATTTTATGTAACATAGACCCTCAAAATTTGGCAGAGGCACTGTTGAAGCATTTCTTTACAGGGCTATGGAGCAATTTTTTGCGATTCACTGTTGACGGGCGTGATATCACTTGTTGGAAAATGTGGGTTTGCATTATAACCAGTTTCCACATTGTTATCGTTTAAAAGGATTCCATAGAGTTGTTCTACAAGGTGAGAAACCATAAGAGCCAAGGCGGCTTAGCGCTAGGTTGTTTCTGGGGTGAGGTATTTTTAAAATTGACTCGTAAGTTCAGAGTTTAATAGCTACGGAATTAAAGTGGGTGATTTCACAGAACTTGGCATACTAAGCTACAACATTACAGGCTATCATAAGAACCCTTTAAACATAGACTACATGGTTCACAAGCGGAGTTCTCCACCACCCTGAAATAGCTAATTAAGTGCGTGGGCTAATTTTAATTGTGACAAATGGGCATTGTACAGCTTCACATAATTACTTCAGTGCCACTTTCAGCAGCATAATAGACACCACAAGATTATTTAAGGCACTTAATGCCACTGTACAGTACGGAGATACTGGTACTAGATAGCCGCCTGTATCTTCACAATAGGTCACAGGATCATGCCCATTCTTTATTCTCTGCATTATCAATTGAAACCACGATGACCACACCCCTTTTACGCTAGCTGTATTTATAACGGAATAGCTAGTGACCACACACCTTCAAGTTGGTAGGCTGACTCGGGATGCTCTAATAATCAATCTAAACCATGATGACCACAACCCTTTTCAAGTGCACATCTTTGCAGACTACCTGATTGATACTCTAATACAGCAGTCACCATAATAGAACAGTCACATGTTTATAGCTAGCTGTATGCTATTAATAACAAAAACTAAACAACTAGTATATTAAAAATTGTAAATTTAATAATGAAGTAGATATCCAAGTAATAAAAAGTAGATGAACAATGGTAGCTATTACAGCATGGCTTGGTGGGAAATCCCTTAGTTTGGCATTGAACACAAAATAATTGCTATACCATGCCAAAGTAGAAATTTCCCACCAAGCTACAGTATCAGGGGCGGATCCAGAGTTTGGAAAGAGGGGGGGCACCTTTCTGAAAAACAGTTGAAGACCAAAAAAACTTGCTGAAAACCAGTTGAAGACCAAAAAAAAAAAAAAAAAAAAGGTCACGACAATAATAGCTAGTTATCCTTACCAACTATATCACGTCTGTTATGTAAAATAAAATCCTATTTATAGCTTCATAGGTAAGCTACACTGCCTCATGAACATTGTGACTGCTTTATTAGAGTAATTGACTGCTCTATTAGAGTATCTCGATCTTGTATGCAATTTCTTGAAGGGGGGGGGGGGGCATTTGCCCCAAATGCCCCATCCTGGATCCGCCACTGAGTATGCTGTAATAGCTACCATCATTTCCTATATTACTGTAGGAAAGATTTAGTGCCTACGCATTAATCTCTCATACATTACTGTAGGGAAGATTTAGTGGCAGTAGCATTAAATCTTTCCTATAGTAATGTAGGAAGATTTAGTGCCAGCAGCACTAAATGTACTAAAACAACTATGTTGAGGTATGTAGATATCATTGTCTTTGCAAAAACTCTTTATTGTATTGTACTTGTATTGTTCTTTATTTATTTCAACATACATTCATCCACAATGGCACATGTAGCATTGTTAAAATGCACCTCTCTGTAGAAAATTGTGTTGGTCTACATGAATGCTTTTCAGAATAACCATTGTCTTTATAGAGCTTTGTGTAGGTAAGATCAAAGGAAAAAGTGTACTTTAAATTTCATATAAAGTACGCTTGAAGAAAAGTGTACTTTAAATTTCATGCCCAGAGAGTGCTTTATTGTATGAGTAAAGCACTCTTTGCAGTGCAATAAAGCACTCTTTGTGGGAAATAAAGCACAGTTGCTCACGTTCTCTAGTGCAGGCTAATAGCCCACGGTGCTCAAACCAGTACGACTAATCACCCAAGCCAGTGAAGGCTGATAGCCTACACCATGCTGAGTGGTCAATCACCCCCTGCCAATATGAGTGCTACCACTGGATTGCTTTTATAAACACACCTAAATGCTTCGATGGAGAAGGTGCTGTTACTGTTTCATTTGTTAACGTAAACGGACAAGTCCTAGAGATATCACGGAAATACTTCACCATGTGTCACAATAGAATCGATTGTCGGTTGTGACCAAAACATGACAAAATACGTGATGAATGTCTACCATGCCAAACTATGCGTGAGTTACTTCAGTTTGTGTGCTTTCAGGCTGCTAATAACTGTTGCAATGTGTGTTGATTACAAGTCTAGTGTATGGTGAAGCTACACGACTAGAAAGTTCCATAAATAATTTAAAGAATTGCCTTGCTTATTCTGAAAAATATAGCATGAGGTGTGTGGCCAAGACGCCAATAAAGCACGAGGTTTCGCCTCGTACTTTATTAGCATCTTGGCTGCACACCTTGTGCTTTGTTTTTCATATAGCATGAGCAAGGCAATGCTTTAACATATATGCAAAGTAATGTACTTCAACAACAACACCTCCTAGCTTGCGTAACTGCTAAATTTAATTTACCAGTACTAGTTTTACTGATTCTTCCACTGGTTAGAAATCATTTGTTCAGTCGCTTAGTTTAATTAGCTGGTATGAGTGTTAGACATTCTATGTAGCTAGTAACTTATACCAGTGCTTATGTTAAATATTATATCAACTATCATATGACCTATATCAACTTTGCAGCATAACCTTACATTATTTACAGATCTTACACAAACATAATAAAATTAACGATTGTCCTTTAAGTGTCATTAAAGAAAGTGTTATCAACAAAATCTAGGAAATGACTGGAATGTGTTAATGAGAAATTGAGGTAGTTTATAAAAATCGCAGGAATACTTTCTTAGGAGAAATCTATATATGTAGAGCTAAAAAAGCTGTCTGTCCACCTGATCATCACGTCACTTACTTACCAAACTTGGCAAGAATCAACACAATCTGTGCCGATAACGAAGCACTCATCATCCGGCTACTCTAAGATTATTATCACGAGTTCACGCATGCTTCTGTTCGTGTGTAGAAGGTGAAGGTGTACCTTTGTTAACCACAGCACAAACTGTTCAAGTGGTAGAACACCTTCAAATCCCAGTGCCAGAAATAAGAATTCGTCATTGACTGGTCAAATGTCCTAGCAAGATTAAATTTGATAGGCCGTTTCCAGATTTGATTGGCCATCTTGTCTCCAGGGAACAGCAAGTGGTATGTAGCTGATGTGTTTCTGAGGACAGCATCACAGGATATTATACTATTGGACACCACGAGCAATCCTTCACAGGTCACCAGCATACAGAACACCTAGAAATATTTCCAACTCCACCACATACACATTGTAGGAGCCCATTTTCATATGGGCTCCTATTAAATTTGTTAATCAAAAATGTGTGCATTAACTAACTTATTCTATGACTAGCTACCTTACAGCATGATGACTAAGATAAAGCACGTGAGCTACAAATATCTATCAGGTTAAACACCACAGCTTTGGCAATAGCCACACCTCATCTTTAGAAGAAACGTGCTCCAGTGCATAGATTAAATGTACTAACCACCATTCGGCTATAGCAACAACCGCTACCATCCCTTATGTTATCCATGTCGAGCCAGCTTACCCTTGGCCATGAGATATGATCACGATGTGATTTATCATCTGATATTGCTGGTTTCCTGTTTTACTTCAAGATTAATCGTTCAGTATATCCCTGATGTCAGTAACGAAGGTGGCATCACTCCTGGCCAATGTGGCTCAACTGGATCCTGCCAAAAACTAGACACAAGTTGCTTTAAATTCCTTCACTCAATAGTCTCGAATATCCTCAAACGTACATAGTCTAAATGCTTCTGATCTTCTAAAGTCTTCACGAAATAATTTAAGTTTAAATCTACCAATGTGTGCACCAAAATTTTAGAACAAGTCTCCTGTCGTTTGTGGTCACATGGTAACATCCTTTTTCGAGCAGGCACTTATAATGCAATTGATAAGCGCCATGCTGAGAAAAAGCGGTCTGGCCACGCGAGACTATGGGCCCCCCCATCATCGCTGGGATGGTTGAGCAGCTGTGAGGTACACTATCAGCTTGATGTGACATCTGTTATAGCTTGCTTGATTTTTAATTTGTGAGCTTTTACCAACTGTCTTGCTGCTTGTCGGATGTTTGACCGAACAAGCCCTCCAAATAGTCGGTCAAAATGTGATTTTGTTCAGAAAATGGTCGATGGCCGACTGTTATTTCTGGCACTGAAATACACATAGCAGCACGTTTATTTTATTTTTAACAATACCTTTTGGTGCGCACCTTTTTAAATCTCAACTTTTAGCTCATAGCATCTTGGCATGCAAAGCACGTATTGACATGAAGCTTTAGTGAAATTAAATGCCCATAATCTGGCAACTCAAGTGTTGTTGTAGCAAATCAATACTTGCTTTTGTTTGTTCTTCATAGGGTAATGAAGGCACTGGTGTAGGGAAGGAACACTAAACACTTAAGCTACATTCCTGTCAAATCATACTGTGGCAATTTGTGCACCTCCCTTAACCTCAAGTTATTATAACCAATCTGGGCTCGATCCCCGCCTAAGCCATAACTTTTGTTTTAAACTTATGAGACCGTTTTGATGCACCTATTGGTTCTATCTGACCATGCAATTATTTATCCACAAACTCTTATGCTCATAGTTTTTCAGCACTGGCTATAGGCTGCTTACATCATAGGGACTCTTATAGCACTTTTGTGGTAGGGCTGGCAAATTGCCACCAAATGGTGTGTTTGTCCGGTGTGTATGTAAATTTCTTTGAGTTCTTTCCACTTAATGTTCAGATTTAGCTACCTCATACTGCTGTGGAAAATAAGCAACTTGGATATAAAACCATACATGTAGTTTATCTTTGCACAACTATTTCACTAATCCAGTTTACATCCTTTCACTCTAGATCTGCTTAAAGGATCATACATTAATATTAACGGTGATGTTTAAATACCTGCATGGGGTTTTGTATGGCAAGAGGTATATGTGTCACTACAACATTAAAACTGAAAGCACATAACGTGGGGAAGTAACTCTAAATTGCCATGCAGTAACTATATAATTGCAAATTGTGTTGGCTTATATAAATTTTGCATAAGTTCATTTCTTTCTGTTGACAGTAAGGTATTTCTCTTTCTTGGCAGTAAGGTAAACGTCATGTAGAAACTGAAATTGTGCTATGTGTACACCACCTGTCATGTTGGTATATAATTATACAATTGCCTTAGCTTGCATGTAGATTAACTAACCAGTGACTTCCAACATGCTGTAAAGAACAAACAAAAACATTAATTGGTACCTGCTTGCTTTACATGCAGGACAACTAATCTGACATAGCTATTAGTTAGTGTCCTATATTGCTGTGTAGCATGCATGTTTATAGTGCTTTAAAGCACATGATCCTTATACCATCTTTTGAAAAAATGAACATGCAGGGTAGGGAAGACTCACTGAATAATTGAGCTACATTCCTGTCAAAACCACAAACAATAAACTTTGGTGTTTTGTATCATTAATTTCAGCAGGATGGCATAAGGAAACTTCATGTTCTTTAAAAGTAAAATCACCATGCATGCTACATAGCTACATGAGCGGTACTGGTGATTAATGCTTGGTCTCTGTTCCCATCATTAAAATGTTTAATGTGGAGATGGCCCTGCATGTAGGGCAGGTACCAATGCTAGTAGTTTTATATTTTGTATTTCTTGCAATGTGTTGTTGAGCTGTGCTGTATGGCATACAGCTTCTCTTCTCTTTAAAGTGAGGTGTGAACCAACATTGTACAGTGTAAGTGGGTCAGGTCATCCAGATTATACAAGTCATTTGGGTTACTTTTTGTCTGAGTCAAGTGGGTACTTCACTGAATATTTTGGTGTGACCTGAATGAGATCACGTGTGACTTAAAGCTAACAAGCTTGATTTTAAATACTCAAGAAACTTACATGGAGCCACGCCTACCATTCAGGAATATGCTTTGCTGTCTGTACGGGATATGTAGAGCCACACCCACTTATTGGAATGGTATCAGCTGTTTTCTGTGGGAATGCATGGTATCACGATCACCTTCGAGATCTGTGTTGCTACTTGAAATGTGGGTAACTAAGTACTGGAAATTCTGGATTGTTATAGCTGCATGTAGACTTACATGGAGCCACACCTACTTGATAATGCATAGCTACTTGCTTCTTGCAGACAATCCTATCTATAGTGTAAAAAATGCAGGGCTAACTAATGAAGCTTGGGACTTAAGGATGTTTAATCTAGCTCTTGAGGCACGCCTCAATTTTAATTAAATCAGGTCACATGCAGGTCAGATCCGGATTACTATTTGGGTCAGTGGGTCAACAGTACTGACCCACTTATAATGCTGGTGTGAAAGTTGTAAATAATTTGTATATAATACACTTTGTTACTTTGATCCTCCCACACTAAGTACATGAAGACAGTACAAAATATCATTGGTACCAAAAGTACATAATCAAAATTAGAGAGAGTTCTCCCTGACTCAAGTGATGATGCAACAAGCTGTATATTCATCCAGCATGTTAAATGCTTTGATCTATATACAACATGAAGGGCACAACTCAAGAGACACAGTGTGTCACTAATGTGCAGTCCCATTGAAACGCCTTTCACTTGACTATTAAGTGTTAAAATAAAACAATATCCTAAAGTTTACTGATAACTTAACTCAGCATGTTTGTAAGGGCTATATTGAGAGTTGGACACTCTCTCTATCTTTTACTATTATGTACTCTTGTTGATACTAACCTACATTAGTGATGTTCTTGTTGCACTGATGTAGTTTCCTGGGCTCGGAGTAAATCTATCCTACAGTACTGTAGGAAAGATTTAGTGACCCGGCACTGAATCTTTCCTACATTACTGTAGGGAAGATGTAGTGCCCTGGCACTAAATCTTCCCTACATCTTCCCTACATTGAGGTTACGGTATAGTCACGGGCAATCATTCAAAATTTGAATGCCTATCAATACTATTGAGAAGCCCATAAAACCAGTCTAGCAGCGTGAAAAGTTTTAAATGAAGTTGAAGCCCTTCATATTCAATGTTTTTATGTAGCTACAGTGTAGTTTGAGGCAGGTGGAACACTACAGTATGTTGTAGTAACACAAGTAAGCCAGCCTGTACATCGCTCAGCCCGGCTGTCACTACCATGTTTTTCCGCTGCCAAATACAGCAAAAGCTGTAGGCTCTGTTGGCATTTCTGGGGCATAGTGATGCTGTATATTAAATTTATTAGGTCCTGTGGAAGCGTTTTTGGCGTGTTTTTTCCCAGTGACTCAGATACAAGCCTTCAAAGAGCTTGTTTCACTCGAAAAAAACTACTAAAAGTTCAATAAAATGTCTATACAACCAGTAACTTTAAAAATCGCTTCCACAGGATCTAGATATTTTAGTTTTTTAGTCACCTGTGTTGAAATTATAAGGATTCAGTAATCTGTTGGTCTGGTTTTTGGCAGCCATTTTTATAAAACATTGCTCTATTGTGGACCACACACCCAAGAAGAGTCGTTGTTCTACAGTAAAAGCAAACAAGCACAATTAGTTGTATTGCTAACACAACAGAGTTGTTGAAATTATTTATCCAGCAGGTTTTGTAATTTGTTCCGCCCATGCATTTTAAACTATTCCGTAACATTAATGTAGAAAAGATTTAGTGCCAAGGCACTGAATCTTCCCTACAATAAATCTTTCCTACATCTTCCCTACAATAATGTAGGAAAAGTTTAGTGGTTCGGCTCTAAATCTTCCCTATAGTAGTGCAGGAGAGATTTCGTGTTGAGGTGATTGAGAAATGCAAACTAGCTGTTCAAATCATTAAAATTTAATAGATATTTTGTGGCAGATTACCAAGATTACCTTTTGAGTGTGGTCAAAAAGCATGGTCTGAACGTCACGATAAGTATTGTTCTGCTTATCATCTTCTGGAATTTTTGAACATACTTCAGCCAGCATTTGTGATGATACCTCAACATAGGGCTGATCAGCTGCAGAATCAATCAGACAGTTGATTCTGTCATGCATTTTCTGATCTTTAAGGGCCACTTGTGTGGCTCTTGAAAGCAGCCCATGCATGGCCATATGAAATCAACAAAAGCTTTGACTCTGGATTCTAGTTTGCAACATCAAACACATTTGTTATTGTCCTTAAGGGTGCTAGCGTGTTTTTGAAGCCATTCAAGGGACAACCCACATAACCACATGCGGCTGTTACATCATAATTGGCAATATTACGCATACTCAAAGTATCCGTGTTAGGTGGCCGTGTTTTGCGCCAAAGGAATTGGCCAAGAAACAGCCTGTTTCGTTTGAAAACCATCACGAAAATGATCGTCTAGGTGTCCAACAGTGACAGTTGAGTGAATTAGCTTGAAAGTTAGTGCTAGTATTGAAGTAAGTTATATTTGTATTGTACACCTGTTCTTAGGTAGTGACGATGTTCCAGCTGGATTTATCACACATAACAAGACACTGGCTGTGCATTACGGGGCGTTACCTATCGAAGAGCAGACTTGGCGACTCCACAAGCAACAGGAAGGTGTCCCAGTGTGTAAAGAAAAGGAACAAGAACTTTTCTTTTCTTCAGAACTTCATTTATAATTTGTTATTTGATAAAGTTGGCATTTGTGGTTTATTGGAATTTGTTGTAATAACTGGTCGGCGTGCGCATGTTCTACACTGCATTGTAAAAGGGGATATTCTGGAATACACGATAGTCAGATCTCTACCAAACTTTTGGTGGACCATCAGTGATAAATTTGCAAACTTTTAGCGCATAGAATTATAATTGTTGTGATCCAGCATGAAGTTACAAGGCCCGGAAATTGAAGTTTGCTCTCGGGCACTCACTCTTTGTTTTATAACTCAAGAAAGAAGAAGTGCTACGACAAATTCCTGCGCTAAGTTTCCACAAGTTTGTTGAAGAATCTTCACAGCAAATTTAATGCCTGTGCAAGCAGCCAGTATCTCGGAATAAGAAAAATGTATGGGTTGACTTTGAGAGACTATATCGCGTGAATGAAACAAGGTACAATCTTATACTTTGGTCTCTGTATAGTAGAAAGTTAGTTCAATCTTTGAAGCATTAGTTTAGATTCCTGTAGCTTCCTTTTTGCCTGTATCAAAGATAAAAACAATAGCATTTGTGTGGCTTCAAAAAGGCGCTAGCACCCTTAATCAGCCCTAAACTTGATCGCAGCCTCTTGGCAGCTGGAGCTTCGTCTTGGGAACTAACCTCAGCTATATGGATGAAGACTGTGATAGGCATTCATCCACCTCATGTGTTTTCTGTCTCTTTTGAGCCTGCTTTAGCATCTTGGTATTGCTAAGTGTCAATCTGCGGGAATCATGAAATATAAGCATTTGTGTTCTTTGACAGTGTCTTGTAAAGTCTATATGTGCATAACAAAGAAAATATAATGAAGAAAATGAATCCCATATCTTTAGCTGTTCATATCTCAGTAGTGGCTGGGGTGATTTTACTAAAATCTAGATTGCCTTAAAATAATGTAGTGCAAGATTTGCTTTATTATGGCAAGGGAGCACACGTACTGTAATTGTATTAACCAGACCTTTTGAGACCAAAATATTTTGTCCTTATATGTCCATAATTCAGAAAGTTTGTACATGTGTTCACTTTTCCAGCATTGTAGTACAGTCAAAAATGGCAATTCTGTGACCACTCTTCTGCTAAAATGTTTTGATGAGCCCATTTTGGCCATAATCATGTAGATTGTAGCAAGAATAATGGAGACAGCTGAAGTATATACCATGCATACTTCAGTGTGGTGAGCCTTGTAATCCAGCCACAGATGCCATTGGTTCCATTGAGAGGTGGGAGAGTATCAGGCAAAAGGCTCTCTTCTGGAAAGGTCTTGACAAGTTCGGAAGTGTTCATGAATGCATACATTGGGTGAAAGGTCCACGCTAACGTTTTCCTACATAGGAAAGCACCCGTATTTAGTGACATTTTCTATGGAACCGAATGGCTATCGCATTTTGGTAATAAATTGTTGGGAACATTAAATTGCTCAATTAAATTTCTAATAGGTTTGACAGCATTCTTTCCTTTGATGTGGTATGTGATGATTCACCATGCAGTATAATGAATTACGTGATTACAAAAAAAAAACAGTAAACAAACAAGTGTGAGGAGTTTTATATTTGAGCAGGGATCCTAGTAATAAAGAGCAATAAAACAAGGGAGGCCATCTACAAATGCAGCTATACTGCAACTATACTAGTGGACATTTAATTCCAACTTCATTCATATATGTATCCACTAGTGTAACTGCAGATATACATCCCTTGTTTCATTGTTTTTTCATTTCTATTATCTTTAGCTACTCAAATGTACAATACTTAAGTTTCCTTACACTTGTTTATTGATTGTTTATGTACACAAGTTAACCCACTCACCACCATAACCACAACATAATAGAATGTAAATATCTGTTGCACCACTTTGTAGTGGCTTCTGTTGAATGTTTTATATCCCTTGTTTTTATCCTGTTATGGTCAATAGTGAATGGGAACAGGGATAACCAGTCCTCACGCACTAAGATGACATCATTGTACACTTTTTGGCGTTCGATAATAAACATTGTAGTAAGTGACAGTAGCATTATTAATGAAAAGAAATAGTAAGGAAAGGAGGTGTAGTTACTTTTGTTGCTATGCCTCAAATTAGTGGCCCTCAAATGCATATAAACCGGACATGAAGATTGTCATCAACAGGTTAATGATGTTTATTAGCATTACAAGAATGTTAAGATATTATGCGTGGGCATATTTTTGCACTTTAAAAGTTATAGATGGCTTTGTGGTTGCTGTTGTGTGACCAACAACTCAATAATTGAATTTATTGGTGGTAAGGGGGATAATTAATGTGTAGGATATTACACATGTGTTGGATCCATGTTATACACTTTGTGACCCAACACTTGTTCTGTAGCATATTACACATGGAATTGTATGTTCTTGTACAACCATTATAATGCCTGTTTGTGTTAACATGATTAGATATGTGTGCTGCTCAGAACTATTGTGTGTTTACGTTCATGCTTGGTAATAACTTAAGACTGGTTTCCATATAACCACTAATATTTGCATTGTTGTCTGCAACTTCTACCAGAGCCCCAATGGGTGCACATATAAAAGGAAAGCACATTCTGATGTCAGTGTATTGTATTGTACTACTGTGTAAATTGATACAACCCTCTGGTCATTCTTGCTTCATTGACAGACTTATTGTGAATCACCTCAGGCTATATGGCAATAATTTTAATATGGAATAACCAAGATTAGTAGTTAAGTATATGCCACACTTTGTCTTTTGTGACTATACTGTACTGTATTATAGCAAATGAAGTCATAACATTTCTATCAGAATTGTTGTAAGACTTACCATAGAGACAACAGTCTGGAAAAGTGCTGACATAATATATAGCAAAGTTAGTGTTTATGATTTAAACTATCATCACAGCTCCAATCACAAGCTACCATAGACATGCATGTGCTTGTTGTGGCTATATGGAAACCAACCTTGATTTGTATCATGTACAACTCTGAGTTAGTATCATACAATGTAGAGGCACCAACAGAAGCTGAATGACTTATTGACTAAGAAGGAAGAGAACTCAACAGACTCATCACATGATCCTCAACAAGGTATCATTACTCCATATATTACTACACACTTGTACACTGTATACACCACTGACAATAGTGGCTCCAGCCAACACAACTAGTCTTGTTGGGTATAAATTTATCCTATATTTTTGTGGTAACAAGAGCCAATAGTCTCAGGCATGTACTGTGTGTAGCCTCAAAAGCTCCTACCTCAATGATTAAAATTTCCTATGCATCCTTCAAGGATACACATGTGTGTATTTCATGTTTCAGCCTAATGGTTATGCCTTACAATTATGGCATCCATATTATTTCACATTAAATTATTTAACACTTCGTATGGTATGTGTGTTCGTTTGATTAGATATTTGATGTCGGAGTATATATCAGTTCGTTATTGAACCATTTAAACATTGTTTCCACATTATAAAAAGTGCCATTAGTTTTTGTGCATCATTTTCTGAAAGGAATTACTTCTTTTATCTATTGGATCAGCTACACATGTATGTGTACCAATTGTAAACATTTTTAGCATATCATATAATCAAACTGCCAATTTTAAAATAGTTATGTAGTAGTTGTAACATGGGCACGAGTCATTTCAGGCAAATCACAAGTGCCCATGTTACAACTAATATATTCCACTTGGGTGAATCACCTGCAAGTGTACATGGAAACTGCTGGAATGCTTTGTGAGTGTATTTATATGGGACCATGTGACTTTCGATTGTGGGTAACGTCGTAAGAGCAACGACAAGGCACTTCTGAGAGGCCGAACGTAAGTGTATCGTCACGAGCATGCAGATCGCTTCGATTGTGGGTATGCAATTAAACACAGGAAGCCCAAATACGAACTGAACAGCTCATAATGAAGCTTAAGTGCACTATAAAGTACTTACTATACTAGCCATGAATAAACTAAAGCAGTAAATATGTTTACAGTGCTATAATGGCCTAGCCAATTAAGCACTACGCCCAGTCACTATGGGTGTGTGACATCGCACCAGGTGTCAAAACGGCAATGTAATGTAAAGACGATTCAATGTAAAGACGATTCAATGTAAAGACGATTCAACTACACTAAAGTACTTACTTTACTAGCCATGAATAAACTAAAGTAGTGAATACTATTAACACTAATGGCCAAATCAATTAAGCGCTACACCCAGTGTCTGTGGGACATCCCCACGTGACTATTGAATGTAACATGTTTAATATAAACTAACCTGTGACCTTCTTCATTCAGTAAAACAATGAACTATCTTCTTCCCCAAGTCCATGATCTATGCCTTGGCTCACTTTACAAAAAGTAAAACCCACCATCGATCCTGTGAAGTGTCGCTATATTAAAGGAGAGGAGATCACACAGTTTCATCAAAGAAATCAAATGATTTCTGAGAATGCTTGGAATGCATTAATGAGAATAGGATGTAGTATATACAAGTTATATCACTCCTAGGAGGGATATAACTTGTATATACTACCTCCTATTCTCGTTACTGCATTCCTGAGCACTGCTAGCAGTGCTATTATACCACTTATACACCTTCTCTTCCCTTTTAAGTGAGGTGTGAAAGTGGTATATTATATAGTTATACAACGGCCACGAGTGCTCTGCTTGATATAAACGCATGAGCCTGAGGGCCGTTAGGCCCGAAGGCAAGTGCGTTTATACAGGCAGAGCACAAGTGCACGTTGTATAACTGTTATGTACCACTCACCTAATAGGTGGGGAGAGTCTCACAAGACAGCTGTAACACTTATAAAGGCCAGGTTTCTAACATCGATTGTGGGTAACCAAGCCGGACGTTGCGATGACGTTCCCCCTGCAGCACTGCAGCCACCTGAGATATTGAAAGCTAGTACGCTATGGGTTATATCACTAACCTGCATTCGCTGTTCGACTCTCATCATGTAGTGCTCAGCATGCCAGCGTGATCACTCAATCGCCATATAGACTAAGCGCCAGACTAATCGCCATAGTGATTCTCTCGAGCAAAAAAAAGTAGCTAAATAGACGTTTTAAGTAAACAAAACCTAACTACTAAACGATGCTAGTCTAATTCTTACTATTCACACTGGCTAAACTCGAATCAGGTGGCATGGCAAAACTGGTTACCACAATCGAACATAAAGGTTAGTATTATTTAGAAAATATTTATTTAATTGAGTCATTGTCGAAGTGGGCTACAGTTTAATCTGGGCTAAGATGGCACCAGACTAGTAAGGTGTATAAGTACGTTTATATATATATATGTGTGTAGACTAGAGTTGTGGCCACCCGTGTTGGATTTTTCAATCGCCATTGGCTGCTTGTAAACATTATACGTATTGGTGACGTTATGGCCCACAATCGACCTTTACATGTCAGGCTATAAAAGAATTCGAGTGATCTGTGAAGTGTCTTTCCACCTATTAGGTGAGGTGTCATAGTGGTCTTCGCCACCGGCACTTGTGCTATGCTGCACAAAACCGCAGCCAGTGCAATATCTGTATATTGCACTGCGGTCGGTGCATTATAACTTATAATGCACTCGTTGTGGTCTAAAAAACCGCAACCAGTGCGTTATAAGTTATAATGCACTTGCTGCGGTCTGCAGCAGTGCAATATACAAATTATGGCACTGGCGGTGCCTTTGAACTGCCCACGCAGAGTGGTACATATATATATACCTGTGTCCAAGCTTTGATAGCAGTTGTTGAGGCCAAGTGTGCCTTCATGGATACTTATAACCTTTAACACTCCTTACTGATAAATTAGCACAGCTCCATACATCCAAGTGGGTGTGGCTCATGACAGAAGCTGGCCTGTTTTAAAACTTATCTAGAACTCATACTCACTTAGTGGGTGTGGCTAAGCTTGTGGACAGCAACAGACATGAACACCTAATAATAAATGACAAGGCTCCATGTATGCCTACATATGATCCCAATAAGTGGGTGTGGCTCACAAAAGAAACTGAGCTGCAGCAGTACTAAGTTAATGGATCCATTACACACATGATCCAATCTGGGTCAGATTAGGATATTCTACAAGCGGGTCAGACACTGATGATGTAATCCAGTTTCAAACATGAATGCAACCAGGTGGGTAGCCATCCTACTGATACCATGAAGTGACAGATCACAGCTAAATCCACAAGGCAAATACTTAGCTCAAGAAGGATTGTACAATGTGACCGTTTCATCTTGCAGCACCAATTTATCAGTGAAAGCACTTCACCAAATTAGAATCTCGCCAACTGTAATTTTTTAGCAAATCACCAAGTATTAGTTTTGTTGTTATATGGTATATTGGCTATTGGTTAATCAACAAAACCACATGTCAGTGCAACCCTACTTCAAGGATCTGCCTGTATCCATAATTCATACTCAAACATGTGTAATTGTGTGTATACAATGTATAAACATGCATCCACACCTTTCTCAATTACTGTATACACTGCTTGAAGGTTCTTAGTTTACTAATTTGTTAAGATGCCTTACTGTAGTTATACTGAAAGTAAAGTGTCAGTAAACTTAAGTATATGGAACATAATTATTTTACTAAGTTTTAAACTCTCAGTAAAACATCAGTAATGCGGGTTTACTGAAAAACTACTAAAATAACAAACAATTAACTGTTCCATATACTGGGGATATACCACTGTAGTAAACTAAGATACTTCAAGCAGTGATATACATGATGGTGAACACTACATATTTCTATCTTGTACAAAGTATCCTGAACACTTTATGATAATTTATAGGCTTAACAGTGTTGCTGTGTACGTCATACAGTACGATAGTACTGTATAGTAGGGACATCGAAGGTGTGGGTGTGGCCAGTGATATAATATAACCCAAAAACCTGCCTTGATGTTTCCTCACAACAACATGACAGTATTGGTTGGGTAAAATCAAGCTCAAAAGCATCTTCAGAATGACCCGAAACGTTCCCATCAAGCTGCTACAGAATTATAAAAAAAAATATTCAATGGAATTTTCTACTGCCTGCTTCCTGACACCTTCAGTCAAGCGTAGCAGAAAACTGGCTGCAGCTACAGTCCTAATTCTTTTGCAGAAATGTTTCTAGTCGCTGAAGAAAAAACCTTTGGTATATTGTTAAACATACAATGCTTGTGCTATTGTCTTACCTTTTATCCTTCTTTACCATGGCCATCAGTCAAGGTTCTACAGCTGAGTGTTAATAGACTAAAGAAGGGCTTCTAACTATTTGAACACACGTGGCTTGCTGGTTTTCAAAGTTGGTAGTTGATATTGATCAGTGAAGGCAATTCGCGGCGAACTAGCAATGTGTAAGTCTTAAATGTAGTTTAGTAACCATGTTAAAACCGAGTCGGGTCATCCAGGTCACGCTTTACAGATTATCCAGGTCTGGCCTAATGTGCTAAATTAATTGTGTAACGAAGCCACCTCCATTCATCAGTCTGTAGGTATGCACAAATCCACATCCATTATTGTCTGCAGGCTTATGTAGCAGGGGCATATTATGAAAATGGGTTTCCGCTACGGTTAAATGACTGTTATATTAGAGTAGTTTATATTGCCTGATTGCTTTATTAAAGTATCTTGATCTTTTCACCAAAATCATAATTCAGAATAATGCTATAAGTGTTGCTATTGTGTGAGATAACTAAGATAAAGGTTTAAAATGTGTTTGTTCCATGACAGATTCCAGATTCTGGAAACCTGAAGTTTAAATTTCTTAATGTTTCAAGTAATGCATAAAATCCAAAGGGGTTTCCTGAAACCCCTGGAAACCCTCTCCATACGCCCCTGTGTAGAGCCACACCCACTGATCAGTTGTTATTTTATAAGTAATAATGTAGTATAATAATGCTCTGATTAACTCTTTTAAAATATTGTAACTGGTTTTGTGAAAAGCAGACTATTTAGTGGTCATGAGCTTGCAAAAACACTTCACAAACAAATATAAGAAAAAATTAGGAATTTTAAATTAGAGTAGGGACAATGTATAGTGCTGCAATAAAAAGCACTGAAACAAGCTGGATCAGAGTAGTACGTAATGTCCAAATACTGTAAAACAATAAGAAGTGAATATCCCTACTGTGCTACTCAATGTACAGTAGGGATTAGAGTTAAAGGTGGACCAATAATTGGATCAGCTATCAGTTATCAGCTATACTGGCCTTGTTTTTACATATCGGTATCGGATCAGTAACATGTGTAAACAAGCAGCAGATACAGATATACATAAACATCTATTTATGGGGACTTGTGCACTAGTAATATCCTAGTAGTGCCTATTTATGTGATGTCAGCTGTTGATTACAGTCCCACTCTGTCTCTTTATTACTAAATTTAGAGTGCAGATTGCTAGGGAATACAGTGTAGGTCTATGCTGCCATATCAGATTGGCTTTGTTTATCGGCTTGATAATTTTATTTAATCCAAAACAGCCAAGCTGTAAAAAAAGTGTGCGGCCCTCAAAAAGGCTATGATGAAAAAAGATGTGAAATCCAAGGTGGTGGCCAAGAAATGGCTGTGATGATAGGTTAATGGTAAAAATTTTAATAATGGCAATTCAGGTGAATTTTTGTGCCGCTTCACCTGAATTGCCATCATTAAAATTCTTACCATTAACCTACCATCACAGCCATTTCTTGGCTGCCACCTGGATTTCACATCTTTTTTTCACCGTAGCCTTTTTGAGGGCCACACACTTTTTACAGCTTGACTGTTTTGGATTAGATTTCATTTCTTTTTGCATTTGTTACCCCAAAGCCGGCCTATGGCTGGCTTTGGGACTTTTTTAACCTATCTTTTTTCTTTACCACAGGAAGAAGAAAAGATGAAGTAGATGTACTTTAAATATTTTATCAGTAAATGTACAAATTATTTATATAATACATATATTGATTACAGAAATCTCCATGGTGGTTTCTTTGTAACTGAACACTCTACAAGGTGACTTCTTCTAGATGCTCTCTCTACAGGGTGAATTGTTTGTAGCTGAACTCTCTACAAGGTAATTTTTTCTAGCTGATCTCTCTACAGGGTGGTTTGTTTGTAGCTGAATTCTGTATAGGTGATTTGTTTGCAGCTGAGCTCTTTAAAGAATGGTTTCTTTGTAGCTGAACTCTCTACAAGGTAATTTCTTCTAGCTGATGTTTCTACAAGGTCACTAGTTTGTAGCTGAGCTCTCTACATGGTGGTTTCTTTGTAACTGAACTCTCTACAAGGTGACTTCTTCTAGCTGATCTTTTTACAAGGTGATTTGTTTGAAGCTGAACTCTCTACAAGGTAACTTTTTCTAGCTGATCTCTCTACAGGGAGATTTGTTTGTAGCTGAACTCTCTACATGATGGTTTCTTTGTAGCTGAACTCTCTACAAGGTAACTTCTTCTAGCTAATCTCTCTACAAGGAAATTTGTTTGTAGCTGAATTCTCTACATGATGGTTTCTTTGTAGCTGAACTCTCTGCAAGGTAACTTCTTCTATTGATCTCTCTACAGGGCGATGTGTTTGTAGCTGAACTCTCTACATGGTGGTTTCTTTGTAGCTGAACTCTACAAGGTGATTTCTTCTAGCTGAACTATCTCTTTCCATAGTTGCATGAACTCCCTATAAGGTAACTTCTTCTAGCTGATCTCTCTACAGGGTGACTTGTGTGTAGTTGATCTCTATACAGGTTTCTTGTTTCTAGCTGATCTCTTGAATTCTCTTCAGGGTGACTGCTCTATTAGGATGACTGCTATATTAGAGTATCTCGATCTCACACTTGCTGCACCAAGTTGGATTTTGCGTTATAACTACGTGGCTTTAAGTCTGATTCTTCTACACCATTGATGAGCCTTTCTAAGATAATTACTTCATCTGTACAATGATTTTCAAAGCATTATCCCAAGCAGTTTATCTGGTAGGCGTGGCAAGCAGTCGTTTTTTTATTAACTAATCTTGATTGCATAATTGTTACACACTGTTGATTTTTCGTTGTATCTTCCTGGTTTTTAGCTCGATTTCTTTCAAACCACAAACGGTTTGAGGTTCAATAGTTAACCTATTCACCCACGATTTTCAGCTTCTTCCCATACGCGGTTTACCCTGTAGGCGTGACAACATATTGGTGTTATTTTTGTGAATAATCGCTCATAACTCTTTGCCTGTTTATCGTATTCCAGCCAAAGTTGGTACCGAGATGCGCCTTTATATCCCCCTTCTGTGTGCCAAATTTCAAGGCAATCGGATATGGCGTTCGAGTTTTATAGCAGTTTTTGTAAGTGTGCGACAACAGGAAGAAAAATAAGAAGAAAAAACGAAGAAACTAAGCCAATTTTTGAAGTCGCATATCTTGGGAACACCTGTAGCGATTTCGCTCAAATTTGGAATGTGGAGTGCTGAAGTTGGAGGGCATGTCCACAGCAAAAATTGTCTTATTTTATCAAGGCAGCACAGAGCTACGGAGGTGCGAAAATTGCATTTTCTTTCTTCCTGTCAATATACACACGGGTGTTACGCGCTGGCTTTTTGGGTCGCACAACACACTACCGTGTGTCTTGATTTTATATCGGTTATCGGAATATCAGCTAAAAGTCATATCAATGCACCTCTATTAGGGGTATTCACTTCTTATTGTTTTACAGTATTTGGACATTACATACTACTCCGATCCAGCTTGTTTCAGTACTTTTTATTGCAGTACTATACACCGTCCCTACTCTAATTTAAAATTCCTAATACTTGTACTTGGTACAGTGGATACATATAGTGTAGTATGAATGTGTATGTGTGTACTGTGTAGTATGTGTCACTGTATACATGTAAGAGTAGTTTATTGAGTTGATAGTGTATAAGTGTGTAATGAGTGTGGTATGTTAGTATACTGTGTGTAGTGTTTATGTGTGTTAGTGCAGGCCAGTATACCAACATGTTTATTTCAATTGTAATATTACCAGTACAGTGGAAACTGTCTCACCTTCAGACCAAATAATTTTGGCCTCTAGATACAGGTGGCTATTATAGAGAAAACCTCCATCAGTAGCATTTTGGTGGTTGTAACTGCCTACAGGAATGCATCATATCCTATAGACAAGAGAGAATGCAACTACACACAATACAAACATTATGGACAAAGTTCAAACATGGCGTCTTGTGCTTATGATGATTATCTTTAATTACATCAATCAGTGATACACAGAATGAACTACTACTACTACTCCATCGTAGGCAGCAAAGCTGAAAAGCCATTAAGTCAAAGGAATACTGTAGCTTGGAATAGTCCATTGAAGTGATTTCCTGCTACTAGTGAATGTAAAAAGGCTGCCCTGCCCTGTTTGTATTACTGTTCTTCCGTTGTGCCATTCAACTTATAGTTTTGCTTAGTCATACCGGTACTGTGATGTGCTTGAGCATGCACCTCCATATAATGTTATAATAAGAAATTTTAAAAGTTATTTTGTTATAATGCTTGACAGCCACACTTGAATTTTGCTGTTTACAGAGTTACATGCTCTCCTGTCTATAGGACTTGATGTGCTCCCAGTGACCATTATTGTGTAGGTAATCATTATTAAGAAACTTGCACCAAGGGTAATGTTCCATTTTGTTAACAATTACCAATACAGAATTGGGAAGGTTGGCTTGTTGTGAATATTGTTAATAGCCATTAAATACTTTTAGCAATGAAGCTAGGAGTATTCATTGAGAGGCAGGAAGTGTGACAATTTTGTAACAGTGCCAACTATCTATTGTGTCAGATTATTGGCTAAACAATTTACTTTATCAGGCAGGGACTGCTATATGATACAGACCACTGTGTATATTTGAAATATATGACCATGGCCGCTGTACAGAAGTAACTGCTTGATGTTTCATTGTACATTCATGCCAAAATGTTAATCTACAGATATTATATACAGCTAATACAGTAATTATGTAGGTACACAACATTAATAATGTACCCAGTTCATACGTGCGTTTATATAAAGGTGTTGTGGGGTGTGTTATCACTAACTAATAGCCCTACACCTACTGCATGTGCTTGATGCATGTATATATCACATGAGAAATCATGGTCACGTGAAGGTCTTTTCTTTATGCGAGCTTTACGTACTTCACACTACAAAAATTACAGCATTAATAGTTGTTATCCACAGCATTACCTTTAATGAACTATAAGCTGGGATGTCTGTTCTAGCAGGTGTTCCCAAACTGAGTGTAGATCACGTGAATACCACACTGCATTCATGGTTGGCCACTTTGATTTTCAACATCCTTGTTTGTTTCTCTTCATAAATCAACTTCACCACAAAGTCTTAATAATGTCTGGTTGAATTGTTGGTATTCAGCAACTCCCATACACTCGCACACTACATACAGTGTGACTGCCTTCTTAGACTTAGATCTGTTACCACCCTCAATTTGAGTTAAATCTTTCCCACATCACGCACTCTTTCTACTGTTCAAACTTCTCACTGCACGGGATCCAGAAAATATTTGAACAACAGATATCACGTGCAAGCAGAACAGAAATAAAATTACAGGCACTGTTGTGTTTAATACAGTGCCTCATACAGTACAATGAATGCTTGATTGCGGTGGACTGGTGATGCCACACCCCAGAGTGCTTTTGTGTGATGGTTGTATGGCTTTTCATATGGAGGTATGCTTTTCTGTGTGTATATATAACTTTGGCTGATTGGCTACTAGTACTTGGCCCAAAAGTGGGAGGGGCCAAAACATGCTTTTGAAAATAGTGTGGGGGCCTGGGCCACCCTGGTTCTGACACCCTTGTATCTAGTTGATTGAAGATGAATATGTTATTCATGATGATAGCAATACTGAGCTTACATCAGAAATAAAAGGTCACATCAAAGATGACATTGAAAACCATTACAGTTTCAGTAAAATAAATCTTCTATGTGACATTTGCCCATTTCTTGACCTACGATTTGAAGATTAGTTTGATTCAGAGCATATTGCTGTATGTACACTGCTGGAAGAAGTAGAATCCATCAATATTGATATGACTCAACAACCTGCAGAGTCTGAGAGTGACAGCAAGAAAAAAGAGAAAAGTTTTTGTAGCTATAACTCATTAACATCAAGTTCCACATTCACCAATGTGTCTGACAGACTAAAAGAAGTGGATATGTATACATGCAGTATCCAGTCTTGGACATTGATTCATCACCTCTGGAATGGTGGAGGCTTGAGTAGAAGCCAAGACCACTGCTTGCTCTTGTGGCACAAAAATATTTAGGGCTATTTACAAAAGTGTTCCTTTAGTGCATCTGTTGGTCAGTCAAAAACGAAACTCTTTAATAATATGATCTGTATCTGAATGAGCACTGATAGGACTTGTTAGAAGCAGAATGAATGCAAAAGAGTCCATCCTTTTGTTGAAATAGCAGTATTGAGAAAGGCCAGTCATTAAAAAGCAATTACAAAAGTATAGCAATGCTATGACATATAGCTGGTTAAGGAATAGTTAATGTGCATGTAATTTTTCATAAATTAATAACTAATTATTTGCCCACAACCATTAATACAGGCTGGATAAATGGCTTTAAAAGTAGTGGAACTTCTGCGTGTTCCTGATGATGTCAATCACAACAATGTGTATGTTGATACAAACTTATGCAGTTTGTGTGCATGTGCATGTGTAATACGTGTGTGTGTGTGTGTGCGTGTGTGTGTGTGTGTGTGTGTGTGTGTGTGTGTGTGTGTGTGTGTGTGTGTGTGTGTGTGTGTGTGTGTGTACGATAACTTCACAAGTGGTTACTATATAGAAGGAAATATTTGATAACGTAAAGAAGAAAACTTGATTCATAGTTTGAGAAATATTTAAAAATGATGTCTCGTTACCTTGGATAATTAACAACAAGGATTTGCAATGTCCGTGTACTCGCTAGTACAACTTTAGTTGGATGTGGTAATAGTTGTGTTGACCACACACAACAGAATTTGCTGCTTTTATTTTTGTGGTGTGCATAAATATTCATAAATTCTCATTAGGCTTTGGTACAAGTTCTCTACTTCTCCTTGCAGCTTGCAAGTTTGAACACAACAATGATTTACTGATCAACTAATATGGTGTGTTATTTGCTCCATGACTTGGCTTTAGCCACAATGAGTACATTACTTACACTCTATTACTGAGGCTGGGATACTTAACTAAATTATGTTATCTAGGGCTTGTAATCTTGCTTGTGGAACTATGTGTTCACCTTCCAGTGCCTACTATATAGTTAATTGATGAAGTGGACAATCAACACCTAATCTTCGTTTGTACTTTTCACCTTGGTTAGCATTTCTAAGATTGATACTTGTATTCCTGTTTAATTAAACTTTTTATAATGTAGGTATTTTTGAATTGTTCGAAATTTAAACCTTCCGATAAAAATTATATGATATGTATGCACATACATGAACAGATATCCAAGCATATATGTAGCATGTAAGACTTTGTTTGTATATGTTATGTATTTGTTGACAGATCAACTTAAACAATTGTATTATCAAGCCAAACATGATCTGGGATCAGAAGTGTTACATCTCTTGAAAGTATTAATATTTGGTCCCCCTGGAGCTGGAAAGTCATCCCTATTAAAAGTTCTGCTTGGTGGTGATCCTGATCCAGTACGACATAGCACTGGTGTGTGCGACAGGAAACTTGTACAGTGCACAATTGCAGTGACTTTTGCTGGGAACACATCTCAATCAATTTGGAAGGAACTTCATTTGGAAAACGAAGTACAGCGATTACAGACGAAGATAATGGAAAAGCTTGCCAATAAATCAATGGCGCTAACCAATACCGTTCATCACAGTTCTCATTTACAAATTGAAGATGATTTCTTTAGACCAAACACAGAACCAACTAATCAACATTCTACAATGATCAATCAAAATCAGTTTGATATTAAACACACCAGTGCCCTTATAGCTTGTTACGACAGTGGAGGGCAGCCCGAGTTCTTTGATGTCATGCCTGCCTTAACTACTATTCCTACTGGATATGTTATGGTGTTTGATTTGTCCAAAAGCTTATTGACCAAAAGTGTCGAGTTCTACAGAGAAGGTAAAAAATGTCCAGTAGGCAATACTGCACACTATACCAATGCAGAATTAATGAAAACTGCTTTAGCAAATATTTGGTCATCTCCTTCCTCTGTGAGTACTGAAAAAATATCCTCAAGATTGTCCAGATTTGGTCAACTGTTAGTTGTGGGAACACATTTAGATAAGTGTGGTTCAACTAGTGAGGAGCAAGATGATAAAGTAGTGGAAATTGAAAAAATCTTAGCAAAGGATATAATAAATATACCACAAACCTCAACACTTAAAATTGTAGAACGTAAAAATAAAAGTCTGGTTCATCCTATTTCCAACATTATGAAGAAAAATAGAGCTGAGGCAGCTCAAGAAATACGAACAGCAATAGAAAATATGTCAGAGTGTGAGAAAACAAGTAAAGACATTCCCATTAACTGGTTACTGTTCCAGCTAGAGATTCGACGAAATGAAAAACATTACATTACACACAGTCGCTGTATTGACATTGCTATAAAATGTTACATTAAAGAAGAAGATGTGGACACCATCCTAATGTTTTTCCATGAACTTGGAGTTTTGTTGCATTACAGAAATACCCCTGCATTACGACATGTTGTGTTTTGTAATCCCCAATGGCTTTTTGACAAACTGACTAAATTGATAGAAGTGAAGTATGATCCACCTCATGATATTGCAAAACATAACAAAATCAAAGTTGGTACATTTGATAAGGAATTTTTGAATGCCATGTACACTGAAGATTTTATTAGCAATGACGTATTCAACTATGAGCATCTTTGTGAACTATTTGTTTCCCTTAACATAATGGCTGTATTACCTGGTGAAATTAATAAATACTTCATGCCTGCTCTGTTGAACCCTGCTCCAGATAAGATAGATTTGTCAATCTATGGTAAAAAGATTTACGACACTTTGATTATCAAGTTTGAAAATGGGTACATTCCACGAGGTGTATTTTGTTGCTTAGTAGTCGAGTGTATGAGAAATGCTATTGGTTGGAGTGTTCTACATGGAGAGGCTGCTTACAAGGATTTGATCATATTTCAGATTTCAACTGACCTTGATCTGTATGT
This sequence comes from Dysidea avara, assembly GCF_963678975.1. Classification (NCBI taxonomy): domain Eukaryota; kingdom Metazoa; phylum Porifera; class Demospongiae; order Dictyoceratida; family Dysideidae; genus Dysidea; species Dysidea avara. The sequence goes on along the minus strand of NC_089272.1, from coordinate 2,318,760 downwards.
ATTTCTGCAAGACAAAATAGACTCCATTACTCTCAAAATGTTTCACAAGAGCAAGATTCCTTTACAGATGAGCCCTGATGCACTGTACAAAACAGTGCACAAATCACTAACATCGGTGTGCAAACAGCTGAAAATAAACAACAACTTCAGTTTAGGATTTTCCTGCAAACATTCGTCATGTAATGGATTTGGTTATATTCAACACCATCCTCTTCTTCAAGAAATTTCTGTTTGTGAAAGATGTAATCATAGAAGTCAACTACAGGATGATCAAATGATCTGGTTCAGTTCCTTGACACAAAAGGTACATGTATGGGAGTTTTATTCAACCATTTTGGTCATAAAATTAAATTCATCAGGAAAAGACTGTATGTTGGCTTAAAATTTTGTCAGTAATTAGCATCTACATGTATCATACAGTACGATAGTACTGTATAGTAGGGACCACAAAGGTGTGCATGAAAAACATCACCCTAAAGCACCCTCACTTTCTCTGATGACCATGAAACAGTATCAGTTAGGTAAAAGTAAGCCCAGACAAGCCTTCTGATTGACCCGAAACACTTTCAACAAGTTTCTATGGAATTTTAAAACATTATTAAGCGGAATTTTCTAGTGACTGACTGAGTAACTGACTGACTAATGCTTTCAGACAAGCATAACTCAATAACGGCTAAGGATATGGGCTTGATTTTTTCACTGTTTGACATGGCTTCAGCCAAACACATGCCTTTTGGCATACCACAGTATGTTACAATTCATTTTTCATGGACTTACCAGTGCCATCCTTTGTGTTCCCTTTGCTTTGCTGACAGGATAAATGAGATGGTAACCTCATGAGTGTATTGTGAGCCATAAATCACTGTAGGAGTAACAGTGTGCAAATAGTATTTGGAATAACCACTCACCATCATGGCATACGAATGTACATAGTATACGTACTTTGACTTGCAAAGTCACTTTGTGCTGAAATTTCTCTTATATGTTCTCTCTGCACAATGTTCATGTAGTTTCTGCTGCAAACATGTGTTATTTATTTTTGTTTGTTTGGAACAGGTGCCATCACAAGAAGGACATAGTGGTATGTAAACACAAGTGTTACATATTTGTACACTGAGAATGAATCCCTATTGTACATACTGTATGTGAAATTCTGTTAAACAGTACTCTTGGCATAAATGAAGGAGCAAACTGTGTATAGGTAGCTAATAGAAAGAAGAAACTGTGTAGTTAATGGTGGCAACGGTCACAAGAACAATATGCATTGGAAAATTGTAATTTTGCCATTGAAGTTTTGTATATACACTTTAGGTGGAAATCCAGTGGTGGATTTGTGTACATGGCTGTATGTAATGTACTTTTGAGCTAGGTATATATTTGGTATTCACATACTGCTAGTTAGTTCCCAAAATAACACCAACTGAATTTTGAAATATGGATGTTAGTTTGTTATGTTTACAAACATAACTATAATATTTATGTGCTTATATTTTCTTTGCAATGATTTCATTGTACTGTTCTATGTATACTTATGCACAATTTCTAATGTAATATTAGGTGATTGATTTTCTTCTTATGTAGTGTTGTCCAACTCACAGTCAAGAGCAGCTGCAAATAAGGATAAAGAAATTTTCAGATCAAATTATTCTAAATGTTGCACTACTATGACCGATATTGAAAGTCTTGTAAAATACTTCATAACTGCAAACGTCATAAGTACTGATGATGAGAGTGAAATTTTAACAACTCCTAGATTATCTAGCAAAGTTCAACTAGTGTTAAAACACATTTCAGGTCCACTAGAGGCTGGTGATACTAAACCATTTAGAATGATGCTAGATATTATGGAAAAACATGGGATTTTAGCTACCAAGACATTAGCTATTTCAGTGAAGAAATGTCTTACGACTAAAGTGATAGGTATGCATACATCACACACTTCTGAGTTATTAATGTGAGATGTAACTATAGCACCAGCTAATTGTAATTCAGGCTACTGACTGCTCATCTAATCACTGTAAAGCTGAGTAGAAGTTTTTAATTCCTTATTTTAATCCAATTTTAAAATATGACATTAAGGCTGATTTTCCAAAATCCAGTCACGATTATTGTTATAATGTCTTACACAAGACATTGTAAAAATTAGTAGCATGGGACTGATGTTATGACAGCATGTGCATCTGCACATGCTCACATACTGTTTTCTTTTGAACCATAATTATAGAACAAACTGAGAATTTCTTTGTGAACAATGCATACAATGATTGTCTGCTATCTTCCAAGACGTTTATGTTCTATTTTAATGCTACAGTACCTGTATGCATTTGGATACTAGGCCCTAGTGCAAAGAAATGATTTACAGTATTTCAGGTATCTAGCTATGTTTGTGAACTTTTAACAGTTCTGAGGAGCTACTTGTGTGTCATACGTATATGCCAGCTGAGCAAAAACTCAACTTGTTGGCATAATTCTGTTTTTGACATTCTACATAAATAATTTTATTTACATTTTCAAAAGTAGTAATTAAAGGAAGACATGAATTGAAATATCTAATATATGGGTTTTTCTCTTCGTGGAGAGTTTTGGTCATTTAAGCTGACTAATTCTCTGATGTATAAAATGAGCTTTTTAAGATGTTCAGTTTCACAATTACTTACAAATTAGCATGTATTACTTACTTCAAAGGAAAAAGAAAGTGTATAAATGCCTTATAGTACTTCTAACAGTGCTCAGGAATGCATTAACAAGAAATGGAGGCAGTACATATATTAAGATGTATAATCCTTCAAGCAGAACCTGCAAGTGTGGAAACTACATGCATGCTTTGCTACGGTACTATTGAGCCAGGTGAATTTTGATCTAGGATAACCTACATAAAGTAGTTACTGAGGACATAAGTGTATTAACACAGGCATGAAGAAAGCTTCAATAGTGGATGGGAAATTAAGTACAAAAAGCTGAAATAGTCACTTAATTGAAACATATTAGTTGTAACATGTTCCAATTAAGGCGCTTGTTAATTGTGTGATATACGTATGTTCAGGCCTGCAGCCATCGTGTTTGTGCATAAATATCTTAGAGGTGTACCGATAATCAGATCGGTTAAAATATTGGCCATCGATATGGTAATTTTTACCAATATTGGTATCAGTACAGACCGGCAGGAGGACCGAAATCGCTACTGCTATTTATACAGTAGTAATAGTTTGTACATAAACAGATTGTGCATTGGTTTTCTACATTATTCATGTGGCTCATTAGTACCAGTGGCTTATTCTTCACTCTGAAACAAGCGATACACTACAAGACATGATTCTAGTGTTTGTTGCTGCAAAGCTTATCGCAGTCTTTACAGTGAAGCAGTTATAGAGTACCTTGTAATACAAAGAAAGGTCACAGGATAACCAAGGAAACTTGCTGTTTCTCACAAGCCATTAGAATGTGGAATAATACAGAATATCCATTTACGGCTTCATGGGAGTATACATAAAAATGTTTGTGGGTGCCTAATTGTCTGGATTGCAAAATAAAAAACCAAGCTGTATACCACCACAGGCAGAGTACAGCAATGAATACATGCACATGTTGTTGTAGGGTAGGTAAATGTACACTTTGAACTATAATGCAAATATCGAATCGACCATCGGTTATTGGCTTCTTTTGGTGGCATCAATATTGGATATTGGTACATGCCAAAAACCCATATCAGTACACCTCTATAATATCAGCCATTCACTTATACCTTCTGTTAACCTGTTAATCATGTTTTGATCATCTGTATAGTATTATCACTGAAAACACAGCAACCTGTACATACTTATTGTGTGTGAAGACTATGTATACACTGCTACACACAGCTGGCAGTTACATGATCCTACCCATGGCCTTCACAGTTTCTTATTAATGGAATGTATTTTAGCTCATTCCTAATATCACTTTTCTGCCTGCTACATAGGACTACTTTGCAGGTCTCTAGTGGGATAATGACGGGTAATATCTTACTGTCCACACAGCTTAAGAAATGCTACAAACAACTGGTGAATGAATAGGAATGCAAACTTCTGTACATGTCTGAAATATGCATCAGTATTGTACAATTCTCTCTACTATGTGTACCTTGTAGTATTTCTTTTTGTTTGTGTTGTCAGAATTGGAGGAGTCATCTTATACAAACACTGGACAGGAACCAGCTACTACAACAAAGCCAATAGCTACGAGCATTCCAAATCTTCCTAAACTAGGTATTGTACTCAAATGTGTATACCCAGATGAAATTAAATTGTGGCATAAATTACCAGACACCATAAGTAACTGTACAGCATTACAAACTTTTGGATAATGGTATGCACAATATGCTTTGATAAAGTAATACTGTCATTAAAAAACATTAAGAGACTTGTTAGAAAGTCCTTAAAATTGTTAGAGACCTGCTGGTAGAAAAACCTATAAATCTCATTTTCGGTCATTGATTCAGCCTAATCTATTGCAGCTAATAGATCGTAGTGGGTAACCAGTAACCCAATTATAGTTTAACCACTGCATTATTTTTATAAAGATGCCTAACAGAATTTGATTATGAGAGGCAGAGTCTAAATTGTAGCTACGTTTGTTACGACGAATAGACAAATCTGAAGATATCTGAAGATATCTGTTTAGAGCAGATGTAAGTGTTTTATGCCTGTTTTGTCTTTTATTAAAGTTGATACAGGTTTTTGCAATTGAATTCGTCACCTTCGCGGTTGAATTCATCGGTATTGCAATTGAATTCGTCCCGTTTGCAATTGAATTCGTTGGTTTAACAATTGAATTCGTTGGCTTTGCAGTTGAATTAGTCGGTTTTGCAATAAAATTCGTCGCGTTTGCATTACAATTCACCATAAACAAAATGGCTCCAAGAAACCAACCCGTTCATTAAGAGATAAACTATTTATGCCTGGGAGAGTTACACTTGAGACACTAGAAGGTAATTGAAGCTGGTAGTACACGAAGTTGATAGCTGTCTGACAAGTTAATTAACTTGCTCGCAAATGACCTCACCCATCGCGAATGGCATAGTAGAGTTTGGAATGTTGTTGGATAGGCTGTAGAGGAAGAATTATTGCCTTATAAAGAGTTGTTTACTACCGTTGTACTTGAACAAGTTCTTATAGCAGCTGCTACATCATGTTTTCGTGTTTGCTCTTGCTGCCATTCTTGTTACGGATGAATTTAACTGCAAAAGCGACGAATTCAATTGCAAAACCGACGAATCCAATTGCAAACGGGACGAATTCAATTGCAAAACTGACGAATTCAATTGCAAACGGGACGAATTCAATTGCAACAGCGATGAACTCAATTGCAAACGGGACGAATTCAATTGCAAAGTCACCGAATTCAATTGCAAACGGGACAAATTCAATTGCAAAACCGACGAATTCAATTGCAAACGGGATGAATTCAATTGCAACGGCGACGAACTCAATTGCAAACGGGACAGATTCAATTGCAAAGTCGCCGAATTCAATTGCCAAAACCTGTAATAAAATGTTATACATCGATGAAGACAGGCAAAGTCAACAGTTGGCCGCTATATCCCGGATGTGGCATGGTGGACATGAGTGCATATATGCATGCACAACAGCAGAAATGGGACAAATCATGAAAAAAAGCAGCTGTCGAATGGATTGCACTGTATGTGACCTGTATAGAATAGTTCTTTGTAGTGTAAGACACCTTTGTATGTCAACAAGTTGTCAGATCGACCCAAAACGTTTTCAACAAGTTGCTACGGAATTTTTAAAGAAAAAAATCATTTAATGGAATTTTCTACTGACTGGCTGATGCCTTCAGACAAGCGTAACTCGATAATGGCTAAGGCTACGGGCTTGATTTTTTCACTGTTCAAGTCAGTTTGACATCGCTTCAGCCTGAAAGGTGCCTTTTGGCATACCACAGTACATACTGCACAATGTATTCTTCATGAACTTACCAGAGCCCTTCTTTGTGTCCCATTCATCTTTGCTGACAGCGAAAAGTGTCGATTTGGTGGTAGCACATGATGGCTTACCTTGGTAATGGAAATCATCCGTATTTTTCATAGTAGCTATTTTGATTGTAAAGGGGCTCGAATAGTTCTTGATTCGTACTGCTGTGTAACAGGTTGAACATAACCGATGACAAAGTGTAATGGATACTTCACTTTCAGAAAATAATTTATATAACTGGGACACGTGGCACCATTTCTTTCTTTTGGTATGCAGGGATTGTAGAAGTACTTTTCAAACAGTTATTGATTTGAATTGCTGTGCAACAGGTTAAACATAGCTGACAATGAGGTGTAATGGATACTTCACTTTTCAGAAATTAATTAATATAGCTGGGGCATGCAGTGCCATTGTCAGATGTGGTATGCATGGGCTCACCATTCATAATATTTGCAAAAAAAGTTAACTAACAAGTACACAAAATTTTGGAGTTTTCAACTAGACTAAGGACCATAGCACATCGATAAAAAGTACTGAAACAAGTTGGAGAATAGTCCATGATATTAAATCACAGTAAAACAATAAGAAGTGTTATATCCCTACTGTGCTCAATATATACCATAGTGGAAATGCACAGTAGGGATATAACACTTCTTATTGTTTTACTGTGATTTAATATCATGGGCTATACTCCAACTTGTTTCAGTACTTTTTATCGATGTGCTATGGTCCCTACCCTATAGTTGAAAATTCCAACTTTTTTGTGTACTTGTAGTTAGTTGGGATTCCACTGCTTGTTTGGGCTGGATTTTACCAAAGTTTAGACTTTGTTGTTTGATAACTTCATTTCGATTACTGTTATGTAAACAAAAAACAACATAGTCAGCCTCCTTAGCTTATAGCAAGTATTTAGATATATTACTAAGTAGTTCTGTGTGCTGGACTGTTAGTATAACGCTATTCGGCAATTTGGCTAGTGGTTCCTGAGAATTTGGCCATCAATTGATTTAATACATGTAGTGGTCATATTTGTACCATTATCAACTAACAGTATTTCCCAAGCGCTATGTAATTTCTCGTGAGTGCATGTAATAAAAAAACTCACTAATTAAAGGGAATGGCTGCCACACCCTTTACTCGAATTGCTCACCTCACAAGAAACAACAGTACACCATACTTTATCTATCCACAAAAGTTTGGTGTGATTATTGTTTCATGTTATTCATTCAGAATCAGAAGAATCATTTGGAGCTAGCAGAGGAGTGGAGTTGGCTACTACTAATAATTCTACTAGTATCCCAAATCTACCTATATTAGGTACAGTGTGTGTCTTATATGATCTACATATGTAAAAGTAATAATAATTATTAAGATCATGGTAGTACACCATTGTGATTGGTCAGTCTTATCACCCATGACAGCAAGAGTTTGATTTTATACTTCAAAAAGCAAATCTCTATAGGTACACTATCAAATTAATTTCACTGTCAAACCAACTGCTTTTTTGAAACTCAATGAGCATTTCTTCATACTTGCAAATACACAATAAGACTACCGCAGATTCCCTAAAATTTCAGCTTCTAAATATTCGGCACTCCCTGTGCTTTGAACGCAATGTGCTCTAAATTTCGGCAAGCACAGGAAAGTTTCTAAATATAAGTGCGCTAATTTTTCGGCACTTGGAGTACTAGTTGACGAAGGTCTCTTGAGCACTGAGGATTCCCAGTGACCTCACACAATATGCTACCTCAATGCAGGATGAAGCACCGAGTGTGAAATTGTTCAGGGAACATACCCAACGATATCATCGTGTGACGTCACGCCAGCTTAGTACTGCAAAACGATATTCGTTTCATAACTCTCCTGGCCCCACATCTCCTTGTAACATGATACACCCTCAGATAATGCTTTGTTAAGCCATGGAACACTTCATGAAGCATCTGGTAGCGAGATTTATCATGAGATAGTTTAATAATATTAGCTATTGATTGTGGTTTCTATTTTTTATTACTTCTCTAGTGTTGAAATCAGTCCTTAATATTATGCCTTGGTGATTGTATTCAAAAGTAATGTAATGAATTGACCATCTCTCCTGGATAATGTAGGCAATCATAGTATATAGCGCTGCGGCCAAGTGAGTGTTGTGGTATCGTCAGCTCCGCCTCAAGGCGTTCCTGTTGGTCCCTGTAGAAATAAATCCTGAAAGTAAGCAGTAAACGGATCGCAAATAACATAGCCATGAAGTGCGCAGACTGTATTAGGGGTAGATCCCTAAAAATTCGACAATAGCACTGGGTTGGTACATTATTATCCTAATTGTTCGGCCAGACACAAACGGAATTAATTTATTTCTGCCGAATTTTTAGGGAATCTATGGTAATTGTCCAAGAGACAGTCACAGTTATTGTGTTCAACACAGTTTTTATGCCCATATAAGGCAATATTGCATATCTGATTGCTAAAATTAATTATCTCAACTGATAATTTTTTTTTACAGATCAACACATGACCATGAATATGGCAGTGAAAATTGTCCCTAAGGTGGCTACAGATTGGGAAATTATTGGATATTGCTTGGGACTGGGAGATGAAGACATGGATGTTATCGAAGAAAGTGTATCAAAAACTGGGGACATGAAATCAGCCTGCACAAAGGTGATGAAAACTTGGATTAGGTCCACTCATGGAAGAGAACCAAAGACATGGAGGACATTCATGACAGCATTACAGGAGTTAGATATTAATTGTGATCCTGTCCTTGAGGTGCTGCTAAAAGAACCTGTTTAGTTGTTAAGGGCTAACATTATAGTATAATGCACACATAATATGTACACATTTTTACTTAGAGTCTGCTATTAATTAAGAATATGTACATGCATACACATACATATTTGTAGCACTTGATTTCCTTAATACGACTGTGTCTGTTTACTACGTATTGCACTGTTATTTAGTGTAAGCCACGCACTTTGTATTTACTTCATTACCATTTTGTGTATAATATAATGTGTATGGGCGAAATTGATTAAACTACAGTTTAAAGTTTTGAGCAGCTGTAGTTTCCCTCGAACTATTTTAAACAAAGCAAATTACTAATTTTTGTGGATAAAAATCATGACTGAGTGCATATGAAAAATTATTTTACAGTGAAAGCGGTAGTTTGTTTATATACCTCCAAGAAGAAGGCCACTTTATCAAAGGAATGATCATGATAAACTCTATTTTTACTGCATTGTAGCGATATGTACACCCATAACTCTATTGCAAAAATTAATTTTCTTACACTGCATGAACAGGCAGACCGAATGGTGTATAGGTTTAGTTGATTAATTTGATTTTGAACTTCACTTCACTGCGTAACATGGTTAAAACATGTGTAATATTTTCATGTGGCACACATAGTTTTACTAGCTAATAATTCTGATCTATACGTGACTGACCGCATGGCTTATTAAAACTGTATAACATTTGGATTATTGTTAGCTTGCAAGTTGGTTATATGATTAAGTAACTAGTGCCACACTATTGCTGATAAATTTTACCCTGTGATGAAACTATGGCAACCAAACAAGCAGTGTAAAAGTAATAAACTGACTATTAAAGTTCCACTATAGTCAGTTCTCATTTACCTGAGCCTTTGCATTTTTGCTAACACTTCTAGTAGTAGCATTGACCAGTCTTTTAACCATCTGAGAACTGTTTATCAATATCAAAAGCACGTTAATGTGAGCAACGTGAGCTAAAATAATAGCAGGTACATTAAATTTAGTATGGATGATAGAGACATACAAACTAGTTGTTTAAAACTTGAAATCATTAAAATTTAATAGATATTCCGAGGCAAAACACTGTTGGAAAAGTGAACACATGTACAAACTCTGAATCATTAACATGTTATAGGACAAATTATTATTTTGGTCTCAAAAGGTGTGGTTAACACATTCATTGTGTGCTCCCTTGCAATAATAAAGCAAATCTTGCAATTAAGTAAGTATACAAATGCATGTTTCAGTATTAATTATAATCTGGTTAACACAGTGGCAGTTATTCTATGATGCAATTTTTTTAGAAATGAAGAATGTGTACTGACTAACTTACACTTATTCAGGATCTAAATTACAAATAGTACTTTGTTAAATATTAACTAAGTAAAGCAATGTTGTATTTGAAGACATCTCAAGAGGCTGAATCATTACTTATTTTTGCTGTAGGCACTGCAGGGAGTTTATTAAATTTAGGATTGTGGGATTTGTGGCATGGTTGATATGCACCGTAGAGAAAGTTAGTTATAATTAAGCTTAGAGCAGCAACGTAAGCTTTACCGTGTTCTGATAAGGTTTTCAGATGTAATTGCCTTTGAAGACTTAGATCTGAGCCAAACAGACATTTTGCACCGTACCATTACTACTGAAGCTACCCACCCCATATGACAACCACCTCAATGAATCCCAGTATACTGATTATATATACTTAAATGATTAAATGAATTGTATAGTTTATTGGTGGAATGAATTTCTGTATACTTCTAGTGGATGATCATTATTATAAATTATTTTTAAGAAACTGAGTTTTATGTCACTGTTATATAAAGGGAATAAGTGAAAAATAGGAATAACTATTGTACAGTCATCTCTACCTCAAGCACACAGTTAGAGGTGATGCAGTATTTCAACACTGAAATAATTGTAGGGTGACTAGGGTCCTCTCCTCTCGCTACAAATTACACAGCTCTATCAGTTTCTATGCAAGCTCTAACCAGCTGTTTATAATGTATTACTCACACTGATATAATATTCTTGGAATAGTCATTACACATGTGGTAGTGACCTGTATCATACTACAAATCAATACACTTAATGGCTTGGGTAATTACTGTAAAATAACACTACAAAAACGGATCGGATTTACGTATATTTCCTTGTTTCAGGAAACTCATGGAAAGATGATCTTTCAAAGCCCTCTAACTTTCCATATATTTACATTGCACAGTAAACATAATTAAAGTTGTTAAGTTTTTAAATCATGATCAGGGGCGGATCCAGAGTTTGGAAAGAGGGGGGCACCTTTCTCAAAAACAGTTGAAGACCAAAAAAACTTACTGAAAACCAGTTGAAGACCAAAAAAAAAAAAAAAAGGTCGCAACAATAATAGCTAGTTATCCTTACCAACTATATCACGTCTGTTACGTAAAATAAAATCCTATTTATAGCTTCATAGGTAAGCTACACTGCCTCATGAACATTGTGACTACTTTATTAGAGTAATTGACTGCTCTATTAGAGTATCTCGATCTTGTATGCAATTTCGTGAAGGGGGGGGGGGGGATTTGCCCCAAATGCCCCATCCTGGATCCGCCACTGTAAATGTATGCAATGGAAGTTATTTAGCTAAGAACTTAATACTGGTGAATGTGTGCACCACTGAATGAGGCTGACTATATGGCTACAACTCGCGAACTAGACTGCTAGACGTCAAGCTGCCATGCCAACGATTACTAGTACTAGAACAGGACGTTCTGCATGGCCACTGTGACTTAGATCTAGTCTACCTATTTGGCTGTTATCACCAGGTAGTCTAGTTGAAGTCGTTATCTATTGCTAGGGACCCGCCGATTATGCTCATAATTTTACCTATTAGGCCACTCCAATTGGTAATTATGTTTCTGGTCCTTTGAAAATGAGTCCTAGGTGCGGGCGGGCGGAATTCAGCAACAAAGCAACAATGAAGTGACTGCTCAATTAGAGTACTTTTGTGATTTACTGACTGTTCTATTAGAGTATATCGATCTGTACTATGCACTATGTCCATTTCTTGCAGGTTTTCACTGATAAAATACAACTTATGGTTAGATTTAGCATACTTGTTGCAGCCCAATATTTGTTTCTGAAATCCAGGTTTTTCAAAAAGCTGATGCGGGCATTTTACCCATGTATCTCGTGTATTTCTGAAATTTAACATTCTCCAAAAAAGGATGCGGGCGGTTGACCAGAAACATAATTACCAATTGGAGTGGCCTTATGCTATGCTGCACTGCTCAAAAATTTACCTATTAGTATTATGCTTAAATTTATGCTCAATACTTACCCATTATGCTCAAATTATGCCCAATTATTTATGCCTCAGTTCTCATGCTCCAGGGGCGGATCCAGGTGGGGTGGCTTTGGGGGCTGAAGCCCCCCCCTTCATATTTAGGCTTTACTTGATCAATATGCTGAGTATTATAATGAAATTTTGTCTTAGCATAATTATATGATCACTAATAATACAAATACTCATAAAACCACCTTATAAACGTCTTTCCAAGGTATTATAAGTGGATTTATGCTACAAGTTATGCAACAAGGACCCGAATCAGCATTGGAGGTTTACAAGATCGAGATACTCTAATAGAGCAGTCAGCTAACTAGAGCAGCTCAGGTATTTCCGGCCACCATGTGTTATCGGACGCGATATTTCCTAGATGGGTGATGAAGATCAATTGTTTATAACAGCATTATGATGGTCTATCACTATAAACTCCATTCTGAAAATATGAGGGCATTTGGTTATATTGCATAGTTGTAGTGACCTTCGAAAGACAGTGTCCCAAAACATCAATACTCGGATGATCGCATGAGCGTTCGGACGGCCTGTCTCCACAGCTTTTCAAGCACTTCACAAACTAATGTGTGATGGTGGTTAGTAGAGCATACCTTCAGCTGTCCAACACTACAAGCATATTGGAATTACTCCTGTTAGAATTAGAGAAATAGCCTGACTTCCTGACTTGGTAACGTGATCAAACATCGGACTCCCACGCGGAAGTTTGTTTTCGGACGCATGCGCAATTCACCTAACAATCATAATTCAGGAAAGGTGTACCTATGTTGTTCGCCAACAGAGTGCACAGAGTGAAGAACAAGGCCGTATCATCAACAGAAGGAGTCGTTTCGACGGGTGGGGACACCAGAAAGCGCCCTGTTTACAAACAGTGGACCGAAGCGCAGATGAGTCAAGCTTTACATGCAGTAATTACATCCGAGATGAGTATTAGGAGTGCTTCACTACAATTTTCAGTTCCCAAATCAACTCTGGGTGACAGAGTCAGTGGGATTGTACAGCCTGGAGCTGTGAGTGGTCCTCCAACGTATTTGTCGTTAGCCGAAGAACACGAGCTCGTGACATTCTTGCTACGTTCTTGTCAAATTGGATATGCCCGGTCCAGATTAGAGATTATTGCTTTGGTTCAGCGAATAGTAGACAGCAAAGGAATGGACCGCACCATTACCCACGGGTGGTGGGACTCGTTCAGGAAACGGCATCCACAAGTTGTGCTGCGTGCACCAGTGTCTGTATCCCATGTAAGGAGCAAAGCGACGGATCCTGAAGTTATCATGAGATACTTCGACTTGTTAGAGGTACTTTTATTATTTTGCTTACACAGATTTATCCTTGTTTTTTGGCCTTAGGAGACCATAAAGGAAAACAAACTGTGTGGTAAGCCTGGACAGATATTTAGCATGGACGAGTCTGGGATGCCACTGGATCCGAAGCCCCCTAAGCTTGCTTGTGAAAAGGGTGGTCGTGCTTGTGCTATCAGTTCTGGAGATAAATCACAAATTACAGTTGTAGCCTGTGTGAGTGCAGCAGGCTTTTCTTTACCACCAATGGTAATATGGGATCGTAAATCGTTATCTCCTGACCTTGTAGTTGGAGAAGTTCCTGGTACTATCTATGGTCTGTCATCTAAAGGATGGATTGATCATGAATTATTTGATGTTTGGTTCAATAACTATTTTTTACGATACGCACCGTCTGTAAGACCAATTCTGCTGATGCTGGATGGCCACTCCTCTCATTATTGTCCAGAGACAATAAAACTAGCAGCAAAGGAGAAAAATTATCCTTTTTGCTTTGCCTCCCAATACAACCCACTTGTCACAGCCCTTAGATAAGGGATGTTTTAGTTCATTAAAAGAGTCGTGGAAAGTAGTCTGTAATGAGTTTATGATTGGTAATCCAGGAAGAGTCCTAACGCGATACCAGTTTTCTCAACTGTTCAGTAAGGCATGGATGCGAAGTATGACTATTTCTAATGTTGTATCAGGCTTTCGGATGACAGGGATATATCCTACAGATCGGCAGGCGTTGCTGAAATTAATTCCTGATTCGTCTAATACACTAGAGGAAAGTGGGCTGGCTTTTGTTCCTTTGATTTGTCCATCGCCAAGATGTCGTGCCTGCAAGTCATTGGAAAGTACAGAGAGCGTAAGACCGGAAAGCCAACAAATATTTGAAGAACAGGAAGAAAAGCTCTTTCAGAAATGGTATGAAGCCAACTCTAATGTTACAGAGAATGAAAGATATAATGCCTGGCTTGAAAAATATCATCCTGAGTATGTGTGGATGAAACCACTTTGTTCTACTGGAGTTCAGCAATTTCTGTCTGTTCCTGAGGCACCTCATAAGATCCCTACAGTTAACCTTAAGAGTTGTGGAAGAGTGCTGACCAGCCAAGAGAATATGGACATGCTAACAAAAAAGGCCGAGGAGAATAGAGAAGCAGAAATCGAGAAGCAAAGAAGAAAACAAGAAAGAGAAGCCAAGCGATTAGAAAAGCAAGCTGAGAAGGAGGGTATGTACATTTATCAAAGTATCCACTGTAATCACACATATATAAAGCTTGCACAAGTTTGTTTAGTTGTATGCATGCCTCATTATACATTGCATGGAGCACATACTGTGCAAATCATCTTCGTGGATTATTTTTTGTAGCTAAAGAGTGTGGTAAAGTAACTAGTGGAGTTAAGACTAAGAAAACACCAGTTACACAATCAGGTACATACTGTGGTTCATGTTGTAAACTTTCTCTAAAGAGGAATTCTACTTAATATGTAGCCTCTCATAATGAATTAGAAAATTGTAAGTTTACTAGAACTGAGGTAGCCTTGTATAAAAGACGTCTTGAGGAAGGATACGATTTTAAAACTGATGACAAATACAATGCTTGGCTTAAGCTTCAAGGTATATACATTAAGAGTGTGTTTGTAGTTGTTTAAAATGTGTAGTATACATGTAAGCATGCTTTATTGTACTTGTCATCAAACTAGGTCCTAATCTAGAAAATCAAGAACCTCAAAAGAAACGTGCAAAGGAAGCTGGGTGCAGGAGCACTAGTTCCTCCATACAGAGAAGCATGACAGTCCAGCAAAAGAGGTATGGGTCAATATTATACATTTATATATAGCATACAGTGAAAGCTTGCTTAGCAGTCACTACTTATCAAGACCACTTGTTGTAGTGGCCACCTCTAACACAATTATAAGGCCACTTCATTATTAAGGACAACAGTTTTGTTCTCATACATAAGTGACCCTATATCACTGTGAGATTTTAGTGTAATTGTAAACTGAGAATGTAACATACTGAACTTGCATTTACTGATACTGTGTATATTGTCATGTAGCAAGACTGCCTAAAAGTCCTGTTGGAGCCAAATATTGCCTTTGCAAAAAAGTGAGTTACATTGTTGTTGAAAAATACCACTGTTAGTCTAAATTCATGTAGTGCAGTCCAGTGAATGGACACACCTGGTGAATGCATGGATACGCCCAGTATAATTGAATTTTATGCCTGTTTACAAACTTGAAAGGAATGGTACCATATAGGTAGTACCAATGGTTGTGTATAGTCTAACCAGACTACAAGGCACCAGGTGTGGTTAACTAGGTCTGTTAATAAATTACTTGATTGTTACAGTAGGGCCACCTCTTTAATAAGACCAATGACCTCAGATCCTATGTATTAAATTTACTAAGTGTATAGTTTTCTGTTGCTTAAGATTGCATATCAAGAAATTTGCGGACATTTGCTATACTTTTGTTCATGGCAAAAATGTCAGTTGGAACAGGAATGTCCAATACATTTCGATTGAAAACCATGAAAAATTAAATTAATTATTGTGTACCGCCTACATCGAGTCTGTTTAGTAACTTTCCAAATTTGACAGGTGTAGAGCAACTCTCTGTGAGTACAATGATGCCAGAACAAGTCCAATTCTGGCTTGTCAAAATGGCCTAAACCATTTTGACAAGCCAGAAATTAGGTGTAGCAAATTTCCCCATACATTTTGTATTGGGAGTTTCGGGGGCATGTAATAAAAAGTGTAATAACCCACAACTAGGCACCGGCCGATTATGCCGGCATAATTTAAAGCATAATAGGTGGCCAAAAGCATCAAGCATAATGCCAGCATAATAGGGACGATGTTTGAAAAATTAATTAAATGCGCAATACGCACGCCTGAAAGAAAGCAAATATTCACTGCCAATAGTATTATTAGTGCATTTTATAATCAAAAACACGTAATACAACTTATTAAACCGTTTCTTTGTTGGTTATTCACACTTTGCAGAAATAAGATCGAGGTACTCTAATAGAGCAGTCACTTACTCTAATAGAGCAGTCAGGAAAGGCTGATATACTCTAATAAAACAGTCACTTCTAGAGCATAATTTTGATTTTGACAGCATAATTTTGAGCATAATAGGCTTAATTTTTGAGCAATGCTCAAAAGCATAATAGGTAAAATTTCGGGCATAATAGGCCGGTGCCTACCCACAACACGTGATAGATACTTCAGATTCCAAAGCAGATTTGGAAAGAGCGGTGAATAGCGATTAAGATGAGCTATAGCAGAAGGAAAGCAGTGGAAATTTAAGCTTGTCATTTTAAGGTTGAAAATCACTTTTTGTATGGCGAATTGAATGGTGGATATTTGGAAAGGAATGTTCTGAGCTATTTCAATGTCTTGAGACAGCCATTAACCTTCACTACATATTGTAATAAGTTTTACAATGAAACAAATTTTAAAGCATTGTGAATTAGTTCTGCAGGTTAGTTTGTGAAAATTCCAATGTTCCTTGATTAAGCAAAATAATGTCTATGCCATGTAGCAAACTTCTTCATATGTTTACCTGTGCATTTTAAATAAGATAATTGCAAGCACTGGTACAGCAGGCTTGCACTATTATGTTGAATTATTTTGATCCATTATTATGCACGCATTAATTTTGCCTTCATATATTTTATAGGAATCATTTGGCAGGATGATTGCTTGTAATAATCAACATGTAAGTATGCAGTGAACCTCATGCAGAGTCTATAATAAGGTCCCCCATTCTAAATTGGTCAGGCTAAAGAGTGGTAGAGTAGTGCAGTACCGCTCTACTTCGCTTAAAATTACTTTGACATAGTAAAAGGAATGTGTAAATCAACAAACCGATTTTGATATGATATAAATAAACAGCGTTGTCGCTCGCTCTATTTTGCTGGGGAGAAAACTGTTGGTTACCATAAAATCTGGGATTTACACCATATGATATTTGTGGCCTAATTTTAGAAAACTGTCGATATCAGCACATTTTTCAAAAATTGTTTTATTGGTGTCTTTGTTGTCTATAGTGACAGGAATGGATTGGCAAAGTTTCAGCTTCATAAGTTGAGCAGTGGAGGAAATATAGCTCTAGACAGTGAGATGAGCAAATAAATTGGTACATACAGAAGCCATCAAGAAAATAATCTACAGGCTTACATAAACCACCATAACTTACTGATACAACGGCATGCAGAGTTGATTCTTGGCTCATTGTGTTCACCATGTATTTGTGAATCCACCAGGGGATAGGTTTTTCCCAAGGTGTAGGCTTCTGCATTTGAAAAGGAGGGTACATTCACTCAAGAAAGATTGTCGGTAAATTCTTTCATCACAACAACGTAAACAAGCATCTCTAACTCAGAATCCCTTCTGTGTATGGAGATGAAATAAGGATTTTCGAACCCCCTATTAACATGATGATGCCCAGGATTTATCCACTGGTGTGTTAATTCACTGACCAGTGAGGTAATAAAAACTTGCATTTTTTTCTGGAGCTTGCATTTTACCCATTGTTTTTAATGCATTTTGCTTCAAAAGTACTGTGCGTAGATCGATGGTTTTTCGAAAGTCAGTCACATTTTTGTATGAAATTGTCATGACGTTTTAGTCCAAAAGTTGTCCAAAATAAACAGTTAGGAGTTTAACTATCATGGTTATGTGCAATGTCATTGCTTTGTGTCCTGTGTAGTGTTCCACTGAGTGGTACCATTTCAAGTGTGTGGGACTGACTGCAAAACCAAAAGGACAATGGTAACCAGCTCATAAATGTATGTGTGTCCAACTACCAATGAGTTGATTTAGGTATTGTCCTTCGTGTCGATTGCCTGGAAAGTAATAGCTACTGGAAACAGTCACCTTGTTATGATTTAGTATATGTGTTTAATTAACATGCTGTCTTTTGTGCATGTATAGCTATGTAATCAGTCATTCTCTAAGAAAATATTCAACCTGACTTTGTGTCAAGTATATATACATATATCTATAGCTAACTTAATTGTATTTACAAGTGCGGCAAGATGGCTTCTTTCGCGCGCATCCGAAAATGCCTTTAAGCGTGGGAGTCCGACTTTTGATCACGTTACCGAGCGAGGAAATTATGTCATATTTCCGTTCTAGTATGTACAATAACGATACACTTCTAGTGTGGGGTAGCTGAAGGTTAGCTCTGCTAGCCGCAATCACACATTAGTTTGTGAAGTGCTTGGCAAGCTGTGGAGACAGGCCGTCCGAACGCTCATGCGATCATCCGAGTATTGATGTTTTTGGATACCGTCTTTCGAAGGTCACTGCAACCACGTAATATAACCAAATCCCCTCATATTTTCAGAATGGAGTTTATAGTGATAGGCCATCATAATGCTGTTATAAACAATTGATCCTCATTGCCCATCTAGGAAATATCGCGTCCGATAATACATGGTGGTCGGAAATACCTGAGCTGCTCTACTCTAACAGAACATTCACTGGAAACATATAGTTGGTTCTGTTATGGAATTTTTCCAAATCTGCCAGCACCTATTCATGCAATGAAATGAATTGGTCTGTTCAAATGGCTTCATTCATCTACTTGTGTAGTTAATATGTATGACAATACTTAATTCAGGTTCACAATTTCCATTGAAAATGCTCTCAGATTCAATCTTGTATTGTTCAAATTTCAAAATTTTCCACTTTCAACATTATTATTCTAACATGCACCTATTCAGTGTTGTGCAATTGTGAGAGGGGTGCATCATGTACTTGGTTGTCTGTACCTACCCAAACTTTTCCATTAGCAAAATGCTTCAGAGAGCCATACCTATAATCTAAAGGCAGTATATAAAATATCTACAGGCAGAAAATATTATGAATTTTATGTGGAAATGTCTCCAAATTGCAGTGTTTTAGCATCTATTTTTCAAAATTTTCCTGGGGGGCATGCCCCCAGACCCCTAGTTCCAGCATGCTTTGCATGCTGGGAAGTGTGCTTCGCTACCTCTACCCAAGAGATTAGTACCTTGAGTTAGCCCCCCCCTTTTATAAATCCTAGATCCGCCCCTGTGCTCTACTAATAATTTCCAATTTATTTATTTATTTATTTATTATTACTTTATGGCAAGTATGCCAAGGGTCTGCAAGCAACTCGTGCTTGCAGCCTAAAACACAAGTTATACATACATTATAATTACTTTAACTAATTATAACTTATGGATAAATAATAAGTGGCTGAAGCACAAACTTACTTGTCAAAATGCATATCACAGAAAAGATCGATATACTCTAATAGAACAGTCAGCTATGTGATTGTTCTATTAGAGTTACTGACTTTTCTATTAGAGTATATCGATCTTTCTGTGATAGCTATACTATTACACAAATATTCTACCTATTATGCTAGCATTATGCTCAATGCTTTCAGACACCTATTATGCTCATAATTATGCCAGCATAATCGGCGGGTCCCTAACTATTGCAGAGTACGTGGCAGAGTAGCTTTATAATATCCGCATTTGCAATAGCGCATTATACTTCTTGGAAATGTTCGTTTATTATAGTTTACAGAAGTACAAAATTCTAACTAGCTTAACTACCAAACTAAGTACTTTAACTACAAAACTAGCTACCTTAACTACAAAACAACCTTAATGTTGTAACTTCGAGTAACTTGACAAAGAAGTGGATGACGGTGATAGCGGTCTACGTCTACAGCTAGAGCAATAAACGCTCAGGTTTAACGCTGAAGTAGCGTGATGGTGGCGCACGAATGGAGGAGAAAGATTGCAGCTTGCCGACCCGAATGCCCGGACCTGAAATCCTGCCGTGGCCTTTAGACTATTGTGGCCCCGCTGTCACCTCTGTTTCTTGACTTTCAGTACCGCTGTGCCGCCTTTTGACACCAAGTACAATAGAGGCAAGCAGTAATTTGCCTGTGTTTGTTGTAGTTGATTTTACTGTAGCAACACCTCGAGCAACACTGATCGCGAGACTTATGAATTAGGAATTAACCGCAGTTTTAGCGAACGACTGAGGTTTATGTTTGAGGTAAGTTGTGTGTATGAGATGCACGTACTCCTTTGCATTTCTTTTAGGGATGAGATACAATTTAAGACAAAGAATGAGCTAACCTCATGAGAACTTTTAAAGTTTCAGGTTAGTGGTTATGATTGGGGCGAGCCTGAGCGAGCCCCACACTAGCGAGTCGCCCACGTAACTTTCGTCTCAGCGACCATGCCCAAGAACTACAGAATGAATCGGAAAGAGACCCTGAAATAAACGGACTTACCGTGAAATAAACGGCGTAAATCACAGCACTTCCATGTATGTTCGTCTCATCGACCATGCCACGGAGAAATATACGATGTAGATTACAGCACTTCCATATATGTTCGTCTCATCGACCATGTCACGGAGAAATATACGACGTAGGTTACAGTACTTCCATATATGTTCGTCTCATCGACCATGCCACGGAGAAATATACGACGTAGATTACAGCACTTCCATATATGTTCGTCTCATCGACCATGTCACGGAGAAATATACGACTTAGATTACAGCACTTCCATATATGTTCGTCTCATCGGCAATGTCACGGAGAAATATACGACGTAGATTACAGCACTTCCATATATGTTCGTCTCATCGACCATGTCACGGAGAAATATACGAAGTAGATTACAGCACTTCCATATATGTTCGTCTCATCGACCATGTCACGGAGAAATATACGACGTATATTACAGCGTATGAAACACGTGTATCAGCGCGTGAATATGAAAATCACCTAAGTTTGGCTAAATGAATGCAGAAGAACGGCTTAGAAGAAGGAGACAGCTGTACAGACTGAGAAGGGACCGAGAAACACCAGAAGAAGCTGAAGAAAGACGAAGGAGAAACAGAGAATATTCCAGAACAAGATATGCTCGGCAAAGGGACACAATCTCACCTATAACAAGACGGTAAGGTCAGCTAAACTCCAATCAACGCCTGCATCACAAAAGCTAACCAAGCCTCAGATCATAATAATAAATGCCATGCATGCACCCATAGCTACATCAATTAATAAAGTATCAATTCAAAATATTATTGAAAACATGCATACAATCATGATTTTGTAGTGCTAAGAAATTAATATGATCACACTGAGAAAAACAAATTACTCAATAGTACATACAGACGTGATCACTTCCTTTGTAGAAATTGTATAACATATATATATATATATGTTAATGTACAAACTCAATCATGAGTATATTCGTACATATGTAGTTAGCTACTTATTTACAAATTTATATAATTGCTAAATAAATCAAGAGATGGAGCTTGGATAATATGATAATCTAGTTGGTTCCATAATTTTATTGTAAAAGGAAAGAAGGAGTTCATATAAGCATCTACCCTTGTTGGCAACTGCAGAAATCTTTGATGGTGACCTCTAGTTGTGGCGTTGCTTGGTCTAAACTGTTGGTGCACATTAATATCTACCATGTCATTAATTATTTTATACATTAGTGAGGCTCTCAAATTATTTCTTCGATTCTCCAATGTGTGCCATTGTAAACTGTTCAACATAGCTTTGGAGCTGACAATATCTGATCTTCTATTTTGTCACAATGAATGGCTTCTTTCCCACGTTGTGCAACTTCATCAAGCACATTACTAAACATGGTCAGCTGGCGCTCATTTCCTTTCTCATCCTCCAATAATACACGAGCAATACTCGCTTTAGCACACCTTGCCAATTTCATTTTTGAATTGCATTTGGCACACTCCACTACAGCTTTACCAACATCGCCAATTTTTGAATTACAGTTTCTGCAACTTGAATATGATTCAATATTCATCACTACCGCTATGTCTCCTTTCACCACTATTGAACAAGGTTCTTCAGCAACATCGTCATCTACCACCTCACCAATATCTTCAACCTCGGTTATATTACACATTTCCCCAAGCGACAAATACTTGTGTGCATTAAATGACCGCACTGTGACATTTACAAATTTGTAGTTTAGCCCTTCCTCCAAACTACTCACATGTTGCTCCCATGCCACACCTCTACAGACAGCTGTCGAATCTGCTATATTGACCTCTTGTTTTACATATTTACTGCCAGTCTTCCCCTTCAACTCTTGTGG
Source organism: Dysidea avara (assembly GCF_963678975.1). Lineage (NCBI taxonomy): Eukaryota > Metazoa > Porifera > Demospongiae > Dictyoceratida > Dysideidae > Dysidea > Dysidea avara. Next base: position 2,296,261 of record NC_089272.1, on the reverse strand, counting down.
TAAAGAACAAGACACTACTTCCCAACTACATTGATCCGTTGGTGTTCACGCAAAGTCCGTAAATCATCAATTACCACGTAGTTAACTGCATCACCGCCAGATCCCCCAGTTGCATCGTCACTGAGCTTAAACTTTTTAGATGAACTGACTATTGCAGATTTACTGCCAGCAACTATTTCCAAATCATCACCTCCAAACTTCGGCCGCTTCACAGTACAACGAGTAATAGCTACACCACGCCTGACCTTCCCTGCTTCTTCGATCTCATTTCGAAGCTTTGGCTCGAAAGAGACCACTCGCGCACTCTTTACACCATCACTAAGTTTCGCTTCAAAGTATGATCTTTGAGTATTTCGACTCACTTTTACAGGCGAAACGGCACCAACGAACACTCCATGAACAGTTGCGGAGTTGGATTCTTCCATACTTGAAACGTCCATTTCTTCTGCGATTTGAACTGCCATAACTATTTAGTACTGATGGTACCAACGTTCAAAATGTGCGAAAGATTTTTGATTATTGCAAAATAGCGCATGCGCATTCCCATGCACACTAATAATTATTATTCCAAGTATCTATTATAGCTATAGTTACTAGCTATTTGTGTGTTTTGATAGCCTATGGCTAACTCGGTACTTCATACTACACCTAGCTATACTAATAGCTAATATCCAAGGTACTATTATACCTTGGTGTAGATGGTGTAGATGATCATTTCGTATAAATTGACCACTGTACAATCGTGTCTATAACATTAAAGGGATTTATAGTTCCTCTTATTTATAGCTAACAAAAATCTGCTGAGTTCACCATCCAGTTGAACACTGCATGACAATCAGTAGCTGGCTACCTAGTGAATTGCAATAGCTATCAGCGTTGAAACCGGGTCGGGTCAACCGGGTCACATTTTCTCCGGGTCATCCGGGTCTGACCCGGTTTGCAAATTATCCGGGTCTGACCCGGATTGGATCACGTGAGAAAATAAATTGATCGTTTAACTACGTGGAACCTATATACGCTAGTCGCGTAGCTCTTTCGTGAGCCACGCCCACTTATCGCGTTACGAACATACGCTCAGCCACGCCCATTCATTAGTAAGTGCAGTCTGTAGCATGTAACTGTGTTCGTTGCTGTGTGCAAGCTTATGTTGAGCCACGCCCACTAATCGATTATTGTATGAGTTGTATATAGTCTAGGTCTAGTCTTGCAGCAGGATAAGTACTTTGTGAGCCACACCCATTTTATTATATTGGGAAAATGCAATACTAAGTATGTACGAAGCCACACCCAATTGCTGTCTGTAAACTCACAGTAACTACGTGGAACCAAACCCACTGACTGATTTTAAATTATAAACTTACCGGCGTAGTTATCACATAACTACTCGTTTACTCAACATGAATCGAACGCTAAAAACGTAGTCTCGCTCGCTCAAGAATACCCGAAACATAGCTCTTATCGCGCGCCTCGGCTTAATTTAATCCGGGTCACATCCGGGTCAAATCCGGGTCTGACCCGGATTGCTATCCGGGTCTGACCCGGATTGCTATCCGGGTCTGACCCGGATTGCTATCCGGGTCTGACCCGGATTGCTATCCGGGTCAGTGGGTCATCCGGGTCAGCAGTAGTGACCCGGTTTCAACGCTGATAGCTATAATGCAGTTAATATAGCATGAATATATTATACCACTTACAAACAGTAGCAAGATCTCATTTGAGCTATCTCTGTTTCATCACATCGTGCTACCACGTTCACTTGAATATACACTCATCATCAACTACCTATTGCTGCTATGCATACTCTCATTAAATATGTTCAGGCTCGCCCCACGATGCTGTTTGCATCTGTCTAGTTAATGTGATTATTGGTTGTTGGTGTGGATTGTATGTAAAGAAGTGTGTCTCCTCTAAGTGTAAGTAGTATGGCACTTTGTGTCTCTGTATCCCATGGCTCAAGTATATTATCAACTTTACTGGTTAGGAGGGTGAACACAGAAGGTAGAGCTTGTATGAGGTCCTTACGATCAACTAGAGTATTTTAAAGAAATATAGTGTATTTGACCTTGGCATTATTAGAAGTTTAGGACAGCAGAATTGTTTGACATTTCTGATGCTGATGTATAGTTTTGCATAGTATTCACCGTGCTGTGACATTCGGCTTGATTTCTTGTGGGTACAATGACATAAAAATAGTAGCTATCTATGTTATACTCCAACAAAACATTCGCAAGGTGGCTTAAAATCTGAGCCTTTGCATGCACATCATTGTTTACTACACATCAGATAAGTGTATCCCTGTTGCCATTAGCCTACACAAAAACATAGCACTACTGTGGTCCAGTGTTAAAGAGGCAGGTAATTTAGGCTGCTTTTGTATAGTACTACTGTATGCAGTTCTATACGCTTGTGTATTCATACTCAGTTTATGTTTTATTAAAATTTTTAATCCTGAGAAAACCAAAAGAACTTTAGAAATTGTGCAAACTAGGTAGGTTTTCATGAAGATGGTCGCATTTACTAGGTTGATTATGGTAGTGAGGTATTGCTATAACAACATACTATCAAAATACAAGGACTCCTAATTCATCACTTCGTATAGCTGTAAAATATTTTGTACTGGTGTTGTGATGTGTTTTTCTATTACCAGCAGTAGTTCATATGCATATCTTCTTTTCAATATATAGCATTCTCTGCATTGGACCATTCAGCATGATTGTTCAGGTATTGATCGCTGCCAGGACAAGCTGTTTTGGCATCTAGATCGATTATTTCTGGTGAGTTTCTTGAAGGATAATTCTATAATAGAGTAATATATATTTTGTTAGATATGACTAGTAGAAGGATACGACTTTAAGAGGTGGAACGTTGTTTGGAAAAAGATACAATACTAACAGGTATTTAATCGTACTGTACAATGTTTTGGCATTACATCTATTTTTTTCTATTTACAGTACACAGAAAATGTTCGGGCAAGAAGTCTGCCATTGATGAACACCCAAGACAGAACATTTTTTGTAATTTGACTATGTTGCATTTTTGTGTATAGATGGATGACCTTTTGTTGATTTAAAATTGGAAGTATTTAAACCAATTAATACAGAATATAGGGGTGGGACGAGGGTAAAAAATCTGACATTTCCTCACATTTACTGTTGGGAAAAACGACCTTTCCTAGCCTTTAAGTGGTAAGGAAATATCAAAAAGACGGCTAAATCTTTTCAGGAAAGTTGTGGAAATGTGATCATTCCTGTTGAAAGGAAAGGTAAGATAATATTGTAGAAATCTGACATTTCCATACCTTTCCACAGTCTCTTAAAGGTAAGAAAATCAATTCTTTTTTTATAGTGTAAGTGGTTTTGGTTTCCATGGATTATTATAAACCTAACTTGTCACTTTGCATGTATGATGAAGAAAACAAGCTAACAGGGAAGTTTGTTGCTTTTTTGCAGAATAACTGGTTTATAGTATGTTGATTGCTAACATATATGTTCACTTTCTTTGCACATTATTAACAGTGTATCTATATATACATCACATAAATAACTGGTCAACCTGCATAAAGAAGTACTGTACCCTGACCTATGAAAATTGAGGCTGATTTGTGGACAAACCTTTAGGGACCCGCCGGTTATGCTCATAATTTTACCTATTATGCTATGCTGCATTGTTCAATAATTCACCTATTATGCTTAAATTAATGCTCAATATTTACCTATTATGCTCGATTATGCTCAATGTTCATACCTTAGTTCATATGCTTTGCTACTAGTTTAACACTGTTTAGAAAGAAAAAAATGAGTGGCTGGAACACAAATAATAAATTCTTGCTGCATGCCTGCATGTAAGAGAAAAGATCAATATACTCTAATAGAACAGTCAGTTTGATGATTGTTCTATTAGAGTTACTGACTGCTCTATTAGAGTATATCGATCTTATTTTGCAATTGTCATCATTCCAGCAAGAATTTACACTATCGTACAAATATTTAATCTATTATGCTGGCATTATGCTCAATGCTTTTAGGTACCTATTATGCTCAAAATTATGCCAGCATAATCGGCGGGCCCCTACAAACCTTCATTGTCAGGGATCTTTGAACTGAATAGTACACTGTACTTAGTTTAGTGCTGTAATAACCACAGGTATCTGCTAAACTTTTTGACATAAACAACAACTAGGTGAATTCGATTCATGCTATCAGTAATATTAGATATTATACTAAAATATGGAGCTTGCTAAGGTATACTGGTCTTGGACATAGTGTTGCCACTGCTTTCACAGTTTAGCATTATTACACTCATCACAAGCAATTATAATTATTGCAGCTGAGTTGTTGCATGTTTTGAAATGATACGCCAAGTTTGGCAGCTTCGCCTGGCTATGGGCTAACTTGTTGTTCTTTTGCACCTTAACGTTTTCATCCATGTTTTAATTTAGTCTATACTATGGCTGCTTGTCAAAATGAAATTTGGAAGGCTAAAAACTGATCCAGTGATGTACTGTAGGATCAGTCGAGCGAAGTGAAGTCCAATGAGCTTCTCTCCTTCAATTATCACCGTATGCTTATTTGGTGTAAAGGGAAGAAATTGGCAGTTTTGGATGAGGAGTTTATCTTTCACTGCAGATGACATTAAATACAGAAGCTAATAAAATGACAACCACTGGAATAATACAGTATTTGGACCTGTAATGTTTCTAATGAAATTAATGAGAATAATATCCTCCATAGTATACAACTCTATGCTGATGATTGAGTGGTGTACAGAGTGATTAATTCACAGCAAGATTCAGTGTGCCTTTAAAGAGACCTAAATACCATTATTAAATAGACTGAGAAATGGCAAATGTAACTTAATATTGACAAAATATGTTTTGCTAAGACATACTAGAGTTTTTTCTCCCATTGAATCTAACTACAACATTAAGTCTAAAACTAGCAGTGCAACAGTGATATTTGGGAATCATTTTTATGAACTCATGCAGTAGTCAAATCACATTAAAACTGTGTACAACAAGACTAACAAGGCTCTAAACTTTTTTGTCACAACCTGAGTAAATGTCATGCTGATGTCAAGATACATGTAAATGCCTACCTTACCATCAGAAGGCCATTGTTAGAATATGCGGCCAGTGTCTGGGATCCATAAATTAATATTATAAATATTTTAGCAAGTGACATTGAAAAATTTCAATGCCGTGCTGCAAGATGGGTGTTTTCAGATTATAATATGTTAGCTATTACAGCAGTGCAACAGAATGCTCATACATGTAACTCTGTTCTACAATAGAGAAGCTGAACCGTACAGTGTATTAGTAGATCGGATCAACACTTTTTAATATATAAAGATTACATACCTGTATATTCAAACTCAATTTGACACTAGAACCAAAGCATTATGCATTATATAACATTTTAAACTTGTGACCTTTATATTATTGCTAATAATATGTGCATGCCTTATTGTACTATACTTTATTAATTTTCACTCTAGATAATTAAATGTGTGTCATTATATATAATCTTGATGACTTACGTTGTAATTTGGGACTGAATTTTGGCCCATTTCAGTAAATTTAATACACACAAGAGTTACAGGGTTAAAGTAGGTATGTGTACATAGTTTTCCCTAGTTTGTTGTGTAGTTCTAAAATTAGTGATCCATGTAGGCTTCAGTAGCTAAGTGAACAATATTTTATCTCTTGATTGCTAGGTATGCTACACATACACCTGTAGCAAATTTATTAATCAGCGAAGTTTATAAGATCCAAAAATATTCTTATAACTTCACAGCTTTACAAACTACTCTAAAATGCAAATTAAACTATTGCCAGATAACAAAACAATAATTGATAGATTTAAGCCTGCTGTTAATGTATACACTACGGAAGTTAATATAATTATGTAAAAGCTATAATAATATTATGCTAATTACAATGTTTAATTTTGTATGATGTATGGAATGATGCATCACTTAAATTACTCAGCATTTGGAGGTGCAATGTCCCTATTATACATCTACCACTGTCCACATGTATACTATATTTGTGATCAGATATGCAAGAGTGTACCTTTTCCACACATTCTACATGTGAGCAAATAAAATGAGTGACTCCTTATATAATCAGATACTTAACTCATGTAAAATTTGTTTGCTCGTGCATGGAAAATTTCAGAGTTATATGCAATTAAGAAGTTTTACAGTTCAAGAGCATGCATGGGTCATTTTGTATGTAAAAAAGGTTTGTATGTATGCGTGCGCGTGCATGTGCATGTGTGTGAGTGTGTGTGTGTGTGTGTGAGAGAGAGAGAGAGAGAGAGAGAGAGAGAGAAGCAGCATAGCAAAGTGGCTGGAGCATTGGCCTGGTAATCAAAAGGTTCCAAGTTTGATTCCCAGTTAAGCCAATTAATTCTGTTGTTTCCTTGAGCAAAAACTTTACTCACCTTGCTCTAGTCTATAGTTGTATATTGGGCACCTGGTGGCATAGTTTCATCTAAGCAGATCACCCAGTTGTAACATTACTGGGTACCTAGAAAGCAAATTCCCAGTCTCATTTAGCAGTGTTGATGTTGTGTAACTTCAGGTTTCATGACCTCTCTCCATGAGACCTGGGCAGTCTTCCTGTAGGTTACTAGCCCTGCCCCAGAGGGATTTGCCTTCACAAGGTTCAAGTGCCAAAGTGGTATATAGGCATCCCAGTGCTGGTTTGCTGGGTGGTAATGGCTGTGTTTTGCATGGCTACCGTATATAGGCTGTGTGATATGTGCGCATGCGTGCGTGCGTGCATGTATGTGTGTGTGTGTGTGTGTGCATGTGTGCGCGCGTGTGTGTGTGTGTGTATGGTACCTCTTCACTAATTCATGTTACATTTGGAGTATATACATGACTTTAATGCAAACAAAATTTAACAGTGAACAACAAACTGTAAATAGCTCAAGTATATACTGAGTGGCTGACATGCATGCTTTAGAGTAGATTCTTCTTTTACCAGTAAAGTGAACTTGTTTGTTCCCCTACCTTTTCTAGCTTCACATGAAATCTTAAGCTTGATGATGCACAAAATGTTACTTTTGTGCATCAGTGATCAAGCATAAGATTACTTTTAAATCAACTAGTATAGTATAAGCCAAAACAGCATTGTGACATTCAGCAGTGGTAGTAGTGATTCACCACCTGTTTTACATGGTATAAAATAAGTTAATCCTACATTATTTCAATGCACACTTTACAGTTTGTCAAGAGCTAAAAGATGACATGAAACTGTTGTTGGTCAGTTTTATCCTAGCTTCTTTCATGACACTGGGTACACCTAAAGGATTAATTCATTGCCTTATTGAAAAGTGTGGACCACGTGGTACTCAATGCAAGGTGGACCAATTCAGCCCTGAATGTGAATCCTGTGTGCCATCAAGGGTGGAATGTATAAAAGATTGCAAAATGAGTTGTTGCACATTTCTCTTTCCGTGCGTTTCATATTTGGTCACTATACTGTACCATCATGTCAATCATTTCATTGTCATATACCAACAATAGATAAGATTTCTATAGTGAAGTTTTATATGAACAATAATATAAAAATAATGATTGCATTCATATTATATTCTAGGTGAATAATCCAATGTTACCTGTAAAAACTGCTAATGGAGCAATGATACCTAGGCCTGGAGTAAGGCTTTGCCATAAACAGTGTGACTGTGCTGGACCAAGACGTTAATGTAATACTGGTGCTTGTGGAGACCCCCTTGTCCCAGGGGTAAAATTCTATTGTTTTCCAGACTCAGTGAAGTAGGGTTGGCTCTTAACTGGTAAGTGTAATATGTATGTAGCATAGTTATGTAATACTGTTGAGTTAATATCTCAAGTAGAACATTCTGTATAGAACATTCTATGATATTAACTCTATATAGTTATAATTTGTGTGATGCATTTGTCTGTCTGTGACCTCACAGGGTTGTCAACTCAAGGACAAAGAGCACCTACATGTTCTGCAAATTTCATTGAATAAAGAATGTTAAAATGCTACACATGTGCTCAACATGCAGTTGCACTTTTAAGATTTGACTGAAACGTCACTGGTAAAGGTAATTTTTATGGAGCTATAAGGCTATGAACCACCTTGTGGGTGACATTGAATTTTTAAGGTGCATGTGTGTGATATATTATGAACAGTAAATTTCCATGTGAGTACATCTTTACTGTTATGCACATATACACAGAAATAAACTGACTTAAGAGACACTTTGTTCCACTATGAATATAGACAGAACCATAATACTGTAGTTATTATTTACATGCTTGTAGTATTGTCAAATGATACACACAACTAGTGATATGAAGTAGTGCAAGTAACCACAGACATAGCATTAATTCAAGCAAAGCAAAAATTGCATGTACCAAGTAGAAGCATACATTGCATAATATTATATCATAGCAAGAGGTCAAGCCTGCTAAAGACACTTATAACATCACATAATGACTCTAAACTGTGCAAAAACCTAGAATGGAATTATAACATATTGCTGATTAAATAAGTATACCACACTATTTATTATTTCTAAACAGTGCATATTTAGCTAGGTATCCACACAGCCAGTTGGGTGTTTACGTCTCTCCCTTTGCATGAGGTCACACTTCTAAGTGAACCACCACTAGTTTCTGATTACCATTTTGGCTACAGCTATCTACTGCAACAAATGAAATTGTACTAATGAAACTGTCCACTGTACTAATGAAAGTTTCAATGCCAATCCTCTGTCATTCACCAATGAGATTCACAACTGGTTTAGATAATGATGAGCTACTGTAATAACCATAGGTGTCTGGCAAACTTTTTTAGGCAGGAATATGTTGAACGTGCAGGTATGTACTGTACAAGTCATTGTTGGGACAAGCCTTGCTGATGATAATTTCAGAGAGTAGTCTAAATTTTCTTAGTCTGCATAAGGTCATTAGGGTATCCCTAATAGTTAGCATATCTTACTGACTAGTTTTGTTACATATATCAGTACTTTTCCAAAATGTTGATAATTATCCTATTGAAGAACAGCAACTTAGCTAGCATATTTTACATTGAGATACTGTATTGTAACAGTCACACATACTTGTGAGCCTGAGATACTGCAATATTAATACTCAACTATATCTATAATTATATCGATAAATATTATTGTGCACAAACTAATGTAAGCAAAATCAGTCAGAGCAAAAAAATTGATGGAAAAAAAGTGGGATTAAAGATAATAGGCTCATGTCTATTGTGAATAAATATCAAGAGTATATATATTGGGAGCCCTCCCCATTATAAATTATACTCTTGATAATATTATAATAGTTTTGTTACTGGATTTGTGAAAGGGATCTTCTACACACATCTAATTGTAAAAACTTGGACAACTACCTCAGTGTTCAAAAATCACAATAATTACATAATACGCCTGAAATTTTCAGCAACAATTTTTGCAACACAGTAAGGATATTTGCTTCTTGTTTTGTACAGAAATTTGACATTACATACTACTCCAATCCAGCTTGTTTCAGTACTTTTTATCATGGTACTACGTTGTCCCTATACTCTAATTTAAAATTCATAATTTTTCTTATACTTGTTATAATACCAATGGTAGAGCCACAGGTAGATTAAATGTACTACAGTCAGATGGCTACATTCTATGTATTTTGCATTGGTCTGTAAACTCTGGCATACTGTAATTGTTTCTTTTTTCATTGTAAAATATTTTTACATGAAAAATTTTTATACAAAAATAGAGTGAATTACGGTAATACAGTGTAAAAGCTACAGAAATACTCTAATAGAGCATTCACTGATCAAAATTTTAGTAAGAAATGCTGTTATTAACCCAGGAGCACAATGCAAGCATAACGAAAACACTGCAAATGGGTAAAATTCTGAAAGTATTTTGGACAAAATTAAGTTTTTGAACATATTAAATTTGACTGTGGTGGTGGTTGTTACAAAGTGATTGTTCTACGTATTAGAGAGTATTGATCTAAGGAACAATGTACAATGTATTTGAGCTTGCAGTTTCTATTGACTGCACTATTTTGAGTAACGTATTGATCTAGTTTCAAGGAATTAAGCTCCACAGCTTGAAATATATACCAGTATGTTAGCATTATGCTGGCATAGCATCAAGGCAATAGGGATGGTGAGGACTATGCCAATAAAAGCATAATAGGCAGGAGTGTGCAATTTTGAGTGCATACCAAGTAGTAAGTGTCTAAGGCACTTTCAGCAAAATCACTGCATAAAATAGATCATCCATATCACCATTATAGATTTTATCTTGTTCAACATCTTACAACAGTTAATATAATTGTCAACACTTATCGACTACCACCAGAAAAGTGTCAAATTCATCAAAGGATCATGTCTATTCAATAATACATGGTGATTTTGTACAGGCTGCAGCTGTGTTGATAGTTAAAGATGCACACTCTCTCACTATATAATTGTGAACTCTTGATGTTTATATAGTAATAATCTACCATTTTGTTTACTGACTATATAGAACATTCTATGTAGTCATAACAGGTAACAACTCCTGGAGGTCTAAAAATTTTTGCTATAAACTATTCTTCCAGACTCTTTCTTCTGTTAGTGGTTGACTGAGTTTTTTGGTCGTTTGTTACAAGCATTGGCATGTAGACCTTCTGAAAATAGTCTAAATGCTTTAACAATGCTCCAAACAAAATTTTAGTGGCTTATACACTTTGTAACATTTTTTCTTCAGAATTAGATGCTAATTAAGCCAGTTCACTACGTAGCATGTAATCAAGTTGTAAGTGTGTAGCACACACTTGTAATATTTATATGAAAAGTTTCATACATTTTTTCACAAAGAGCACAAATCACCATTCTTGGCACTATACTGTTCTACTACTGTATGTAAAGATGTGTATATACATTGTAAACATTCAACAGGTTGATGGTATTCCACTGGGGGGGTACTAGTATAGCAGCACAACCAAAAAATCCTGCACTTTTTCATAAGACCATGAAACTTTCCACATAAATAGTAGTCCTCAATATATATATATTTTTAGATATCGCTCCATCGCTGATTTGACCTTTGGTGACCTTTACGGCCATTTTTGTACAGAAAATTGATCATTTTTGTCTTTAATTCCCTGAGGTAGTACTTAACTTGTTAAAATATGGTACCAAAATAAAGGTCTGAACAAGTTGGTTTTTATTTGAAGTCAATAGGTGAATTCATTCTTAAGCTTTGAGTATTTTATCAGCTGCAAAATTTGATAAATTTATGCATAATTATCTGCCCACAGGTAATTCACACCTCAAGAGCAGGTAAATTTATCAGATTTTGCAGCTAGTAAAAATACTCATAACTTTGTAATGAAATCACCTATTGACTTCAAATAATTGCTTTTGCCAACAAGACCCTTTGTTTTGGTCAAGGGAATGTCAGTCACAAATCCAGAGGGGGGCACAGGGAGCACGTACTCCCTCCCCCCCCTTCAAAAAGAATGCATATATACAAGATTGAGATACTCTAATAGAGCAGTCACAGTGTTCATGAGGCAGTGTAGATTAACTATGAAGCTATGAAGAAGGATCTGAATAAGGATCTTTATACTGTATACATTTGGTATTAAAGGACAGCTATTATTGCCACTGTGACCTTTTTTCTCTCTCTCTCTCTCTTCAAGTTTTCAGGAAAGTGCACCCCTCCCTTTCCAAAACTCTGGATCCGCTGCTGAATGTCACTCCAACAGTTTACCAGTAAGTGATACTGGAATTGTGATGTGTACTGGCAATACTGTTACTGTATCTCAGTAAATATTGTAGACATGCAGATGTCAAGGCTTTAACAACTACGTATTATACAATATACTAGTATGATTAGAGTTCTAAAATTGCATTGTACTATTCATCTCAAATGTACACACATAATCCTTAGTATCACAATACAACACTACCACAGTGCTAGAAATAAGTGTCAGAAACTGTCGGCTGCTTTTAGGAGATAAAAATTTTCCAGTATGATGTTAATGGCTTTTCCATTAGACTTTAGTCAGCTAAATGTTGGAAAATGTCCAATGATTTTCTACACACATTGTCTTGTACCCTGTAACTCTCCTAGGTTAGACAACTGTTTCATCATGAGGTTAACTTTCTCCAGTTGGGTGCTCTTCCGAACTAAGCTTGTCTTGTGTAGTCTATCCAGCCTCTCATCAAGGATCTAGTGGAGTATGTAAAGTATGGAGAGTACTACTATTATCATACAGTACTGTATAGTAGGGATCCATTCAAGCAAAACAGCACCCCCAACAATTCAGCCGCCAAAAGTCATCCTAAAAATATTTTTCATGATGAAAAGCACTTTTATGGTAGAGTTAAAGCATTTATAATGTCAAATCTCCTGTTAAAAACAAGAAACCCCTTATACAAGACTCAATAGTGAATCACTACAACTCAGTTTTTGCCTGTCAGTCTGGGCTGACCACAGTCACAAGCCACAATACATAACTTGTATCTGACATGTACCTTATGGTGTTACAACAAGTGTCTGCCCTCTGTGCTTGCCTTTTCCTCTATCTTCAACCACACTAATTGTTACCTTGCAGTAACACACACATTAAGCCTTATCGACACTTTCCCTACATGAGGAGTGTATCCAGATACCACAAAAGTGCTTATTGAAAGAGGCATGGTATATACCCATAACTGCACAACAGGTTCACAGAGGATAATGACTACTACCCTTAGCTGAAATTACAACAACTGAGATGACGACCATCCTCTTTAATGTATGAAACAAACAAACATAGAGACCATGTCTCTTACAGTATATGATATAGCTGCACTTATAGCAATCAATCATGCCAACCAAGCCCTCTTTTTGGTCTACAAGTAAATGTAACAGAAAGCATGGTTACCATGCCTCACGTCTCTGAACTCATGTGTGCCAGCTTAAACACAAAAGTGTTCCGATAAGTTATAAAAAGCTCACCTGGGGAAGTTATAGGTAGCCCCTTCAGAAAGATTACTGTCTATACAGTTGGCTATTAACACTGCATTTACCAACCTGTTTATGAAACTGAGACATCCCATTTATGGGCACATGTTTAGACCACTATAATGAAACATGCTAGCCTGGAAAATGGCACAAAGAAGGACTCTGTTAATGGGTGGTTAAGAAGAAAGACAGGGCAAATTAGCACGGTTGTACTCTAGGGATGGTTTATGGCTTATACCAGACGTTAATATCCCTTATTACAATGTGGTTGGTACCCGTAAGTAATAGTAATCGTGTGCTCTTTCTGCTATGAAGTATTGAATTTTTCTGCTCGATAAAATGTCTTTTATCTATTTAAGCTTTATTTTGATACAATATCTAGTGGACACATTGAATATAGAAAACTGAACTGAGTTGTGCTGGCATGGCAGTTTTATGCATGCTGGCCCAGTTTGGTTCGACTCGGCTTGGTAGGTGTTTATACTGTAGTGAAAATCAAGACGAGTCATGCCAAACCAAGCCAGCGCACGATATGAGGTAAATGTAAACGCAGTATAAAACAGGTTCCTTATAACTGCTTGGTTGGTATCAAACTGTTTTTATCCATTGCTTATAATCTTTTATCACTTTGTAATTATTTCACAGTTCTTTGTTACATAAACAATAAACTAAGTTCTGGTTATGTACAGGTAGTGTTAGACACTAGGTAACTTGGTGACACATGTTGGAAAATGGGTTAATATCAATGCACAATTAGCATCAGTGCACTGACTAGTCACATTTGACCACATTAGCGTATTTTGAAGGGTGCACTTTTTCACAGATTCTACTGTTTTTACACATACACATCCAACCATTAACCCATTATCTTCATATTGTTCAAGTATTTGATTGTTGTAGTACGTACATGGCATGTTACGGATGAGAATACCTTCATGTATACTGCAAATACTCTAATAGAACATTCACAATAAAACAGTGCTAATATACTCTAACTGAACAATCACTGAAATGTTTGAAGATTTAACTGTGTGTACAAACTACATACCATACAGACTAGCATAGAGAGAAAACTGTATATGTTGACAAATGGCGAAGAGTCGCTGTCCTAACAATAACCCGAATGCTCTCCTTCACATTCTAGCTTCTAAAGTTAGTAAGCAATGTTGGAAATGTTTAGCAGCTGTGTGGTGCCCACCATGTGACCTGTCATGACATTTACCTACTATTCTAGAACAGTACAGAGTCCTATTACTGAGGTGGCCCTATTACTGAGGTGGTCCTATTACTGAGGTGGTTCTATTACTGAGGTGGTCATATTACTGAGGTAGTCATATTACTGAGGTGGTCCTATTACTGAGGTGGTTCTATTACTGAGGTGGTCATATTACTGAGGTAGTCATATTACTGAGGTGGTCCTATTACTGAGGTGGCCCTATTACTGAGGTGGCCCTATTACTGAGGTGGTCCTATTACTGAGGTGGTCCTATTACTGAGGTGGTCCTATTACTGAGGTGGCCCTATTACTGAGGTGGCCCTATTACTGAGGTGGTCCTATTACTGAGGTGGTCCTATTACTGAGGTGGTCCTATTACTGAGGTGGTTCTATTACTGAGGTGGTCATATTACTGAGGTAGTCATATTACTGAGGTGGTCCTATTACTGAGGTGGCCCTATTACTGAGGTGGTCCTATTACTGAGGTGGTCCTATTACTGAGGTGGCCCTATTACTGAGGTGGCCCTATTACTGAGGTGGTCCTATTACTGAGGTGGTCCTATTACTGAGGTGGTCCTATTACTGAGGTGGCCCTATTACTGAGGTGGTCCTATTACTGAGGTGGCCCTATTACTGAGGTGGTCCTATTACTGAGGTGGTCCTATTACTGAGGTGACCCTATTACTGAGGTGGTCCTATTACTGAGGTGGTCCTATTACTGAGGTGGTCCTATTACTGAGGTGACCCTATTACTGAGGTGGCCCTATTACTGAGGTGGTCCTATTACTGAGGTGACCCTATTACTGAGGTGGTGCTATTACTGAGGTGGTGCTATTACTGAGGTGGCCCTATTACTGAGGTGACCCTATTACTGAGGTGGTGCTATTACTGAGGTAGTGCTATTACTGAGGTGGTCCTATTACTGAGGTGACCCTATTACTGAGGTGGTGCTATTACTGAGGTAGTGCTATTACTGAGGTGGTCCTATTACTGAGGTGGCCCTATTACTGAGGTGGCCCTATTACTGAGGTGGTGCTATTACTGAGGTGGTCCTATTACTGAGGTGGCCCTATTACTGAGGTGGTGCTATTACTGAGGTGGTCATATTACTGAGGTAGTCATATTACTGAGGTGGTCCTATTACTGAGGTGGCCCTATTACTGAGGTGGTCCTATTACTGAGGTGGTCCTATTACTGAGGTGGCCCTATTACTGAGGTGGCCCTATTACTGAGGTGGTCCTATTACTGAGGTGGTCCTATTACTGAGGTGGTCCTATTACTGAGGTGGCCCTATTACTGAGGTGGTCCTATTACTGAGGTGGCCCTATTACTGAGGTGGTCCTATTACTGAGGTGGTCCTATTACTGAGGTGACCCTATTACTGAGGTGGTCCTATTACTGAGGTGGTCCTATTACTGAGGTGGTCCTATTACTGAGGTGACCCTATTACTGAGGTGGCCCTATTACTGAGGTGGTCCTATTACTGAGGTGACCCTATTACTGAGGTGGTGCTATTACTGAGGTGGTGCTATTACTGAGGTGGTCCTATTACTGAGGTGACCCTATTACTGAGGTGGTGCTATTACTGAGGTAGTGCTATTACTGAGGTGGTCCTATTACTGAGGTGACCCTATTACTGAGGTGGTGCTATTACTGAGGTAGTGCTATTACTGAGGTGGTCCTATTACTGAGGTGGCCCTATTACTGAGGTGGCCCTATTACTGAGGTGGTGCTATTACTGAGGTGGTCCTATTACTGAGGTGGCCCTATTACTGAGGTGGTGCTATTACTGAGGTGGTCCTATTACTGAGGTGGTCCTATTACTGAGGTGGTCCTATTACTGAGGTGGCCCTATTACTGAGGTGGTGCTATTACTGAGGTAGTGCTATTACTGAGGTGGTCCTATTACTGAGGTGGTCCTATTACTGAGGTGGTCCTATTACTGAGGTGGCCCTATTACTGAGGTGGTGCTATTACTGAGGTGGCCCTATTACTGAGGTGGTCCTATTACTGAGATGGTCCCAATACTGAGGTGGCCCATTACTGAGGTGGCCCTATTACTGAAAACCTCATTAATGTGGCCACAAAACAATCTGGCCTTATTATCGAGGCCTTCAACAAACCTATTACGAGGTTTTCAACAAACCAGCCACTGTCTAGCTGCAACAGCAATATTTACAATTGATTTAAACACACTACGTATGTAGAGTTTAACAGAGAGAAAGGTAGGAATACACACTGTACCAATTATTCCAGTATTACTTGAGACATAATGGTTAGAAGAGTATACTATCAGAATAATAGGTACAGCTTTCAGTAGCGAAAATATGCCTTCAAGAGCAGCAACTTTTGCAGTGATACCTTGACTGCCTCATCATTTAGGCCTCTTTACTGACGGAAAATTGTATTAGTTTTACCAGTTTGGTCCTGTAGTATGTGGCCACTGGCCACAATAATGAGGTGGCCCTATTAACAGAAATTAAATACATGTAATATAATAGAAAATATGTTTGGACTTGCTGGACCTGGCCACTATAATGAGGTGGCCACTAAGTGAAGTTTCACTGTACAAATTATATACACAAGTTGCTGAGTGCCTGCTAACTGAACAGAGCTTTTTCATCTCCTTGACAACCATTTTCGTCAGCCATATTGTTGAACAATTTTGTATGCAGTGGGCCTATGGACAAGTTGAAATAAGCCAATCTGCGTAAACTGCTAACAACTAACAGTCCAAGCTGTGGTGGATGGGCTTGATATTGGGTAAGAATTAACATATATAAAATACACGATAACCTATAAAGCGGTTGGAAATATCCCCATAGAATGCTCAATACTGATGTTCATAAATATGACCGAAATACAGTGTAATAAATGAAAAATTACGGCACCAATTTTGGTCGTCAAGGAGATGGAAAAGCTCTATAGTCAAACTTTATTACTTGCATATGCAATTAACCTTACAAAGCATGCACTACATTGTAATATGCTATCACATCACAACTACACAGTTGGATGAATACTATCTATTGGTAAGCAAGTAGCATCTAGATATACAAAGCTGAAAAGCTGTCTATCTGTCTGTCTCCAATGTCTGTAACTCAACAACCAAAGCACGTATCAACACGGGATTTTAACAAAATTAAACGCTCATCATCTGGCTACTCCGAGTTTGTTGTTACAGACCGCTACATGCTTCCTTTCATTCTCTATAAAGCGTTGAAGGTGTTGGTGTAGAGGAAAGCTTGAGCTACATCCCTGTCAAAACCACAAACATGCAGCCAAAGCATTAGCGCATAGAACTATTAACCCAGAGATCTCCTACCCACGACAACTTTTTTTCCTTCTCAGTCCTTTTCATGACACACTTTTTCATGTGTCAGCTACTGACAGTGATTACTCAGCAATCTGTGCATGTATGTATCGACACGATTCACACGCGAAATGAAACACTCACCATCTGGCTACGTCGCAAAGTTTATTGCAAGCTTCTATGTGCATTCCTTCGTCCGCTACAGCACCTTGAAGGCCATGATGTAGAGAAAACTTCAGTTGCATTCCATTGCTAACCACACGATATACAGCTCAGCTGATAAAGAAGTTGTTGTGGTTACTGTTGTGCAGGGTGTGGATTCAAATCCCGCCAGTGACAAAAACTTTTTTTCTCGTTTTAATACACCTTTTTGGTGAATACTTTTTCAAACTGAACTTTTTCTTATAGTAAGTTCATAGCATCCTGGTATTGCTTCACCACGTATGGATTGTTGGAAAAGTATACAGTATAGGGATGGGCAATTATTCAATTATCGTGATAATCATGATTATTTTATTGGCAATAATCGACATCATGTACTTTTCATTGACTAGTGATAATCGAAATTGGCAACTGTCCGTGCAATAATCGTGGCAATCAGAGAAATATTTGTAAATTTTCAATGTAATTTAACCATTCAATAAACAATTCATTATGTGTTTAGTGTTTTTCATCACAAGAATTGAGTTGACAATAATCGTGATAATCATGATATTTGTTCATGACAATAATCGTATAACAAAATATCAATATCGCCCATCACTAATACAGTAGCACATTTGATAAGTATGGGGCAGGCATGGGCAGACCAATTAGGTGCAGTCTGTATGTTTGTCCCATGTGTTCTATTAGAGGAAGACCCTCCTTTTTGTAACTCCAATTCTTTGCGATGTGATGAAGTGTGTACCTGTGTACTTGCTCAAACATTCAGTTGTTTGCAGTATAGCTACAGCTTAATGTTGACCACGTTATTGCAGTGCTTGCATGATAGGATAGCACCACATAATTCTGCTGTTTAGTTAACTCCATGTTCACATCACTTTAATTATTAGCCTTGAATGGTGGTGAAATAAGGTTCATGATATCACCATGCATGTTATTCAGTTTAGGACATGATCTTTATGCTTTATTCCTAAAGCATTGATTCATGTTATTGCAGTTAATGTAAAAATGTGAAATGGTCCTACATGTAGGACAGGTACCTGCTAGTTTAGATTTCTTGTACTAAATACAATAGAACCTCACTGATACATAAGGACACTTTAACTTGATTAGTTGTTTAAATGGTAAAAATCTGAAGAGTATAGGGTCAGTAGGTTGGCATATAAATAACATACTAACAGAAAACAGGATAAGAAGACTATAAAAATAATAGAACACAAGTAAGGGACATGGTGTCAACATTGCGGCTACTAATTTACAGCTGTAGTGTGTTGCTGAGTTAAGTTTTGAGAGTGGTTAAATGTATTGGAAGAATATGAGACTTGTTCTCAGCATTTCTAGTGTCA
Organism: Dysidea avara; assembly: GCF_963678975.1. Taxonomy (NCBI): domain Eukaryota; kingdom Metazoa; phylum Porifera; class Demospongiae; order Dictyoceratida; family Dysideidae; genus Dysidea; species Dysidea avara. The sequence continues at coordinate 2,277,226 of NC_089272.1, read as the reverse complement.
CGTATTTCAGCTTCATTTTCACTTATGAGAATTATTATAACTTGTCAATCTATTTAAAAGGTGGGTGGCCATTGAAACAACTAATCAAGTTGACATGACCTAATACATACTATACAGCAAACATATTCAGTGACACATAACATGAAGAACATTGACAGGTTCAATACAAAACTAAACCACTACTTACCGCCATATATTTCTGTACAGCACCAACTCCAGCTGAAGGTATAGTATCAAATAATTGTGTCTTCCAGGGCCTGAGGCTGCTATCAATAATGTTCAACACACAAGAATCATTTGAAGACTCAACTTTAATAAAGTACTGACAAATAAACATGATTTCTCTAGAAATGTACCAGATAACTGCCATATATGGAAGTTGGGTTTATATGTCACCTAACCAATACTAAGATCAGTGATCGGTCTGAGTATGACAGATGTGCAAAAAAATTTAACTACAATACACTTTGTCATTCATTCCTCTCCACACAAGTGTACTTACATACCCGCTTGCTTGCTCGCCCACACACACAGCACACACGCATTTACATAAACGCACCTACACACACACACACACACACACACACACACGCACACACGCATGCACACACACACATATACATAGTACTGACAGACAGACAGACAGACAGACACACACACACACACATACACACACGGCTTACCTAGTCACTCCTTGTACCCATCTACACAACAAGCTTACAGTAGGATACGATAAGTAGTAAATAAGGTCTTGATGCTAGTAGCACCTCTTAAGCAACTCCAACATCTTCAAGAACCTGAGTGTGGATAGTAGGGAATGGTATACATATTTACAACACAATAAATGCCTGGAAATAATTGTTGCATTTACATGTCTGTATTCAGGAACTACTTCATCTCTAAACAACTGTATACTATAGAAACATACAAAAAAGAAGACTTTGATTCCAATAGGTTTCATATTTTACAGATGCGTAAGGAAAAATAGGAATTTTAAGTTCGATTAGGGATCATAGAAAAAAAGTAGGGAAACAAGGGAGGTCGTCTACACCTGCAGATATACTAGTGAACACTTAATCCCTAATTCAATCTATGAAACTTAAAATTCCTAATTTTAACACTTTTTTGTTTACTTTTTGTAACATTATTATGGCTAATGAACCCACGTATAGAGCATCAAAAGAAAGGAGGTGCAATGTTTTCATGTAGACGTGCGCCCCTGCTATCAAATACTGCTTTGAAAGTGCAGCGGCCATTATTACACTTCGCTTTCAGCTATGTTCAGCCCATTACACAGCATTACAAACGAAGAACAGTGTTAGAATCACCTCTGTAATCAATCTAGTCACCACGGAAAATACAAATGATTCCCGTTTACAAATGTACAGTACTTATAGGGAAGCCATGCATTGTGCTACCGCGAATCGACACCTTTAGCTGTCAGCAAAAAGAAATGGGACACAAAGGAGGACACTGGTAAGTCCATTGTGCTTGCATTGTACGTACTGCGGTATGCCGAAAGGCACTTCTCAGGACAAAGTGACATCGAACAGTGAAAAAATCAAGCCTGTAACCTTAGCCGTTATCGAGTTACACTTGCTTGAAGGCAGGCAGGCAGGCAGGCAGGCAGGCAGGCAGGCAGGCAGGCAGGCAGGCAGGCAGGCAGGCAGGCAGGCAGGCAGGCAGGCAGGCAGGCAGGCAGGCAGGCAGGCAGGCAGGCAGGCAGGCAGGCAGGCAGGCAGGCAGGCAGGCAGGCAGGCAGGCAGGCAGGCAGGCAGGCAGGCAGGCAGGCAGGCAGGCAGGCAGTTAGTTAGTTAGTAGAAAATTCCATTAAACAATTTCTTTTTAAAATTTTGTGACAATTTATTGGAAGCCTTTAGGATCGTACTGAAGGCACTTTCGGGCTTTGTTATACCAACACTGCCAAGGTGCCAAGATGGTATCGTGAAGCTGGTTTTTGGATGATTTTGTTTGGCCAGAAAAACATAAATCTCCATGATCCCTAATATCAGGAGCTTATGAGCCACCAAAGGTGGCGAAGGAGCATGAAACTCAGTTCCATCACAATCCAAATTACGTCACGTTTTTTGAATAAACTGCTACGAGTGTCGCACACAATTAGTATACGGTATCAACTAATGAGACTTTACTTCCCTTATATTGAAACTAATTGCTAATGAATTTGGATTTCGATGGCACCCAGCAGGCATCGTAAGTTTCATGCTCCTTCACCGCCCCATAAGCTCCTGCTAATATACAGTACTACCGTACTGTATGAATGATCTATTGCATGTTCCCTGCACCAGGTTTTATCTTCAATACAACAAAGCCATACCAAGGCATTAGTTTTCTTTATCAACACTTTCCTTAGAGATGATGTAAAGCTATTTGAAGCATTCACTCTAGTGTAACAGGTATTAGACACATGGTAGTATCTGTAGCTGCATAATCAGTTTTGTCACTGAAAGCAGAACATGATGATGATGCCCCTTTACAATCTAGCTAGACTTATTACAATAAAGTGGGGACCATGTCCCATAATGTTCTACATACATGTAAACCACTCAACCAAATGACTGTGCTCTATAGAAGATCTATCTGTGTAGTTGAAATATATATTATGTCTACATCTAAAATGGTTCAGACAGACTGATTTGTGCCCTGCATTAAAAATTTAGCTGATTAAGAATGTGTCTTGATTTTAATTTCTAAATTGAGTTTATGTATATTTGTACTGGATTATGTACTGTACAAGTGTCCAAATTAACAAGTTGTCAGTGTAATATGGACACCTTGTTCACACTACACTCACAACATATAGCCTCACCTTACAGTGTATCATCATATAGTGTAGAACAGACCAATTGTTGTCCTCCTTTAGAGATATAGGTGTTACCAGACTTCATCACTGAGTTGATCCCAAACAGTGTCTGTGGGACACTACCTGTAGTAAGGGAGAAGTGTAGTGAATACCAGGCAGGATCCTTGTGTTAGCCTTGTAAGCCAACATCCATATATACTTACCATTTGTCCACGACTTGTATCATCCTTTACACAGTTATCAAGTTGTGTCTGGAAGAAAGCCAGTATACCAAGTAGTCGGGGATTCAGCAACTTTGCCTGCAACCAGCATGACAGCTACGTAAGCACACTTAAACAGCCTTACAATGTCTCCATCTTTAAGGTTGGAACTATCGTGCTGAATATCTGAAGTAACACTAGCAAGTAACTTTAACCCTTCCATCACCTGGCAAAATTAATTGAGGGAACACAGTAGAAGACCAAACAGCTCACATAACAGGGGCGGATCCAGGAGCTGGCAAGGGGAGGCTAAAAAGTATTCATTCCTTGAGTAATAAACTGATATTGGCCTAACTGGCATTATCAAAGTGATAGCTATAGCTAGCTATTCTTCCTAAAAGGAAAGGGCAGTGGAGGAGGAGGGGGGAATTTGCCCCAAATGCCCCATCCTGGATCCGCCATTGCACAATGTTTCCATACACCTTCAGTGTATCATAAAACCTAATCATATTGTCTAATCCTACAAAAGGACACAGCCACCACATTCAATAACCTGGTCAGATGCTGCTGAGTAGTGTAGGATGAGCTGATTGTGCAGGGCCTGTGCCTCACTACGAAACAAACTCTCCATCTCAATGTTCTCTGTCTTCAACTGTATGTATGCAACACAATCAGTAAATAATCCCATCTAGTATACCTTACCCTGATGATGTTGAGGACCATGGGCAGTTCAGCAGGATCACAATGACACGCAAGATATGGAAATATGAACTTGAAGTTCTCCACCAACAGCTCTCGTTTGTCCTATGATCAGAGAATATCATATACTACACACACACACACACACATACACACACACATGTACGCACACACACGCACCACACATACACACACACGCACCACACACACACACACACACACACACACACACACACACACACACACACACACCACGCACACACGCACCACACATACACACACGCACACAGATGATAAATGCACTGGCTGTAGCAGTACTCACTCTTTCCAAAATCTTTGCTAAATTCTCCAAGATATTGCTTGTTTCCTGAGAAAGCTTCATTATTACTCTTGGCAGTAGCTCTTTGAGGCACGACTATAAACACATACAGACACTACTACAGCTCAAGACAACAGATATCTTACTAGAAGGAGACTTTTAATAGTCTGATAGTCAAACACTGCAGCTATCTACATACACAAACAAGTATACCCCAATTTTATAACGGATGCAATATTATGTACTTTGGACAGAACATCTTCACTCTTGTCTTGTAGGAAAGTCACAATAAACTGCAAAAGTAAAGCATTCATGAACTAGCTAAGCATATACCAGTACCACTCACACGCACACACACATACTCATGTAGCCACATATCAACACTACACTATGCACACACTACACTACACACACATACTCATGTAGCCACATATCAACACTACACTATGCACATACTACACTACACAACACACACACACACACACATACTCATGTAGCCACATATCATCACTACACTATGCACACACTACACTACACTACACACACACACACACCTCTGCTACTGGTGCTTTCATTTTTGATAACAGTCTGCCATTGTTGACTTTATTCTGCTTACAAATCTTCTTGATCTGTATGTCAGTTTGCAACACCATTGTGCGACCTCTTCCTTTATACCACTCACCACTGTGAAGGCAACTGACTCCACCAGACTTGAGGAGTCCAACAGACAACCCAACAAACAGATCACAGCCTTGTTGAATGTTTCACCATTACAATGTCTAGCACATAAAATGTACTGTACACAAGTATAAGGAAAAATTAGGAATTTCAAGTTCGATTAGGGATCACAGAAAAAAAGTAGGGAAACAAGGGAGGTTGCCTACACCTGCAGATACTGTATACTAGTGAACATTTAATCCCTACTTCAGTCTAAAGCTAACCATGACTGAAATAGGGATTAAATTTTCACTAGGTGTAAGCGATTCCCTACTTTTTATTACACTTCACTTTCAGCTATGTTCAGCCAGTTACACAGTGCTACAAACGAAGAACAGTAGCAGAACTGCCACAGCAATTAATCCAGTCACAACGGAAAATATGGACAATTTTCATTTACAAACGGAAAGCCATGCATTGTGCTACCGTGAATCGACACCTTGGGCTGTCAGCAGAAAGAAATGGGTCTCAAAGGAGGACAATGGTAAATCCATGATGTGTGCATTGTACATACCGCGGTATGCCAAAAGGCACGTCTTGGAACAAATCGACATTGAACAGTGAAAAAATCAAGCCCGTAGCCTTAGCCGTTATCAAGTTACACTTGCCTGAAGGCATCAGGCAGCTAGTCAATAGAAAATTCCATTTTCGTAACAATGTATTTAGGGTCATACTGAAGGCACTTTTGGGCTTGGTTATACCTAACCAATACTGCCAGGGCACTAGTGTGAAGCTGGTTTTTTGGTGACTTTTTTGGCCAGAAAGATCCAAACCTCTAATACACAGTACTACCGTACTGCATAATTGTACTGCTTAGATGCCCTATAAATATGACTTCAATACATACATACATACATGTATATTGTAGAGTACAACTACACACAGCTGAGTTTTGAACTACAATGCTGTAGGAGAAGCGCCTCTGCAGCCACCGTGGGAAATACGGATGATTCCAGTTTACAAGTGTAGGGAAACCATCACGCTAGCTATCGCAAATTAACACCTTTGGCTGTCAGCAAAAGAAATAGAGGACAAAGGTATTAAGTCCATGATGTGTGCATTATACGCACTGCAGTATACCAAAAGGCACATCTTGGGATGCAATGACATTGAACAGTGAAAAAATCAAGCCTGTAGCCTTAGTCATTATTGAGTTACGCTTGTCTGAAGGAATTAGTCAGTCAGTCAGCAGAAAATTCCACAATTTTTTTTTTTTAAATTTCATAGCAACTTTTTGGAAGCATTTCAGATTGTAACGGCACTTTTGGGCTTGGTTGTACCTAACTAATACTGCCAAGGCGCCATGAAGGTATTGTGAGGATGGTTTTAGGGTGATATTTTTGGCCAGAAAAGCCCAAACCTTCATGATCCCTAATATACAGTACTACTGTACTATATCATATAGATAAGTTTATTTACACATGACATAGGTATCAAAGGTGTCCATACAGAACAACTATCACATTGGCAAACACTCAACAAACTCACTTTGTTATTTTTCCAAATGTGTACGTGACTGTTTCTCTCAACCTTGATAATAAGATAGATAGCAATATAAACAGGTACATACAATATCTATTAACCTCAATTATTTGACTGGGTTTAATGATGTGTACACTGTCTACCATTCATGTGTACTACAGTTAATACAAGCCTATACTAAGCTTGGAGAGCATTTGGATGGCTTCACATTATGATAAACTTGATGTGAAAATTGTGTATCCCTTGAAGTAGCTACAGCAATTGTACTGTTTGTTAACAAAATTAGAATCTTGGATATTTGAAATGTGTTGGCCTGTTGTTTTTTGTAACCAGAAAGTTACTGTTATGTGCACACAATGTCTGTGTTTAATGGGTGGTAGTGACCACAACAGGTACTCGTGGTATATTGGTTAGCTTTGATGGTGTCATGTATATCAACTCCACGATGAGTTCAGTGCCATAAAATTGATGATTTACAACATGTGTACGTACCTACAAAATAATTTTTTCGTAAATCTACTAGAGTTAGCAAATTCATGACATTAACCCTGTAAATCAGCTAACACATACGTATAATGAATTATCTGACAGAGACCTGTAGTAACAGTCTTTGTACTTTTATGCCTATTCCAGCAGGGACAGTTGCTAAACATACATTCAGGTAAATAGAGGTAACTTCATGAATTTGTATGGCATGTCACAATGTAGAAAACTGGTATATACTATGGCAGCAACTGTACAACATGAAGCAGCTGTACAGCATGCAGCAAGATTTCCTGAATTGGATTTCAGCCCCTAACTTTAAACAAAACCGATGCATACCTAAAATGTGCTCTTAGGCAGTAGCTGTAACAGCGTTGTCCGTGCATCAAACTAGCTGAGACCTACATGCATTATTACTTCCAGTGTTCATACAACTTGTAGATACTATGTAGTATACAGATTGAACTTTCTAGATCATCAGCCTTTCTCACACCTGAGTCCTTGTTGGCAAAGCATTTTTTTCCATGTTTGAAAATATATTCTTGGTTCTCCTCGTGAGGGGTCAATAATCTATAAGTAACAATGAACACCATATTGCACTCCAATATGTTCAAGACATCATGTGCCAGTCTTACATACGTTGTCAAAATATATCAGCTATTCAGCAGATCATCCTAACCTGGTACATGTATTTTAGGGTAAAATTTAGTTTCTATTTTCTTGACTGCAGTTTCTACCACACCCCACTTAAACATTTCCCTTTAGACATTATCTAACTCCAGCAGAGTGGGAGAGATAATTTGTGGTCGATATGGTCATCTTATTCTACTACTATAAAAGACCCTACAACATTTACACAGCATTGTCATGAACATGAACATGAGTAAAATACTGCAAAAACTACTGATCCTGCTGGTCTGCAGTTACGCTTGCTACTCAAAAGAGTGCTATACCAAAGATGCCTACACTGAATCAGAGAGGCCTTCATCTTGTAAGGATATACCGGACAAGTATCCTGCTACTCCTTCAGGATATTACTGGATACAAGCATCTGGTCAACCCACTAAAGTCTATTGTGATATGACAATTGAACATTGTGGCAGTAAGGGTGGCTGATGTTGATATGTCCAAAAAACATCATTCCTGTCCTGGTAACTTTAACCTCATCTCAACTCCTATACGTACCTGTGGAGGTCTGACTACCCCCGGATGTGCTAGTGCCAAGTTCGGAATAAGCTACAGTAGAGTGTGTGGCAGGTTGAGAGGATATCAAGTTGGATCGATTGATGGGTTTGGCTCTTATGTAAATGACCAAACAAATACTGACTTGATAATGGATGGGATATTGATATCTCATGGTGACGGGCTTAAACATGTCTGGGCTTATACTACTGGTAATGAAAACGTTCCAGTGAAGTCATTTGATACTTCTAGAGGCAATGTTTTCTGTCCATGGGCCAATTACAGGTTTAATGGAACTATCCCAGCAATTATAGGAAATGATTACTATTGCTAGCTACAATGGAGTTGTTAGTAATCCAAGAAAAGGTGCGTTCTATCCCACACCAATATGGACTGGCCAGGGATGCACTTCACCAAGCCTCTGTTGCTCATAATATAGTGGCATGCCATGGTTCTGCAAGACACTGCCTGTGGAAACCACTGACTACATTGAGGTACGTAATTGCCATAATGAAAATGAAGAAAACACTGCAGTAGAACTGATAGAACTTCTTGTACGTTAAAACAAAACTGCTATTAGCTGTACAACGCTTTTTTTTTTTTAACTATTTTTTCTTGGAATTATATACTTTTATTGAATTACACAATATGTGGACTATCTGTTGTTTATATTAACCATTAGTATAATATAGAAATGTAACTAACTGTGGGGAGTTGTTTGAATATATGTTAATCCATGCACAAAAATTAACAGTGTGTTTGGCTACCACACAAACGCCTAACCATTAGATCATATAAGCTGCAGCTAAAATGTAGATCTTACTAACACCACATAACAATATCCTTTAGCTGTATGATAGTAGCCATTGGTACTACCAAGCTTAATAGTACATGAACTGGTTTTATGCTATCCATTTTACACATGTAGAAGGTAAAATTAGGAATTTTATTAAAATTTGATATGGATCACAAGACATCAATAGTGAAACAAGAGAGCTTGCCTACACATGCAGTTATACTAACTTATCGGAGGAATTTTTGGCTGTTCTGAAGACACTTTTGGACTTGATGCTACCTCACCAATACTGTCAAGGCACCTTGAAGGTATTGTGAGGCTGGATTATAGTCAATAATTTTTGTAAACCTCCATGATATGGTACCACCACACAGTATGATTAAGGTCACCAACCTGGGATTATCGTCATTAGTAGCTACGACAAAGACATCATTTAGTCGTTGGACAAGAACATGATTCTCAACAGATGACAGCTCATCATCAGAAAATACATTCAGAACATGTGAACTACAGAAAATATAAACCTCCTCATCATTTATACAAATGTTACCTGAATGCTTTTCTGGTAGTGTAACTACTGCTGGTAATAAAAGCGAGAAACGCTTCCTTGAATGGCTGAATGTCAACTAAATGTCATTAGAAAGATTTTTGAGTTACGAATTATATACGAGTTCTATACTTACATATGAATGTACTAAGCTGATTCCAGTACAGCAGAAACACTACACCAATCACACAATATAACAGGCAGAAAAAGTGATCACAATGGCCTACTCTGCCTGGTTGACTGGTTAGAATCTGATTGTAACATTTTCAGGTAACCAAGTGAGAGAGAAATCTTGTCAGCATCTGTTTCCACCACTGAAAATAAAACTCAATAAACTGATGAACACTCCTATCATTCATAGGTAACCTTTAATACTGCCTGTATAATGCAATGGCACTAACAACTTGTTGGTATCAAATATACTGCAACAATAAGCACATGTGTAGCAACATAGACGGGTACCATATACCCGTACTATTTCACTGGTTCATTGGAGCAACATACAGTTAATAGGGATGGTAGTACTGTAATGAGACCTTCAGTGATGTCATCATGCGATATGCTCCTGTAGGGATCAGGTGATCTGATGTTTACAATAATGTAATGTGGCTCACATGATCAAGTGTTTTAGTAATTGATTGTCTTCTATTTGAGAACAGTAGGCACCCAAATTAGGTAACATCTTGAGCTTTTTGTTCCCGTAATCATGGATAAATTCAGCAAGTCCAAATCATAAACTACATAAAAGATGTGCAGTACATAACACAGTGCATAACACAGTACATAATACAGTACATAAACAACACATAACACAGCACATAACACAGTACATAACACAGCACATAACACAGCACATAACACAGTACATAACACAGCACATAACACAGTACATAACACAGTACATAACACAGTACATAACACAGTACATAACACAGTACATAACACAGCACATAACACAGTACATAATACAGTACATAAACAACACATAACACAGCACATAACACAGTACATAACACAGCACATAACACAGTACATAACACAGCACATAACACAGTACATAACACAGTACATAACACAGTACATAACACAGTACATAACACAGTACATAACACAGTACATAACACAGTACATAACACAGTATATAACACAGCACATAACACAGTACATAACACAGCACACACACACGCACAGAGTACAATTGTGACTGACCATGGCTAACTGTAAGATTTGTTACGAAGAATTGAGTACTTATCAACTGGCATCACTGCAAAACTTCTAAAACCACAAACCAGCAGCTCACCAGCTACAGAACAAAACACACACACACACACAATAAACTCAAAATACTCTAATAGAACACGCACTTAATTTACAAGCAATTTCCAGTAACCTTATTTTGATCTCTTTACATTGTTATGCTATCAGTGATCCACCCCCCACCACACTGGACCAGTTGGTGGTCACATCAGACTAAGTGACACATCACAACCATTAGCACACTGTAATAAACTAACCCTGGAGCACTAGGCTCAGGGTCTCAGACATGTTACGCTCAATACTTTCTACAAATTCTCTTGTAACTATCGGTGTTCTCAGACCTAGTTACGTCAACAGTGACAATACTAATATGATTGCTGGTATACTAGCTCCATTAGGATGGAGATGACTGTTTGATTAGGATAGAGAATGCATATTTTTAGATGAATGTCCTTTACATTAACTGTTTATCAAAGAAACCGGCTACTCTTTCCTATCAATTGAATTGTTTTCCAAGTTTTGCAACAGTGATGCTTAAGATTACTGTGGAGCCTGAACACCTTCGCTCCTAGAGTTATACAAAGTTTCCAGATAAGTGAAGTTGCTTGAATAACTGAAGCCATTAACTTAGTTCAGTTACTCTAAAGATATGACACACTAGCAATAAAATACTCTAATTGAACAGTCGCGTTGGCACTTGGATAATCAAGGTGTTTAGGTAATTGAGATTTGGAGAACCGGATACACTGTATTTAGTATTTTTGCTGACATAGTTTAGTTGTGCCTACCTCTTCTCAATGGCAGGGAAATTATCCAGCAGAGACAATCCATTGTTGACACCGATATTTTGTAATCCGCTAAAACAGATGTACAATATACACAAGTACTTTCAACACAGACTCCATCTTAACTGACCACACAGTGACGCTGCAAACACTGCACCAATAGCATCACACATGATGCTATAGATCTAAGGAATAATATCCATGACATGTTAGGGAGTAATATACTGTACTGGTGTACCTTTTCTAATGACTTCACATCAATTGTGGAATGTTTGTTGAACACTGTTGCTAGGAGATGGTTTCAAAGCTGTGTACTACTTGTGACAGGCCCCAAGTGTTAAACAAACAGTCTAGCTGTCTCTTTCTGACAATAGTTCTAAAGTGGATCTCCATAACTGCCCATATTCCTTCTAATGCCTAGATCAGCTAAGTGGTACAACACATCATAGGAGTGATATAGTAGTGTACAGTTAGTACTTACTGCTTCTGTGTTGTCTCCTAATTGTCTGGCAACGTTGAGCATTTGTGTCAAACGTTGTATCGGCCGGTTTGTAAAGGTGGACACAGCCTCCCTACACAATACAGAGGGTAACTCATATGTACAGCATATCCAATACAGAAACACATCAAGAGAAATCTTGTTTACTGAAACTTAAGGCACCACCCAAACTCCATCTTTTGGGTGTCATCATGAACAACGTTTGTAACACAAAATTAAATGTACGTGTCATTGGTATACAAGTGGCCTGCCTAATTTGGTCCTAAGATAACCAGAATAGACAGGCTTCACAATTATTGTGACAACTACATATACTTTAAAATATCAATCCTCATACACGTTACTTTAATAACAAATTGTTCAGATAAGCAGCTCCATTCAACTATTCTAATAGAACATACACCTGTTGAGAAGAGTCTAGTATTGTACTGCTGGATAATCAAAGGTTTGAGATTCAGAGCACTACTGTAAATTGTTGGTAAGTACCTTCAGTACAAATAAGTTGCTACAAAATTTAAATTCTAAATTTTATTAGATTTTTCTGACTGACTAACTTACTAATGCTTTTAGACAAGCATAACTCAATAACGGCTACGGTTATGGGCTTGCTTCTTTCATCATTTCAGCCCAAGTGGTACAGGGTACTTATTGGCATACCACACTAAAGATGTTACAGTATGTAAATTATAAGATACTGCAGTAATCTATATCTATTACAAGTTGTATATGCAAAGTATACATGACTCTTATGTAGTCAAGATGTGTGTTCCATAACTTTAGGTAGGTACTCACTTGTTTTGTGGAGCAGGTGACTGCGTGAAGACCACACTGTTACAGCGTCGTAGTCGCTTGTCAGAACTTGCAGTCTACTTCAACATCAAATGTACATGTGGCAACTTGATCACACTAAATATGTGAATATCAGATGTGAAACTTTATAGTGTATGCTTGTAAGATGTACTGTAAATGCCACAAGGACATGAATGGGTTTTATTCTAAGGAACAGTTTGATCTCTCTATTTATAAATGCTTTTGTACTTGTCCCCAATGACTGTTGACAAAGTAAACACATTTAATTCTAAAACACACACACACTCACACACACTCACACACACACACACACACACGCACACACACACACACACACACACACACTCACACTCACTCACACACACACACACACACACACACACACACACACACACACACTCACACACACACACACACACACACACACACACACACACACACACACACACACACACACACACACACACACACACACACACACACATACACACACACACACACACACACACACACACACACATACATACACACACACACACACACACACACACACACACACACACACACACACACACACTTCTTCTTGGGAGTTACTGTAACAAGTGCCTGAGTGTTAGTCGCATTATCCTGTTGGCTCTCTTTGTAAACTGCCAAACTGAAGGCACCAACAAATGGCTACACATTAAATAACTAGTATAGTCTCATACAACTATACACTACACTCACCTGACAGTTAGTCACATGACCAATGACATCACAAGTGGTCCAAGTCACAACTGCAGTGTCATAGAGTCCAAGTGTACTATAGTGTAATGGTGACACCTCATAGGATACAGTGTAACAGACCACATCATTCCTTACCACTGCTTAGGGTTTGCAAGTTTATGGCTAAAGCTCTTGTTGGTTACACTCCAGATATTTTGGGCGTGGCTCCAGGCATGAAAGATGTAAACAAGATGGACATGGCTTTTCCTCTACGATGATATTGATTGGAAGGAGTTTCAGCCCAACGAGATCAACGCTTGTTACCAGAAGTGGATCTAATCCTCTCCAGCACCATGATTAGTACAAGAAGTCTCTGCCCACCAATATGGTTAGGGGTTTTCCCTGCAATATAGAAACAAGAAGCTGTCATATGGCTAGCAAAAAACAACTTCTAGTGAGAGAAATATTAATGAGGTGGAATCATGTATAGAGGACACACCCAATATAGACACTTTAGGACAATATTAAAGTGTCCTTATTAAAATGATGTGTATGATTTCAGGTGGTGAATGGATTAATGCAAACACAATCATGTACAAACATCTAACAATGAGGTATCAACTGTTATTTGATATCAATTCAAAAACATCACCCTTCAAGCTAAGGGTACTAGTAGGTTTAGGACACCACAATTGTCACTACCAATGACTTGAGCTACACTCATGGTTATTGTTTGTAGTTTGTTATTATCTGCTTTACCAGTTAGGCACTGGAGGGGGAACACTGAAGGCAGAGCCTGTATGAGGTGTTTACCATGAGCCAGGGAACCTAAGCTAAAATCATTGACTAAAGTGAAATGGGACAAATAGGATTTGAACCATATGCTATATGCTAGTGGGGAAGGGGTAAAATCACATGTACACTTTTTAAAAATGCTGATCACATGAGTTGGTAAGATATCCGAATGCAGTCCATAAGACTTTAGTAAACCACTACTGCTACTTGATGAATGCAATTCAGTGTCCATGTAAATGGTGGACTAAAGCGAACTGATACTGTTAATGCAATGGCCCAAGCCAACATGATTGGAAATGGTGTGCTTTGGCGAACTCTGGGAACAATGTAGGGCTACCAATGAAATGAGGCTTTATAAGCTGAAGGAAAGATAAAAGATACTGAAAGCTCAATCATGTTTCAAACTATACAGGCAAGACATCACCCTGATATAGCGTGATAACACTACAGGCATTATATACTTTTATAACAGCATTGACCATACTGTACTTATGGAGGCTGGATTATGTGGGTACTAATTTGTTGACACTATACAGTTGTGGTAGTTGTGTGTTACCCATATAGAAAATCTGTCTCTGCAGAGGTACCCATATCTGGGGGTTATGAAAACCTGGACTGGACCGGACCAAAAGTCAATTCTCCAGGTAAGCAAGATTAACCATGTTACAAATATTTACTGCTATTTACATCCTCTATAGCGCTTATACACCACTCACCTTGCAGCAACTCTGCCAAGCACACAATTACAATGAAAACTTTCTAATGTGCTTTGCTACATGATCACTACAAAGCTACATATTCTCCTGCTGTACTTGCATAGAACTGGCACACACGAGTGGCTGCACGAATTTGTTAGAGTCATGCGCTTTACTCTAGAAATCTATCTTGAAATAATTGAAGTACTGCCTACCTTGCTTAACTCCATGTGTTATCTATCACTAAATGGATTTCGAGACGAGTTTGACATTTTAGCTGCTAATTTAGTTTCAATCACTTTGCACAGCACAACTCTAATAAATTCAGACAGCGACTCGTGTGTGCCAGTTCTATGCAAATACATACAGCAGGAGAACACGTAGCTTTGTAGTGATCATGTAGTAAAGCACATTAGAAAGTTTTAGTTTAGTTAGTTGTTCTACAGTGTTGCTCAACCATCGCGATCACGTGCTTGGCAGAGTTGCTGCAAGGTGAGTGGTGTATAAGCGCTATAGAGGATGTAAATAGCAGTAAATATTTATAACATGGCTAATCTTGCTTACCTGGAGAATTGACTTTTGGTCCGGTCCGGTCTGGATTTTCATAACCCCTCCATATCTGACTCCAGTCTACCTCAGACTATGGTGAATACCAACAAACTACATTGTAGTACTGCTGTTGCTATCAGTGATGGGATGGTTTTGTATGAACACATTGAAGATAGCCAAGAACGAGTTGTTTCCGTGATGTGTATATACACATTTGCAAATCTGCATCAGGTTAATACTATAATGCCTGGTGTGTGAATGAACATTTCCCAGCTTAAAAAGCTTCAGAAAATGTCCTGACCGCCTGGCAGACTCCTGTAAGTGTTCAAGCATTAATCGGATGGCTGCAGGTTCAAGGCTGCCAGTCATGGATTTTTCTTTTTTCTCCTACTTTTCAAACATACTTAGTGAAGCTAATATAAACATCTTAGGCCTTTATAAGGCCTCTGGTATAATCATAATAAAATGATGAAGCCATAAGATGCATTAAAGACATAACAAACACCATAACATGGATTTATGCAATATTTAAAAAAAGTATCCGTGTATTTGTTGTGCAATACAATACAGCCATACAGTATGTGTCAACATTTATACAGTACACTTTGGGCTGAGGGTAGAAGAGTACTGTTTGTACGCTTGAAAAAAGGGTGAAAATTGTGGGCGATCCCTTAACAACCAACCACAAATTAAAATGGTCTGACATTTGAGCTATCTAACAAACTTTAAAAACACATTATGAATGTCAACTGGTTACCATACTGTATGTGTCAATGACCGATCATGTAGCATGTTGGTCAGTCATTTTGACACACTGAACACCGCAATACTGTGTTCACACAGAACTTACCAGAACATGAAGGAACTGAATCTTCTCTGGCAATTTCTGTGAAGTTGACATTCTCACTGACAACTATGAAGTAGTAATACAGAAAATTAGCAATGACATCATCTTTCATCTTGTGATGTTGATATTTATATTACCTAATAACACTAACACATACAGTAGGTACATATATGGGCATACAGTAGCACACATCTGACTTTAACTATATGTGAGCATACATTATGTGTTATTGTGTGCTAAATATTGTTATTGTGTGTTATTGTTACATTTACAAGAAGCATAATAACAGGTAACACAACACTGGCTATGAAGATGTGTGCGGACAATGTTTTCGACTTCTGGAAGACATATAATGTATTGGCTTACAACTCAACAAGCACAAAAATTTAACCCTTAAACCCGCATAATCCAGAAAAACTGGATTTCAACTTAATAAATATGCATGCTTTGCACAAAGCACTGTAACTTTTAAAGTGTCCACCCTATGGTTATGCAATTTACATCATTGTACTTGTAATGTAGCAAGAATTAAAAAGATACCTAGGGTTTTACCCTAACGCTAAATGGTGAGGCCTAAACTAGCTGTGCAAACAACTTTTCGGTAAGGAAACACACAAACCCTTTACATACTTTTATAAAATGGCCAATAACTTGATGGTAGTTGATCCTATTGCCTTGCAACAACTTCTACTCAATTCGTTGCAAAATTTTGCATCAGGCCATATATAACTCACATGAGTAAACCCACTCAATTCGTTGCAAAATTTTGCATCAGGCCATATATAACTCACATGAGTAAACCCACAATCGAAGTTAAACACGTGGCAAGAATTTAGAAACACAGCTCTAGACACCACTTCATAACAAGTAAGCCACTGTAGTTACAGTGTTCATTTAACCTTCTCCATGTAGCCCAGTAAACACACTTTTAATCTACATGTATTTGTAGGCTGTAAGAATTAAGTTACCCCACCTACTGTTGCCATGTGTGCCCATATTGTGTAAACACACATTTCCAAAAAGTTCTCTGTGGGTTTAAGGGTTAAATTATTTGGGTTAAAAATGAAATACATGATCAACTCTCCTGGTTACTACCTAGTATTGGTATCAGCTTTATTCTGGCAGTATAGGACTTGTATCGATAAGGCCACTCCAAGAAAATTCCTTGTTTCCCATTTCATTGACCTAAAAAATACACGAGGGTGGACGGTTCATTATCCATTATTCATTTTATACTAATTTTCAAAATTCATAACTAACTTACAGGTAAGAATAGCTAGTTACAGTAGAAATATTTAAACTAAGAACCTGAACAGTGAAAAGCTAGCTAAATGGGCTCTCTGAATGCTAAACTAGTTACTGCTATGTAATCACAGGATAAATAATGAATAAAATGTTCAGTTGACAGCAATAACGAATGACCATGCGGGAAGAGAATCTGCATGCGGGCGGGAAATGGGAAACAATGAATTTTCTTGGAGTGGCCTAAAGCTAATAAATGCCTGATACCAAGTGATACCTTGTATGGTATCTTTTCAAAATGGCAGCATACATAGTGTGTCAAATGGAGTTGAGCAAAAGCTGATATAAGCCATGAATTATTTAAAAGAAGCCAGCCACTAGCATTACTAGTAAGTCATGTAATAATATTTGTTGAAGCCATAAATGGACAGATAGCCACAAAACCAGCAAAACTGCAGTTGATGAAATCACATCACTAGAAAATTTTTGTTGTCAGTTTTTAAAGTGACAAGAACATCAAGACAAATATTTTATTACCTGTCCTGCTATCCTGTCCATGTCTCTCTGATCTTGACTGGTTAGCTTGCGACCACTGTAGGGAATACCATCATTTACATTGCAGTAATTATTAATATTACATGGGAGGATCAAAATGCCAACAAGTTTTGTATTCTCCATACAGCTACATAATAGGGCTGGAACGAAAATTGAAATTCACCTTTGATTGCATTGTTCAGTACTGCTGCTATGCACTTTCCACATGCTTTCACACTTATTAAATACTGTAGGTTTAGACAGATAATACTTAAGAAGAATGTGTATAAATACACAAAAACCTGTAACTTGAAAGCTAACATCGAATGTTTTGGGCACGTCTGCTATACTGCAATCATGTATAGGTCAACACCAAGTAATGGCTAAAAAGTTCATTTTTCATGAATTACTGTATCTATCACTTTATAAGGTGTTTTAAGGTTGCAACTATGGTAGCAAGCTGAACTGTGATGGTATAAAAGTGGAAGTGGCACACGAAGATTGATCGTGAAGAGACAAACATTGATCACACAAGAGGAATAAGCAGCTGTAATAAGGATAACAATGTTTATTTGTAATTCTTTCGTAGATTTACTAAGCTTCAAAGGATACTTTTATAATTCGAAGTTTACCTAACCTTCGAATCCACGAAACATTCGAAGCTTGTCCCAGCCCTACTACATAACTGTACTGTATCAGTCATACAATACAGTTTTATGTGGCTAATTTACAGTACACTTGGGTCTGACCCAGATTGCTATCCAGGTTAGTAATAGTGACCTGGTTTCAACTCTGGGCTGTCACAGGCTATCACAACAGGTTTTTACACGTATTTATACACTAGCAAATTTTGGTCCACTGTAGCTCATTACACATGAGGTTGTAGCAAATTTCTTTCGTGCACCTCAACTTAATCGGTTCAATGCCACCCTTAAGCTGAAAAAGCAATTGGGAAAATTTCCTAATACTGTACAGTACCTCAACAATTACACCTAACACCTTGTAATACTACAGACAATAAGACACATCATTGTCAACACAGAAAACTAGTCTGATGTTTATTAAATGTGATATCAAATGTTAAAGACAAGAAATGGCTACAAATATATTAACTCATTCCCAGCTGTAACCACCACATGGTAAATTGCTCTATAAACACTCACTAAACACAGTGCTGACAACTGGGATAACTCCGCCATGAAATGGTAGTCAACACACAATCACTTGTCATCAACAGTCAGTACAGCCATTTACTGGCCACAATTTTGACCACACTATCATATTATGAAGGCCACTGTTGTAAACTTGGCTGTTTGAATTAGGTGCTGTACACATCCATACTACATCCTTATCATCATCTTGTTCTAGTATTTTAACAACTTCTAGTTGTTATAGTACGTGGTGTACTACGGATGAGGATGCCTTGACATATATCACAGGAGCAGTACCTCTTCTTTTCCTACCTGTAACAATACAATCACAAATAATGTATTGTAGTCCTCCATTATCAAAATTACAGATAGTGCAATAATAAATTGAAGGGGCCAGTGGCAAAAAAGGACAAGAGCTATTTGAAAATTTTTTTTTTTTTTAAATGAAGTTAACTCATGTGTTAACAAATTTCTCAAGTTACCTGTTTGTGTATCATTTTATCACTGACAGCTCAAGGTGTAGATTCATGGTAACTAGTTGTGATGGCTTCCCTACATTTGTAACAGAAATTGATCATATTTTGAAGCATAATGGCCACTTTACTTTTCGGTAAATGATAGGTGGGACACACTTTCACAGTCACACATAAACATCAAGTAAGGCATAATTCATATTTCTTGAAGTGGTATGTACTGGTTCAACAGTCATAAATACAGTGTGTTACTAAAAGTCAACATGCAAGTACAGTGTACAAATATTAAAAATCTTTAAATTCTTACTGTTTTCTTGTACTTGTACATACAGGCATTAAAGAGAAAAAGATGAGCAAATATATTATAGTTATGTACACACATGTCTAACTGGTACACACATGTCTAACTAGTACACACATGTCTAACTGGTACACACATGTCTAACTGGTACACACATGTCTAACTAGTACACACATGTCTAACTAGTACACACATGTCTAACTGGTACACATGTCTAACTGGTACACACATGCCTAACTGGTACACACATGTCTAACTGGTACACACATGTCTAACTGGTACACACATGTCTAACTGGTACACACATGTCTAACTGGTACACACGTGTCTAACTGGTACACACTTGTCTAACTGGTACACACATGTCTAACTGGTACACACATGTCTAACTGGTACACACCTGTCTAACTGGTACACACTTGTCTAACTGGTACACACATGTCTAACTGGTACACACCTGTCTAACTGGTACACACCTGTCTAACTGGTACACACATGTCTAACTGGTACACACATGTCTAACTAGTACACACATGTCTAACTGGTACACACAAGTCTAACTGGTACACACCTGTCTAACTGGTACACACCTGTCTAACTGGTACACACATGTCTAACTGGTACACACATGTCTAACTGGTACACACATGTCTAACTAGTACACACATGTCTAACTGGTACACACAAGTCTAACTGGTACACACATGTCTAACTGGTACACACAAGTCTAACTGGTACACACAAGTCTAACTGGTACACACATGTCTAACTGGTACACACATGTCTAACTGGTACACACCTGTCTAACTGGTACACACCTGTCTAACTGGTACACACATGTCTAACTGGTACACACATGTCTAACTGGTACACACATGTCTAACTAGTACACACATGTCTAACTGGTACACACAAGTCTAACTGGTACACACATGTCTAACTGGTACACACATGTCTAACTAGTACACACATGTCTAACTGGTACACACAAGTCTAACTGGTACACACATGTCTAACTGGTACACACATGTCTAACTAGTACACACATGTCTAACTGGTACACACATGTCTAACTGGTACACACATGTCTAACTGGTACACACATGTCTAACTGGTACACACAAGTCTAACTGGTACACACCTGTCTAACTGGTACACACATGTCTAACTGGTACACACATGTCTAACTGGTACACACATGTCTAACTGGTACACACATGTCTAACTAGTACACACATGTCTAACTGGTACACACAAGTCTAACTGGTACACACAAGTCTAACTGGTACACACATGTCTAACTGGTACACACATGTCTAACTGGTACACACCTGTCTAACTGGTACACACCTGTCTAACTGGTACACACATGTCTAACTGGTACACACATGTCTAACTGGTACACACATGTCTAACTAGTACACACGTGTCTAACTGGTACACACAAGTCTAACTGGTACACACATGTCTAACTGGTACACACAAGTCTAACTGGTACACACATGTCTAACTAGTACACACATGTCTAACTGGTACACACAAGTCTAACTGGTACACACATGTCTAACTGGTACACACATGTCTAACTGGTACACACATGTCTAACTGGTACACACATGTCTAACTGGTACACACATGTCTAACTGGTACACACATGTCTAACTGGTACACACATGTCTAACTAGTACACACATGTCTAACTGGTACACACAAGTCTAACTGGTACACACATGTCTAACTGGTACACACAAGTCTAACTGGTACACACATGTCTAACTAGTACACACATGTCTAACTGGTACACACAAGTCTAACTGGTACACACATGTCTAACTGGTACACACATGTCTAACTGGTACACACATGTCTAACTGGTACACACATGTCTAACTGGTACACACATGTCTAACTGGTACACACCTGTCTAACTGGTACACACATGTCTAACTGGTACACACATGTCTAACTGGTACACACATGTCTAACTGGTACACACCTGTCTAACTGGTACACACCTGTCTAACTGGTACACACATGTCTAACTGGTACACACAAGTCTAACTGGTACACACATGTCTAACTGGTACACACAAGTCTAACTGGTACACACATGTCTAACTGGTACACACGTGTCTAACTGGTACACACATATAGGAGGAATAAAACTAACCCACTAATACATTTTACTAAGATAAGAACATGTAATCAAACTCTGTTGAATTTTTATTACAGCATGTGGTGGAAATGGGAATCAAGGAGTTAGCATTGCTGGGCCTGTAGTACAACACAGTAGAGGCTGAATACAAGCATTGTAGGAGCAGCACTCTGTGAACTATACTGAAGGCACTTTTGGACTTGGTCATATCTAACTAATAATGCCAAGACACCCTGAAGGTAGTGTGAGGATGGTTTTAGGATCACAAAACAATACACTTACAGTACTTACATATCAAAGCACTTCATAGAGACAGCACATAATGTCCACAGAGCTAGATGTTCCAGTGCCTTCATGTGTTGCTGCTGTTAACATCATTATCATCCTACAGTAATGGAGTAGGAATGTATCAAACCCCTGGGACTACCTGGTGTTTAACTGGGAAGAATAACTACTGTAAAATAGCACACTTTTGAGAAATAGAATTGGGACAGGCTAATAGTGTCCTAATTCTCAGTTTACTATATGTAACTAAGGGATAATTTGGGACTTGCTAAGATTTTCACAACACATACCCTCACCTTACAGTGTAACATCATATCATTGTCTTCCTTTAGGGATACAGACTTCACTACTGCCAAACATTCTCTGTGGGACACTACCTGTGTAGTAAGGGAGAGAAGTGTACACATAGCAATGGCTGTTTAAAGCATAATCAGGCTTATGTACATCCATCATTCAAGTTGTAGGAATCAACACAGAGGTGAATTTGTGCCGATTGGCCAAGTAACACGTGAGCTGACAGCTGGCCTAAACTGGATGGAACAGAAACGAAACTGCCACTCGAGCTGCCACTTGTCATTTAACAGAAGGAGCACCAACACGTGATACATTAACACATATACGTAACTCACTTCATCTACATCACGTTGACGATTACGTTGTTCTTTGCCAGTTAGTAGCGCGCATTAGTTAGAGTATAATTCCATCTAATGCTTCCTCACAAATAAGACAACTCACGTGAGCCGGTCAGCTGCAGACAGTGAAATCCGAATGAAACTAAATGTGTCATTATGCACCTATCAATGTTAAGCCCCACCCCCCCCAGTA
Source organism: Dysidea avara (assembly GCF_963678975.1). Classification (NCBI taxonomy): domain Eukaryota; kingdom Metazoa; phylum Porifera; class Demospongiae; order Dictyoceratida; family Dysideidae; genus Dysidea; species Dysidea avara. The sequence continues at coordinate 2,254,072 of NC_089272.1, read as the reverse complement.
CGGGGAGGGTGGGGATATAGTGGGGATTTGATCAAGTGGAAAGTCAAATTCCCCAACCTGGGGGTGAATTATCAGGTCAAATCCCCACATAGTCCCACCCTATGAGGTGGGGATAGGAAGGGGATTTGACAACCAACGTGTTGTAAAAACAGAAGCCACAGTGACAAAGGTACACGAGGTGCGGCGGTTTTATCACGTGTTCTCTCGCACTTCACGTATAAAACTACTGTAAAGGATCTATGCTACTATAGAGCGCTTGTTCAAATTCCCCACCCCTGGGGGCAAAATTTAAGTTCAAATCCCCTCCTAACGCCCCACATAGCCCGTACTGGGTGGGGTGGGGCTTGACATTGATAGGTGCATTATGTACAAGAAACAACGTAAGCGTGTAGTCTATAATGTAGCTTTGTGTTTAGTCTCGCTGTAGCCAGACTACTGTTCTTTTTTTTTTATTGAGTCCGGAAGAAAAAAGCGTCCTTTTAATGTTCTGGCTGCGCGAGACTACTGCCTGTCTCCCACCTCACGTCCTCTTAACCTAGTATGACCTTTTGACCTGATTAAAGTGAACATTCCAACCTCTGAGGTGGAGGACAAGTTATTATCTATGATTTAACCAGTTCATGTGGACACTCTGAAAGTGAGGATAAATGAACATGTGTAATGTAAACAGTTAAGTTATCCTTAGCACTTAAAACTGATTTGGATACCTTGCCAGATAATCAAGACATTATTTCCCAAAGTGTTCCAAGGGGGTGTCACATCTGCACATGCTGCAGGTAGAAGTGCGACTGTGGTCACAGTCTTGACCAGGGAAAATTTTACTTTGACCCTTGACTTACAGGGTTTATCATCTTTGACCTGTGCCTTGAGTGTTTCTAGTCAAACTTTTGACCTCTGTTTATTTCTCTATTTTTCAATACGCACCTGTACTTGTAACCTAGTATAGTATTTTCTTGGTGCGTGCTACCAATAGCTGGGAGAGATAAATCATTACAATCACGGTGAAATGCCTGCTGGATTATGATTATATTATATTGGAAAGACAGCAATGTGCTGATATACATCCAATAATATAAATTGACTTATAAATGTTGGTCCAGGAGTTTGTCATAACTAAATGGTGGCAACTCATTCCATTCTTTAACAGTTCTGTAAAAAAAGCATTCTTGATAATGTTGGGTGTGTGATGGTGGTAATATAGAATGTAGCTTTCAAACATCTTGTAGATCCTTACTTCTTGTGAGTTACATATAATTTTGTGAACTTGATAATAGCTATGTATAGTTTCCGATTGTGGGTTTCGAACTTTCCGTCTTGACCCACTGTAAAACCTATTTCGTGGTCTTGATCGTTGACTTAGAGTTGCTGGTTTTGTCGCAAGTGCTGGCTATATGGCAAGCAAAAGAGTTGAGAAGAGTGGACGAGAGACAAAATAACACTAGGTGGAACCAAATCATGAGACTACATTCTTCATATGACTAGCAGTATATTAACCTACTTAAAGAAACTTCCTTAGTTTGAATTTAATATCCCTGACAGCTAGATGCCGCCGGAAAAGCTATGTGATTTCGATCTGAAAGAAAAAAGTGTATCACAAGTTGTAAATTTAGCATTTCAGAGTTCCTTCCCACTTGGCACAATTGAGCTGGATTTGCCATTATCAAACAGTACTACCATACTGTTTAAGTAGGGTTTGCATCAAAAGTGACGCGCGCCGCCAAAAATACCGCCTTTAAAAACCAGCTTAGAAACTTCTTATGCGACGAAAATCAATATTAGTCCATCTAACATCAAATGTAGCATTAAAAAACAAGAAAACACTTACTGGTGGCCGGATATAGAATTTTTAAAAATTGTCAAAACTCGAAATTTCGTCTCGCTCACTCACTCACTCATTATAGTTGACTCACTGTCAGCACATTGTACACAAACCAACTGAATCTCTGAATCGTTTGTGAAGAACTCTGTATAGATGTACAGACAGAGCTAAATCAACAGCTTATTTAACTCTTGTTAGGATTTGTCTTGAATATTGTAATGTTGTATGGACTCTCTACACTGCTAAAAACATTAACTTGATAGAGTCAGTACAATGTAGAGCTGCAAGGTGGATAAAAAAGTTATTTTGACCCGTTAATTTTTCAGTGGACTAAATCCAATGATGAATGTTTGAGGGAGCTTGAATGGACATCTTTGGAGCAGAGATGTAATTATGCTTGTGTTACAATGTTATATACGCTATTTTAAATAAATTTACTTCAATCAAATTTTCTGATTATTTTCAAATAAATGATCTTCCAACCCGGTCTCACTCTTTGACAATTCATTGTTTACCCTCCTCTATCAATGCTTTCCGCCATTGATTTTTGTCAATTCCATATTTATGTGGAATTTGATCCCTTTTGATGTGTTGACAACTTCTGTTGATCATTTTAAGCTAAAACTGAAACGTTTTTTGTTTTTAAATTCTAATTAATTTTCTGTAACTTTAGTCTTATTGTTTGTGTGTTTGTTTTTGTAGCTGTTTGTTTGGTGTAGTTGTGTGTAATTGTTGTGGGGAAGCACCTTGTACAGGCTTATGCCTTTTGTGTGACCCCTGTCATTGACAAAAATTGGTAATAAATAAATAAATCTGTGTTGTACAGGATTTAAGCCTGGACAAAGGAAAGTGTCAATAGAAATGACAAGAAGAATATTAAGGTTGTCCAGCTAGCAGGATCTGTGGTGGAGATTTCAGTCTATCATCACAGAGAGGTACTATACCAGTACCCCCAATTATCATTGGTTAATTTGTTGACCTCATTTAGATGGAGATCATCATCAACTTGGCACAGAACTATGTTACTAGTAAATTTGTTGTGACTGATTGGCCAATTTTGTACCAGGTTGAAAGGATTGTACCAGACCAGTCCCAGGTAACCACACAGTGTTTACATACAAGTAGTGTATGTACCATGAAGCCACCTTGCAACTTTCAGGCTACATACTGTATCTTATAAACCCTGGCTGATTTTACATGTACCATGACCTTTATGTGGGAATAGTATTGTTTATAAAAACTCGAGCCAAAATCGATTGTGAGAGTTTATTATTGCTCACACAATGACTTTGTCAGAGAATGAAATGAGAGGGGGGTTACTATTCAGTGGACTGGACTACTGGACTGGAACACTGGACTGGACTACTGGACTGACATATTTTTGGTTTTTGCACATTCTATGGTTGGATTTACGGAGTCTTGCTAGTAAGTACCCTTAGGGCACCTGCAGCCTACTTCTAAATGCTGAAGACGAACAACGGAATATGCGAAAACTGTCTGTTATCTCAATAATTTCGCTACTGTTCATTATGCCACTATACAACACTTATTTCTTACCCTGGTGTGTAGTAATGCTGCAGGTAGTGCAGGGAATTGATTGTGACAGCAATAGTTAATCAGCAATCAACTAGCCGCTAAATGGTATCCTTCGAGTTATATCCTTAGAGCAAGCTTGAGGAGCAAGCAAGCTAGTCTCGCTGCCAGACTTCTGTCTCAGTGCAGGGGCTTATCTATTAAAGATTATAAGTGCCCATACTGAAAAATCTCTAATTAGTAAGCCCCTGCACTGAACTAGAGGTCTGGCCATGCTGGCGAGACTAGCTTGCTCAAAGGATATCTTGAAAGTTATTGTCTACTGGCTAGTTGATTGCTGGTTAACTATTGCTGTCACATTCAATTACTACACACCAGGGTAAGGAATAAGTGTTGTATAGTGGCATAATAAACAGTAGCGAAATTATTAAGAGACAGTTTTCGCATATTCCACTGTTCGTCTTCAGCATTTAGAAGTGGGCTGCAGGTACCCTAAGGGTGCTTACTAGCAAGATTCCGTAAATCCAACCATAGAATGTGCAAAAACCAAAAATATGTCAGTCCAGTGTTCCAGTCCAGTGTTCCAGTCCAGTAGTCCAGTCCACTGAATAGTAACCCCCAAATGAGAGAGGTTGAAGAGGTTGGCTTCCACAAGAAGTTTAAACTTGAGAGCTACTTGAGTACTTCCAACATGATAAAGAATTAAGGAACAACTTGTGCTTTATACTAGATGTGGTTTGATGTGTTTTAAACAATACTCTCGGCCTACTGAGATTTTATTACTGTGTATTTACCAAGTGTGTTTGGAGCATTACCACAAACACAAAGAATAGCTGGAGAGGAAACTCACTGCTGAATCTAGTAAAGCTACCTATCAGGTTCAGAGACAATAGTGGTAACCTTAGTTGTTGTCATGTTGGTGACTTGTCTGTATACTGGGGTAACTACAAGTAAACAACTCACAATGGGACCTGTTATGATAGACATTGTAAAATGAGGGTAGACATTTAGTCATATGGTTTCCCTTTAGTAAAAATCAAATACTTCATTCATGTACACACAGGATGTATATAGCAAGACTCTTATTGTTTGGTGCTTTATCAGGTGATACTTTATATAATCTGTTGCTTTACTTCCATGCCAGCCAAGAAGAAAATGAAAGAAGTGTTGACTTTGTTAAAGGAGTGTGGCTACCTATGAAAGCAATGGCCATAAAGGATAAGCCAGAATCTAAGGATGAAGGATGTGTTATTGTCACAAAAAGCAAACACTTTACCAAGTGCTGATGATGAGGTGATCCAGCCTGTTGTGGATGAATTCCAGGAGAAGGTGAAGAAAGTCAGGACTGTGAAGAAGGATGAAGTCAATGAAAAGTATTTACTACACACTTCTATGTTATATTTTAGGTGCTAAGGGAAAAGCTGGAGCTAAAAGAAAGAAGATGGTTGATGACACTGACGGTGATGACACAGAGGAGAAGGTGAGTCCACTCAGTCCACCAAAGAAGTCCAAAGGTGTGTGTTATGTGTGCGTATGTATGTGTATGTGCTTGTATGTGTAGTGTAATGTGTGTTTCTGCATGGGCGTTACTGTATATGTGCATGTGTGTGTACCCTTATAAAAATTATTGCCTGTTACCAGCCTTCTGCAAGCCTGTCAATGTTATATATGTCACTGGCCTGTCACAGTACTGTATTGTAGATTATGCTGTTGTACCATTCCTGGGGCAGGCCTGCTGCAGGATGGTAATAATATTGTAGCAGTTATGTAATTTCAGTTTACAGGCCTATCATAGTCATGGACTAGTGCAAAACAATTTTGTACAACAGGCCTAGAACATACATGTAATTTGTTGCTATGGTCACCATTGTTGCTACCGGTTACTGTATTGTTTAGTTACCAGCTAGCTCACGTAGTATTATTTCCAAATTCCCTATGCTATAGAGAGCAGTTACACACACATCGTACTGACTAACTTGCCACTCCACCTTCCTATTATATTAAAGGTTTTATTTTGTATTTATAACCTTACTAACAAGTAAACTTTTCATTGTGGGATTCAAAATGCAGCAGCATTTGCAGGCCTGTATAATATTTTATATCTGTTGAAAGGTTTTCATATTGGTTAGACCACAGCAAGTTGAAATACTCTAATTTCATTGGCTACTTACAGGTATCTAAATCCTGTAGATCCCTTGTTTATGTCTTAATAGATCTCTGTCTCTGGGGTGATACAAAACACAGCACTTACAGCAACTTAACTGTATAGTAAGTGTCATTACAAGTTACAGGGACTTGTTCTACTCACGAACTCTACACTTCTCGTGTTACAATCAGCTGGGAAGGTACTACAAGTAGCAGCGAAGGTACATGAATGAGCTGTGGTCTAAGTTAGCTAGACATCAAAACACAGCGTTCTACAGAATTTACAAATCCTCAGGCCCTGTAGTAACACCCTTGCTTTGCTTGTGCACCACAACACAGGACCTTTCAGGTTTCTAAATTCCATAGAACCCTGTTTCAATGTCTAACTATTACGTAAACACTCTTTTCCTATAAAGTTGCAGTAACTTTATACATTAACTTTGTTTTTCTCTATAATTCCATGTACTGCTATGTCAAAGGTAGTGTAGCACATCAGAAGGTTGCAAAAAAAAAAAAAAAGCATCTGGTCATCTGGTCAATTTTGGGGAGTTGGTAGGACCAGAAACGTACAAATAATGTTGCATGGCTTTATGAATGATAACATGTTTGATTGAAATGTTTTATTCATTTACTTTAGCCCAAGAAGATGAAAAAGGAAGAACACAGCAGTGATAGTGGTAACATGGAAACTGAGCCACTTGTTCTCAGGACTTCCCTAAATTGTACCAATAAGCACCAACTGAGTGATGGTGAGAATGATATTAGAGAGTGAAGAGGAGTGGATGTCTGTAAAATTTTCAGCAAAGCTTGACAGCAAGGCCACCAAAGAAACTAAAGAACAAGTACTGATAATAAAGACAATACCAAGAACCACCATAGGAAGTACTGAGCCTACGGTAAGTCAGTAAAGGACTAGTGATGACTAATTGTACATGTAAACAATCATTTTGGATACACTGTTGTTCAGCTTACCACACTTACCAATGTATCATGTGATCTGTTAGCTGTTGGTTATCTCAACTGTGTTTTCCTTTATGCAGGCTACAGAGGGCAGGTATAATTGGTATTAGTATTTGGCCCGATTGCACACATGTGGTTTCATAGTTGTTGCATGTAAACACTTGCATGTATGCTATCGCATGTGTGCAACTTGTGAGCAGTTTGGAAACAGCGATTGCATGCGTGCAGCTTACAAACCTTTGCGCTTTATTTCATATTGCTTAACGTATTTAAAATTACTCTCAATTCTGATATAGAAGAAATACATGTAGTTACAAACCACCAAAGTCAGTTACTGTATTATTATTATTAGCCACACTACAGTCTATTCTTTACTGGTACACATTATCACTTCACACTGTTGCACTTTTGCTGAGCTTGATTTCTAGTTCTATACTTTCCTTCTAGAATGTTTTCAATGGTAAGCCTAGAGACTTCAAATCACTCCCATGCCTTGTTACAGAGAAACCATATTCATGTGTAGCAGCAGTTCTTTTACTGATTTTCAGCAATGTTCAGTAATATTTCTTCACCTGTTGCCTCCACCTGTGACCCGTAGCAAGTCGCCAAACTCAGCTGTACTTGTAATGTCATGTACTACCACCACCAGTAGTTGTAGAATGCCACATCCCACTAATAAAGGCTAAAATTGTAGCGTAGCAGAAGTGGTTGAAGCCAGAGGAGGTACGACACGAATTAAGCGCTATTGAAAAGAATTCGCAGTGATTGCATTCTTCAAATAATTAAATCACGGAAAATCAATCCATAGACAAGATTTGATGAACTGCAAAGCTACTGAGACACCTGTGCAGTTGATTTTCACTGGTTTTTTCCTCCCAACTTGCTGCTTGGCTTTATTTCGTATGGTTAGTTATTCATCACGTGACGGTTCTCCAATAGGCTGTGTATATTGAAACTGAACCACTGGGCTTGAATGGGGTAGACTGCACCGTTGGATTAAGCATAAGAAAAGAGTTCGATTGGCACGTATTTTTCGTTGATAACTCCATGAAATAGCTTCCCTGTACAAAACATATGTGCTCACTTGTGCATGTTGTACCTCCTCTGGGTTGAAGCTGTCTTGTTTTCTTGCCAACATCCAACAGATTTTCAAAAGCAACAGTTTTGGTGCAATTTTTGAATTACAAGTTGAACTTGATCTGATTGGTAGTTTCATATTGTATATATATGCATGTATGCAGAAGGCCACAAACTGTATGTGTGCAGTTTGTAAACAAATAAAACAGTAACTACTACTTTCATATCTGTACACATGCAAATAACCAGCAAACAACAACACAATGCTGTTATATGAGAGCAAACTGCACACATGCAATAAAGCAGCAAAATAACTTGCTGCTTTGTTGCTGTTAACCTGTATGTGTGTACAATATGTACAAAGTTGTGCTGTTGTTGTGTGGTCAGTTTGCGGTCAATTTAAGAGCACTGCACACGTGCAATTCTAATCTTCACACAAGTTGCACTCAAAATTTTCATAAGGGTTGGGTTCCAATGTGTTCCAGGGGGGGGTTAGGTGTTGTAAGAAACTTCTGGTCTAGTTAACACTTTTATGCAACAAAGTTAGTGTCAGTGTGTAGTGTGTTTAGTAAGCTAGGAGTTGTTAGCACTAAATATTTGTGGAATGTTAACTATGTGGCTTCTGTTTTGACAGGTAAACTTTACTGTATACATGACCTGGCCTTTGTTTATGAAGCCACAACAGTGTTTCAGTTTCCTAGGAGACAGAAAGAACTTGTTTTCTTACAAACTAATACACTGAAAATGAAAAAGAATGACCACTACACTTCTCAGTGTTTGATATTTAGTTGTATTTTTTGTAGTGACCAGATTGATTGTAGAGACACTTATCATATGTGACCGTCTCAGCAAAAACCTGACTTGTTCGCATAATTAAAAAAATCTTTTTATTCACTCAGCAATATCAGCAGTGTTCAAGGAATGGACCACCAAAGTTTCAGCCTTCTGTGGTGTGTAGTTTTGGAATTATAGCGCTAGACAGTAGGAAGAGCAAGATAATCGATTTGTACAGTGACTATGCTGAAAATAAACTACAGGCGCTTACATTTGCAGCCATAACTTCTGTTTGGATTGGTCTACAACATTGCAATTTGGCTTAACACGTTCACCATGGATCAGCACATCAGCGAAGGTAAAGTATTAGCCCTGTAGATACTTGCGCAAATGGATATGAAGGTGGTTTCGTAGAAGAAACGATGACAATCTTGTTTACGTTTACCGCATCGTAAACAAACGCACGTGACACGCATACCGTTGGAGCTAGGGAAACGAAACAAAGATTTTCGAACTCTTCATGAACAGGCGAATAAGATTGTATATAGTTTTAATCGATTTGAGTCTTCCTTCTTCGAGTACTGGCTCGATAAAAACTTGCGTAGTTTTTTTTGTAACATGCGTAATTTTACGAATTATTTTTAAATTTCAATTTTCTCAATACGCATGCTTGTGCGAACAAGTCGGGTTTTTGCTGAGACGGTCACATATTATTGTTTGTTTGTAATGTTGTGTAATGAGTGGAACATGAAGTGGAATAGCAATATCACTTTTCAGTAATTCTTGTGTAGTCACTCAATTGATTGTTATGTATATGACCAGCATCATTCTTTCCTTTGATATAGTATGGGTTCACCAGTCATATATCATGTTTTTAGAAAAGATGTATGGTCCCTTCTCCAAATTATGCCATTTTGCAGTAGCTTCTTGCCAGGTTGGGAAGGCCACACATCACATTTAAATATTTGTGGCCAAAGGGTTGTTGTTCTCTGTTTTTAGCCACAGGTATAGATGATCTCCCTTTTTCATAACTTTTATTTCTACGATCCCTATACCCAAATGTAACTTTCAAAAATTTTCTCTGTAAATTTACATGAAAATTGCATTTTTGTTCTTCCCATCACTATACCCACAGTGTGCTGTCTAACACTCAAATTGATCCTTATCCTTACCTTAATATCATGTCAAATCTGTGTTGTACAGGATTTAAGCCTGGACAAAGGAAAGTGAAGTACACATTTCAAGAGAAATGACAAGAAGAATAATAAGGATGGCCAGCTAGCAGGATCTGTGGCAGAGATTTCAGTCTATCATCACAGAGAGGTACTATACCAGTACCCCCAATTATCATTGGTTAATTTGTTGTCTATGTTTAACAAAGTCTAATGGGGACCATCGTCAACTTGGCACAGAACTATGTTGCTAGCAACAATGTAAATTTGTTGTGACTAATTGGCCAATTTTGTACCAAGTAGAAAGGACTGTACCAGGCCAGTCCCAGGTAACCACACAGTGATTACATACAAGTAGTGTATGTACCATGAAGCCACCTAATTACGATGGCAACTTTCAGGGTACATACTGTATCTTATCTATGGCATACCGTGGCTTTGTTGTACACAGCTTCTAATAGTTCTTGCGCGACACCAAAAACAAGCGAAATCACGTGCATAGGATTTCGACCAATCAAATCGATTTATTTTTTGAACTTCAAACTATAATTACCACACGTGACTTCCGCTTTAAATTTGTCAACGCGCCAGAACTATTAGAACCTGTGTATATATTGTTGGAGATTATTATTGCTCACATGATGAAAGCCATACATCCTGGTTTTGTATCCTACAGGACCAGACGGAAGTGGTTTGCCATCCTATGAGTCGAGAAATGTTAACTTAAGGTGAGAGCTAGTGCTATTGTATATTCACAAGCAGTTTGCCGCATATGTCCACTTTTTGAGATAACTACTCTGTAGCAAAGCCTACCCTTCGGATGTTTAGTAAATGTTGTAAACAGTCTTTAAACAATACAGCAGCTTTAAAATACTTGTGAATACCTTAATTGAACTATTCAGTGATATCTGTAGGACTAGCTCATTTGTGTGTTGTCATGTCTTCACTATACATTCTTTCACCTTACAGACATTATGGTACAAGAACTTTACTGGTACATGGTGTATAGCTGTATCAGTTAACTTTTGGTCCACCACATTGGAGATCAGTGAACTTCCCGTGAGAACATGGACCCAAAGTTACAAGGAGTCAGTGCTGGAGCCAATGTTACTGGGTAGTGACCACCTTTCATAAGGTAATAGCTGTAAGAACACGTAGTGTATATTGTAGTGTATTGTGTACAGTGATTACAAGGAGTACCACACTGACACGACTGTCAAGTTTGTGGTGACTTTGAGTAGAGACAATAGTTGGAATTGTATGTTGGTGACTTGTCTGTTTACTGGGGTAACTACAAGTAAACAACTCACAATGGGACCTGTTGTTATAGACTTTGTAAAATGAGGGTAGACATTTAGTGATATGGTTTCCCTTCAGGATACTTATTCATGTACATATAGCAAGACTCTAATTGTTTGGTGCTTTATCAGGTGATATTTTATATAATCTGTTGCTTTGCTTTCATGCCTATGCAGCCAAGGAGAATAAAAAAGAAAGTGTTTCATAAAGGAGCACGGCTACACACAAAAGCAATGAACTTAAACGATGAAATCAGAGTCGAGGATGAAGGGGAAAGCCAGCATGTGTTATTTGGCACTTTACCAAGTGCTGATGGTGAGGTGATCCAGCCTGTTGTAGATGAATTTCAGGAAAAGGTGAAGGAAGTCAGGACTGTGAAGAAGGATGAAGTCAAGGAAACGTAGTGAGAGTGAAGAGGAGTGGATGTCTGTCAAAGGTTGACAACAAGGCCACCAAGGAAACTAAAGAAGCAAGACTAAGAAAAAAGACAATACCAAGAAGACAACTGCCATCAAAGGAAGTACTAAGCCTAAAGTAAGTCAGTGATGACTAAATGTATAAACAATCATTTGATACACTGTTGTTCACCTTACCAATAATAATGTATGTATCATGTGATCTGTTAGCTGTTGGTTATCTCAATTGTGTTTTCCTTATGCAGGCTAGTGAAGATGAAGATGGTTTTCCAGCTGGTGTTGGTGTCACTACAGCTTCCTCTAAACCGACTGCCAGGGTGTCACGGACTATTAAAGCATACAGTTAGTGATCTTAGACATTATTTTCATTTTCTGACAACGACAATGATTTGGACAGTAGATAAGTTGTATTGTACATAATAATATAATCCTGTATGTACCACTACCAGTAGTGCAGTAAGTTTAAATTGTTTCTATAGTTGACGTAAAGTTTTATTTTACATTGTATGGACAGCCATTAGTACAAACATTCACTTCACACTACAAAAACAGTTGCTGTTCCATGTACAGAAGTTTGGTAAAGGGGATACACCTATAAAATGGTGTACAAAGAACAACATCTGTTTTATCTGCAAAATTCCTAGCAGGCTAAATGTACAGTACCTATGGGATGGTGTTACATACTAAACTGGAGGATTATTTGTAGTGTTACATGTGGTATTTGACTGACTGCTCTATTAGAGTATATCTCAGTATTGTATATTTTTGTTTGGACAAAGTTTTAAAAGTGGCTGTGTGGTAGTTGACTGTTCTATTAGAGTACATTGATCTTTTGTTACAAGTATTACAGTGGGGGGAGTTATAAAAAGTGCAATTGTATCAGGTTTTTGTAGACCTGGTCATTTTCAAGATATTGAATCTCTATACTCTAGCTACCATTTAAACAAAATAATCGCCTAACAATGCCAACTTATATCCCAGTTAGTTTTTTATTCTAAAAAGAACCCCAGACTCTATTTCATCATACACAGTTATTATTCAAAAATTTCCTGGGACGATAAAGAATGCAATAATTCAGGTAGCTTTACTAGCAATTTGTTTTGTGTGATAAGATGCTGATCAATGTATGCAGTGCTCCCTTGATTATCCGACCCTCTTGGGACCAAGACATGTTCAGATAATACCCATTCATTTATATACAGAGCCCTGTTCAAATACTCTGATAGAACACACATCTTAAACAAAATACTCTAATAGAGCAGTCATCTCTACCAGATAACCAAGTAGAGGAAGCACTATATGCTTCCAGCATAACTAACTTCAGTGTTTCCATAGATACATAATGGCCTTAGTGGATTTGAAGTCTACACAATATTCCATCTTCACGTACAGGTACATATTACAATGGCCACACACTTTTTATGTTGACACATATAGGAAAGACATTAGTGATATCAGTCTACATTTCATCCTGTGGTTCCCATACTAGTTCCCCAAAACACAAGCCTTAAGTCTGGGTCCCCAGTAACACCAACTTTGGATCCTTATTGTGTACATGTCTAACATGATGTACTGACTTGTGACTATAATGTGAGGAATATAACCATCACGTTGATAATAGAATTAATGTACACATAACATGATGTGTAAACAGTTCATAAAAACACAACACATATACACAACATTTACACTGTCAATTTCAAGTAGCACTTCTTTAAGCGGAGCTCCTATAAGCAGAAATACATGTATATCTGTCAACCATTGTATACAACTAGTGTATAGCTTACCTAGCCTAATACATAACATCTTGCTTTTGTAGTCCCATCAGAATGAGGTGATATCTAAACAACACATGTTACATTCAAAGTGAAATGTACCAAAATACACAGTACTTTTATAGGAAAATTTAAATGTTGAAAAAAAAAGTTATACATGTAACAGGATGGATGGATGGCTGTGGTATATGGGATTAATAGTGCAAACATTGTAAACAGGAGGGAGTAAATTAGTGCAAGGCAAAGTGGAACACTATTTCCTTCCTGTTTACAATGTGACCATCCTATTACAAATTAATTTGACAACCATAGCAACTGTTACTAACAAAAAAAAAAAAAAAAACACTGCAAAAGATCGATTATGGTCCCAGAGTGATGTTACCTTAGCAACGGTTACCTAGCAACCATTTCCAAGCATCCAAATTGTTGCAATGCTATGGGGTATTTATCACTATGGTAATACTAGCTGGACATGCACTGCCGGGGCGATTCTAGAAAATTTGCTGACTACATGGTTTCCAACTCAAGGCAGAAAAGCCCATCAGGGGAGGGGTCCATTGTGAGGCACTTTAATTACAGCCTGCTTAGCTAAACATAAATAAAAGCCATCGTAACAAATGGTTTCAGATAAACATATTTTTGTCGCAGGACCTTGACAAACAAGTGTAACATAAATTCTATTGGCTAATCACTTGACGTATATTATGATGAGGTGCTATTGTGAGTATTATATTGTAACACATTCACTTGTAGGGGTAGCTGCAATATACACTAATACTAGGTTGCTATTTGTCATGGGAAAGTCAAGTGGTTTATGCAAGTACATTTGATTACTGAGAAATCAATTAACCACTCCATTACATTACATTACATTACAGGATGGTCCTAGAAAAAGGCATCTAGTTCATCATCACTGAGTGGGGGAATTCTTTCATCTAACACTTTATCCCATAGCCATGCTTGTACTTACTGTGGTGTCATAGAGCTCAAGTGTACTATAGTGTAATTGTGACACCTCATGGGATACAGTGTAACAGACCACATCATTCCTTACCACTGCTCGGGGGGTTGTAATCATGGCTAAAGCTCTTTTTGGGTATGGCTCCAGGCATGGAAAGTGTAGGTAGACAAGATGAGCGTGGCTCATTCTCCACCATTATACTGGCTGTAAGGAGTGTTATCCCAATGAGATCAACACTTGCTTCCAGGAGTGGATGCAATACCAATCTGATCCTCTCCAGCACCATGATTAGTACAGGGAGTCTCCGCCCACCAATATGGCTGGGGGTTTCCCCTGCAATAAAGAAACAAGAAGCAGTCACATGGCTAGCAAAAAGGAACTTCTAGTGAGAGAAATATTCATGAGGTGGAATCATGTATACAGGACACACCCATTACTCCACACACACTGAAGTGTCCTTATTAAAATGATGTACATGATTTCAGGTGGTGAATGGGTCTATAAAAATTTATGCAAACACAGTCATGAACTAACATCTTACAATGAGGTATCAACTGTACAACATTACTTGATACAAATTCAAAAACATCACCTTCAAGCTAAGGGCACTAGTACACAATTGTCACTACCAATGACCCAAGCATACAGTCACAGTAAACGTTAAGGGTGAGGAGTTACTTACTGTATGTGTCAGTCTCCATTTGTCATGTAATGGAAGACACTAGCTAGCAGATATGCTACAAATGGCTACACTACTAACAGAGAAGCCTCAATAACACACTTCCCCAAAATACCTTTAAAAACACATTTACATCAGCCCTGAAGTCAACAAAATTTCTAGAACAGTGTAGAAACAAGCTATAGGGGAATACCCTACAGCAATTCACATGTATTATAGGCCAGTAATAATGTACCGTACATGCACACAGTAAAACAGTTTGTGTAAATCTTAATCATGTGATGGTAAATGAGGTTGAGAAGTTGGAAGCTGTGAGATAGTCAGTTAGGTACAATGTAATATCTATTAGCCTCAATAACAAGGACACTATGGCCACTGTCATGTCCCACATCTATCATCTGAGCCAGAGGAGGGCGGAAGTGCTTCAGGCCTACTTGAAAATATTACCTTAATTGTATAGTTTAATCACGTGAACCTCAATAGTCTCAATACAAAACTAGCTAATGTGGTGATCACTGATGATCACTAGATATCTTGGTTGTGCTTCGTGTAAGGATTAAAATGGTGCGGTTTATTTTGTAAAACTGCTTAATTTTCTAGGCAAAACTGATGGAACAATATTTCGCGCATATAGCAATACTAGTGCTAGCAAGGTACTTATATTCTAAACCAAACAATGATGCTACACTTTGCTACATTGTCCACACATTTTAATTCATCCAGAAACCGATGGTTTAGCATAATTCATTTTAACGGCACTTAAACCACTTCTACCCTCCTCTGTATCTGAGTAGTGTACTCTTCAAGGTGTAAACAACATACAGAAAATTGTAACAAGTTATGATATGTGTAAATTGTAATGGCTACTTGTAAGATGGTTTATCAGACTGGGTCACTATCTCATGGTTACACAGTTGACACAATTTTATAAATCTGGCCATACAGTACAGTACACAGGATTTGGATTACATTGACACAGCTGAGGGTACTAGTCTGACTAATACAACATATGGTAATACAGTACACATGTGTATGAAATAATAATAAAATATGGCTTATACTGGCAAAAAAAATTCAAATATTTAATTGTACATGTGTCATGTATACATTGACTATGATAAACCACATCAAAGTGTTAGTAAAAACTGTAGCAATCAAGAGATTATATATACAGCACGTGCGTATTACGTGAGTACGTGCAAATTCCAGAGCTCAAACAATACCATCATTTTCCTAGCCAAAACTTAACGACCAACCAAATTAAAATGGTCTGACATTTGACCTATCCTTTAAAACACATTATGTATGTAAACTGTTAATGTATCAATGACTGATCATGTTACATGTTGGCCTGTCATGTTGACACATCATGTGAGAGTTATTACATTGAACACTGTTCACACAGAGCTTACCAGAACATGAAGGAACTGCAGTAATTTCTGTGAAGTTGACATTGTCACCATAACTACAAAGTAGGTATACAGAATATTAATAATGACATCATATAGATTACCCAACAACACTAGCACACATGTACATATATGGCAGACCACTCCAGAGAGTAGACAGTATAGAGATGAATATGTAGAATATGGAAGTTACGCTGAAACTTAGCATATCACATGATGCACTTGTGATCACCACCACTCGTGTTGTGATAAATGTTCCTATCAATAATACAATACTCAGTAACTACTGTACTAGCATGGATTGCTTACTACGAAAAGTATCAGGAACATTAGGAATTTAAGTTCGATTAGGGATCAAAGAAAAAAATAGGGAAACAAGGGAGGTCACTTGCAGATATATGTATTAGTGGACATTTAATCTCCACTAAAGTTTATACCCACAATTGATTCAGGAATTATTCTACAAGTGTAGGAGACCTCCCTTGTTTCCTTACTTTTTTTCTGTGATCCTACTAAATTTTTAATACTCTAAGTATGGTACCTCCCCAGTACAGTCGCACTTGCTCACACATGCAACTTTGCTCAAGATTTTAAAAATCACTTATTAAGGGGCGTGGCAATTCTTGTAAACGAAACAACTACCACGTTGCCTTGTGAACGAAACAGTTACCACGTCCCTTAATTAGCGATTTAAAAAAATCTGGAGTAAAGTTGCGTGTGCAAGTGAGTGCGACGTTGCGCTTGGGCGGTACCGTACTTATTTATTTACTTCTTTGTAACATAGTGTAATTATGACTGGTGATCTCACACGTACTACATCAAAAGAAAGAATGGCACCAGACTTAATGATTTGCCTGAACACACACCCAACTAGATCAGTTACTGACTGGAAAGTGAAGTGGTGATTATACTTCACTTTCAGTTATGGTCCAGGCCCGTAGCCAGGGGGGGTTCGGGGGGTTCTGAAGAACCGCCCTCTTGGAAAAAAGGTCCACAATTTCAGCAAAAAGCCCCACAATTTTAGCTAAAAAGGTCCATAATTTAACCAAAAAGGTCCACGGCAATTTTAGTATAAAAGTCCAAATTTTCAGGAGCAAAAGTCCATTAGCTACGGTTTACGAGATACCATTAATAAGAAGCTGAATTGAGTGCTCTGAGTAACTCATTCAGTGCTTGTATTAAATGCAATGCAAAATCGATATACTCTAATAGAGCATTCAACCACTCTAATAGAACAATCACTCTAATGGAACAGTCACAGTACAATTATACTTTCTTTTAAAAGCTACTTAATTTACATGTAGATTAAAGCTGAGCTTTCATTAAAATATAAGACTTTGGTGGACAAGTCCCTTCATGCAGAGTGCACGAATAGCATCCATGCTTCAACTTCATGCAATATGTAAATTTCATTGTTTAAGACACCCTTTGTTCTGCTCCACTGCCTCTGTTGATCATGGGAGAGTACTCAATCTTTCCCATTCTTATTCACTATGACATTCCAATATATTATATTTAGACACATGTATGTGCAGATGGTATAATTACAGTAGCAGTAGAGATCTTTTTCCAGATATCATCCATACAGCTGGTCTTCAGCTTACCTTAAAAAAATTGTTATTTTTATTGACTGAAATGCCAACCTTTTAGTATTTATTTTCAAAAAATTTCCTGGGGGTATGCCCCCAAACCCCCCTAGTTTCAGCATGCTTTGCATGCTGGGTGCACACACCATAATATAATCTGAATCATGTCATATAAAAAGGTCCACTTTTCTTCTAAAAGAACCTACCCAGATAAAAGTCTGGCTATGGCCCTGTGGTCAGTCCATTATACAGCATTACAAATGAAGAACAGTAGAAGTGCCTCTCCATCATAGTGGTGTGCGATATCAGGATTTTTATTTCGATATTATATCAATACGATATTAGGGTAAATATCGAAATTTCGATACGATTTTTGATAATTTTTAATTGTGTGGGTGGTGTAATTGCGTGGACGGCCGATATTTATAAATATGCTTGAAATTTTGCACACAAACTATTGCATAAAACTAATAATAAGCCTAGAAAACTGGCAGACAAGTTTTTAAAGTGGCTAGATAATACAGAACCAACCTTCATTTCTAGCGTGATTGCACAATCACACACTAAATGCTGTAGATTTATCGAAATATTCTTCGATATTTCGATAATTATCGCAAAATGTTACCTTTCGATAAATATTGAAATATGCTAAAGCAATATCGAAAATCGATACGATAATGATATCGACAAATTTATCGCGAAATCGATATTTTTTTGATATATCGCACATCATTACTCCATCACCATGGAAATATGGGAAGCCATCATGTGCAATCACGTGCTATCAGCAGACACAAGGGAGGACAAAGGTTAGTTTGTGATGCATACATTATGCATACTGTGGTATGCCAAAAGGCACCTATCAGGCTGAAGTGACGTCAAACAGTGAAAAAATCAACCCAGTAATCTTAGCTGTTATGGAGTTATGCTTGTCTGAAGGCATAGTCAGTCATTAGAAAATTTTATTGAATAAAAGTTTAGGTTCATACTGAAGGCACACACTTAACCAAGGTACCAGGAAGGTATTGTAAAGTTGGTTTTTTTGGACACATGCACCTCCATGATCCCTAATATACAGACTGTATGATTGTAAGTGGTTGTACAAGTGCTAACAGTAAACCATAAATACAAGTAGTAATGAGTGGTGTGATAGACCTACTGTACCTAGTAGGCAGTGTGAAACCATTTGGCTTCACATATGTGAGCTGTGCTCTTATAGTACCTGCTTCAGTGATTTACTCATGACACAAGCAGATAATTATCCTGCCAGCATTCAGTGGATATTCAATGTACCTAAGATAATACTAATCAATTGTCACATCACCTGCCCCAAACAGAAACCAACCAATGAAATGGAGTCATCTAAACCATCCTGAAAGGTAAAGGGAGGTGAGGTGGGTGTAGGGAAGATCAACAAGCTGTTACAAGTTAACAATGTGACACTACAGAACTCTGGTACTGCAGTACTCCACTTATTGCAACACTGTTTATACCACAGCAGAAGTCAAACCAGACTTGTGGAGCTTCTCTTAAACAATACTAGAGACTGAGAGGTATGACTTATCTGAATAGGTCAGTAAACATGTGAATTTAATTAGAGTATGAAATAACTGTATGCTGAACCTGAGAAGGGAGGGACTGCATTGAAGACTTGACAAAGACAAGCTTTATTATAAAAATATTGGCTAAGCCAGTTCCCTTCCACTGGTATATATCGTAGCACCAATACATGGTAGTATTGCAATTACCACTTTTCTTAGACACACGTACAGATGGATTAGCATACACACATACAGACAAGTGGACACAGACATACAAATAAACCCAAGGGTTCTGCCCACACTGTTCAAAGTGACCAGTACCTCAAAAAACTGCTACTCATCACTAGTCCAGTATACTCTAATATAACACAAAACACTCTAGTATAACACACAGCATATCAATTCATGTTTACTTTAGGCCACCACTCAGGCAGAACCCTGTGAACATACACACATACAGACAGATGGACTTACACACAAATATATATTGACTCACTCACATTCAAACATACACTTCCAACCTGTTGTATGCACAGCTATTCTCCCAGTAGCTACATTATGGACTCATGAAGTTCAGTAACAATGGGATGTACCTGTAGTGTGAGGGACAACAGTAAAACTTAACAAATTTGGAGAAAAACCAAAAAGTTGCAAATTTCTCTTTATACTATATTCACAGTTACCTCATACACTGATAAAAAACAGTTTAAAATAACATACAGAAAGCAGATGACCTAACACTGTGCAAAGCGACAGACAATTTCAAAATTGCCTGTACTAGTCCAGAATTATTGTTGTAATATGATACAACAGGATGGGTGAGAGGTTAGTATCAACATTTCATAATAATACATACTGAGGAGAGTATCCTACACTCATATAGCTATATCCCCTGTAGAAGAACAATTAATTATAAAGTTATGAAGTGAAGACAAAGTGTTGTGGTATACAAGCAGCCATAATAACACAACAATCATTAGAACTGTATCATGTTTGTGAACGGTCAGGATATAAAAAGGAGGAACAAGCTAAACATGCCTTATGCAGCTTTTTATGGTTGTGCCAGGTAAATAATGGCTTGAAAAGTTGCCAATCTTATGCCCTACTATGGGGAATTTGACATTCGGCTGTGTCAAATCCCCACTATAGCCCCATATATGCCCGAGGGGGGGTAGTGGGGCAATACATTGATAGGTGCCTAATATCTATGCTAAAACGAATAGACCAGAACTTGTGGTATTAAATAACGATGAACAAACGATGCAATAACACTAAGACAATTCACTTCACCTTGAAGACTGATTCGCTGAGTCGGATCTGTATCCTAATCTGTTGTCATCGGTACGCAGGTGCGCACTATTTAGGTAAATTCCATCTAATGCACCTCGCCAAAATGAAATTTCTCGCAAGACAGCGCTCGAGGCAGCAAGAAGAAGGTGGACGTGTTGGATAGAATACTGCAACTGTGCCAGGAAACTGTAAGCGTGCATGTATGAGCATTATGTTGTCTAGTCTGGCGCCCAGACGAGGTTCTAGTCTGGCGCCCAGACGAGGTCTGGTCACGAGACTACGTTGTTGGAACATTGTTGTTTCCAGGTATGTATTGACACTCGTTGTGTATCCATCAATGTCACGCCCACCAATGGCGGATCCAGTAGCCGTTTCCTTTTAGAAGAGCTATATCACTTTGATATGCCAGTAAAGCCAAAATCAGTTTATTGCTCAAGAATTACTGATATAACCGAAGTATGCTGAACACCTGCTAGGGATGTAGGTATGGTTCACTACCCCTTACCAGTATAAACAGTTGTGATCATGGAGTTTTGATTGGCTTTAATAAACGGACTAAAGGTGACAATATGGAAAGTCAGTTTCAAGGACAACATAAGAGCTCCAACAACAGGTGACCAGTCAAATAACTCCACAGAATTCAGATGTTGTTGTGAGCAATTTAAGACTTTATCATGTCTACTACCGTGCGCAAGGAAATTTTGACGTCAAAAAAATTTGACGAATTCAGACTTCAGCAGATTTGACAAATAAAATGTTGACGAAAATTGTAGGCAAAACCTGTACTTTTAAGGGCGCTTATAAACATTTGACGAATTTAAATTTGACGAATTAAACCAATTTGTCAAATTTTTTTGACGTCAAAATTTCCTTGCGTATGGTAACCTGGCCATACTTAGATGAAAATGATGATTGTGGTTTTAAGTTTTTTGGTGATTGGAGCCGGAACCAGCTTTCATAGTATAAACACTGCCCCACAATCAATTTGGATCACAATGAAGTGATCTCATCCAGAGCAATCTTATAGTATAAACAGGTTGTTGTACATGTGTAGTAAGTAAACTTTGTTGATGTGTTGTATAGCACTAAAGTTTCAAGTACATATGGTAGATGTATTAAAGACATACTGTATGTAGGAAGTTATATAAGTCATCATACTTGGAAAGGTTATACAACTGGTTTTGTCAGACTGGGTCACATATACACATTTCAGTTTCTTATCATGTGATCCAGTATTTGCTTGTGTGATTGTTTAATCATCCTTCAATGCTATCATTCATTTCAACTTCTCTCAAAAATGCTATTTCCTGGTTTAAAACAACTCCTTTGCTCAGTTGCTACTTCAAATGTGTGTTATCAACACTTGCATGCATTAGTATATTCAGATACAAGCTGCTGCTCTTATCCAAAGGTGGTTCTTATGACAATAGTTCTAGGTAGCGGAGTGGCTACTATCCAGTGGTGGCTATTTTACAAGCCACAGCTATAAATTGGTCAAATAGTTACTTATAAAATAGTTTTAGCTGTGTTGTACATCATTATAGTCATGTTGTTGTTACCCTCAGGGTAGATGACATGATGGAGTGAAAAATAATGTAATGACCCCTTGAGATATTCCTTCACAGTAAGTACAACTGATGTGGGAATTTGTATGTATGTATACTGGAATGTGTTAATGTGGACACTTGAGGACACCTACATAATCCAGACACTTAGTTAAGGCTGTTCATGTAGGTACTACAATATGGTGGTCAACTTCAACAGGTTACTGTTGTCCAATGGAGTGATGGTTAAGAACAGATGGTATTAAACTGGATATTTGTAAGTGTGTAATGTACATTGTACTTAGTGAGGAGTTCACCTACATGACTCCTCTAACCTCTGTCCTGGTGCTGCTAGGGTTTGGTACAATATTAACTTAAATTTGTCCTAGTTTGTGTATTTCTCTCTCAGTACACAAAAGGCAGATTATGTTTACTAGTGCTAAAAGCTATCACCACTAAATGTGTGTGGGATGTGAACTCTGTGGCATCCTGTTTTGACAGATAGACATTACCATATTTGCAGTATGTGATGTCATCAGATACAACATGTGTAGTGTTACAGGCAATAAATTAACTGACATGTTTTATCTTGTCCTTTGTTTACAACAATACCACAACAGTGTTACCAGAAGTGTGTGTGTGTGTGTGTGTGTGTGTGTGTGTGTGTGTGTGTGTGTGTGTGTGTGTGTGTGTGTGTGTGTGGTGTGTGTGTGTGGGTGTGTGTGGGTGTGCATGCGGGTGTGTGTGTGTGCATGCGGGTGTGTGTGTGTGCATGCGGGTGTGTGTGTGCATGTGGGTGTGTGTGTGTGTGCATGCGGGTGTGTGTGTGCATGTGGGTGTGTGTGTGTGTGCATGCGGGTGTGTGTGTGTGTGTGTGCATGCGGGTGTGTGTGCATGCGGGTGTGTGTGCATGCGGGTGTGTGTGTGTGCATGCGGGTGTGTGTGTGTGTGCATGCGAGTGTGTGTGTGTGTGTGCATGCGGGTGTGTGTGTGTGTGTGCATGCGGGTGTGTGTGTGTGCATGCGGGTGTGTGTGTGTGTGTGTGCATGCGGGTGTGTGTGTGCATGAGGGTGTGTGTGTGTGTGCATGCAGGTGTGTGTGTGTGCATGCGGGTGTGTGTGTGTGTGCATGCGGGTGTGTGTGTGTGCATGCGGGTGTGTGTGTGTGCATGCGGGTGTGTGTGTGTGTGTGCATGCGGGTGTGTGTGTGTGCATGCGGGTGTGTGTGTGTGTGTGCATGCGGGTGTGTGTGTGTGTGCATGCGGGTGTGTGTGTGTGAATGCGGGCGTGCATGCTTGTGTGGGATTTGTTGGTTGTGTTAGGTCTTTAGTGAGGTTTCGTCATTTTGAAGACTACATATGTGGTTCCCCTTGTTGACCCTAGGGCAATATCTGTGTATAGCAAATATCACTGTTGGAATCATGTGGAGTAGTCTGGATTCCAGTAGTGTTAATCCTGGTACTTGTTACCCAAAGAAAGCTACATCTTTTGTGCTGCTTTAGCTGTATGTTAGCACAAGGTGTGGAATATTATTTTGTAGATAATGAGCTTGTTAGTTGGGTTGTTGGGATGTTAGGTCCTTGATGGAGTACGTATGTGTGTTTGTGTGCGTGTGTGTGGGTGTGCGAGTGCGAGTGTGTGTGTGAGTGTGCGTGCGTGCGTGCGTGTGTGTGCGAGTGTGTGTGTGTGCGAGTGTGTGTGTGCATGCGAGTGTGTGTGGGTGTGCGAGTGTGTGTCATAGCCTCACTAATAAGACCACCTCATTATAGTGACCATGTCAAGTAGGTCCCAGACATAACTAACTAAGAACCTCACTAATGACCAACTATGGATATATTGTGTATTGTTTGTAGCTTCCTTCAGTACTTTGGTGTTCTAAATTTGAAAGTACCACAGTTCTACCTTCAGATTATTATGAAATAATAATCATGTTGTTGTTGGTACCCTCAGGTTGTAGATTATTTGACACCCTTAAGTCCATTAAGACATCAAGGTTCATGTCACAGTGAGGGTATTCCCCACAATTGTACAACTGATATGGACAAACTACAAGTGAGTGTAGTACATGTTTGTATTGTGTGTTGTTTACTGATGTATCTCTTTTATGTTGATAGAATACAATTATATGTCTTTTATAGGTTATACTACAATATGGTGGTCAACTTCAACACTGTTGTCCAATGAAGTGACAGTTAAGATCAGATGATGTTGTCTGATCCTGAACTGGTTAGTATATTTGTAATTGTGTAGCATACATTGTACTGGATAATATTAGTGAGGAGTTTACCTTAGTGCATGAGAAAAGGAGGTTGAGATATTACATTGATTGGTTATTTTTTGTTTGAAATTTTACATGAATCTTATTAGTCACAATACAAAAACTAGTTATCATTCCATTCCATAGAATGTTCCAGTGACTTTTAACTGTCCTTTAGACTATACAGTTTCTGTTGGGTATAACTAGTCACTGGACAGAACTACTGGACAGGAATACTGGACTGGAATGGAACACTGTACTGGACTGATATATTTTAGTTTTCACACAGAGTCTTGCTACATAGTTAAGGGCCTTCAGGGAACCTTCAGCCACTACTAAATGATGAATATAGAGCAATGCAATAAGCAAAAACTATCTTCTATTGATTTCATAACTATTTATTATGCTCTGCCCCACTTACAAGTCTTAATACTCCTTGCCGTAACCAAGAGTGCATTGAATCCTATGGACGATTGAGCATGTAACTCCGTAAACAACAAAATTTAAACATGGCTGCCATGTACTATAATAAGTAACTTTTAAAATGGATACTCTTATGAAAATTTTGTGTGCAACTTGTATGCGGTTTGCAACTACACGCGTGCAGTGCTCTTAAGATGGTTGCAAAACAATAGCACAACTTTGTATATTCTCTGCATGCATACAGTTCAGTAACAATATCCTAGTGAGTTCTTTTGCTATCATATTGCACGTATGCAATTTGCGTTCTTACAATAGCATTATTCATGCTATCCTTTTACTTGTATATTGCACGTGTGCATTTTGTTCTCATATAATAGCAATGCATTGTGCTCTTTTTGCTTGCATACTGCATGCTTGCAGTTTGCTTTCATAAGTTTAGCTGTATGAGGGGGTTAGTTTGCTCACAAATTACACACATGCAGTCTGTTCTCTTTCTGCTTACATGCAGTATACAGTATGAAATAGCCAATCAGATGAAAACAAACAAATGTTTAAAATTTGCGCCCAAACTGTTTGCTACTATTGACAACCTGTACAAAGAAAACAAGTAGTCTTTGTTAGTGGGATGTGATGTTCTACAAGAAAACTTGTTGTAGCAGTACATGACATTACAAGTACAGCTGAGGTTGGCGCCTTGAGTTGCTGAGGTTGGCGCCTTGAGTTGCTGAGGTTGGCGTCTTGAGTCTCCTTGAAAGTTGTGCGTCACAGGTGGAGAAACATTTCTAAAATACTACCGCTACTGTTTATTATGGCTTCTTTGCTTTCTGTAACAAAGTGAGGGAGTGTAACTTTTAACCTTTGATTTAAAGACTACAGAAATGTACAATTGAAAGCAGACAAGAAATGGGATCGAGAGTATTTGAACCTGTATCAATTTCTACATTGCTTTTAGACAAAGCTCAACTAAAGATCATCTTTGTGAAAAAATTGTGTGCAGTGAGGTCAAACAGACAGCTTGTGGCTTGTAACTGATGACCTGTAGTTTTGTATTGTATTGCATGCATTTCTTGTAGATGTGAATTACAAATTTAAAAGAAATACAAATATGAAATAAATAGCCAACGTTTGCAAGCTGCATGCATGCAGTCGCTCAACTGCTAAACTGCTCACAAGTTGCATGCATGCAATAGCACACATGCAAGTGTTTACATTCAACAGCTTTGGAAATGCATGTGTGTAATCGGGCCAAATACTAACATGCACACACATGCATTTGATTACATGCATCTGCATGCAAATATACGTGTGTGTTTGCGTGTGCGTGCATCCTCAAGTTTCGTCACATTTCTGCTGTGATGAAGCAAATGAAGTTTAATGGCATGACGGAGGGATAGTAGCACAGTCTGAGCAGGACAGTCTTTCTACAGATACTAGCCATGCAAAATTACTCTGCTAGACTATTCCAAACTTCAACTTGACCATCTTTCTATCGAAGCAGATTTGCTACCTTCACACAAGACAATGGAGTAACAGCCCATTTAGTGTATCCCTGTTGCACATAATAATGATGTAACCAATTATATACACAGTAACACTGGACGCCATGTTTGAGTTTCGCCTGTAGTATTGATAGTGTACGGAGTTACACGCTCCCTCGTCCATTGGATTCGATGAGCTCCTGCTGTTATGCTGTTGCAGGAAACGTGATAGCAATATTTAACCTACAATTAAATATTGGGGATGGCAGTAAGCTTGTACGATACAGTTCTAATAAATTTGGTCACATATACTGGTGACATATCTGTAGGCCAGCTTGTACATGTAAGAACTATTATGATGGCAGGGAAAACCCACAGTTATGTAATAGTCAGAAGGAAGTTAGGTAAGATAGATTGTCCTAGGACAGATGGCTTGTGTCTGCATCACTGTATTTTATTCATGGATATCATTGGTAAGTTTAGTTTTGGATAACCATTGTTATCACATTCCATACAGCACAATAGTAAGGAGTGTATAAGTGCTGTAGAACATAGTAATAAGTAGTGAAATTGTTAGAAGATAGTTTCACTTATTCCACTGCTCAGCTCAGTAGGCTGAAGGTCTACTGAAGGCCCTTAGCTAGCGACACTCAATAAATCCAACCTTAGCATGTGTAAAAACAAAACAAAAAATGTCAGTCTAATAGTCCAGTCCATTGGTTAGTTACACCTGTTTCTGTAATTCTGTAGCTAGCTATAGGAGATTATGCCCTACCAAACTCAACTACACCACCTGTATGAGTCATAGAACAAACAAACTCGTAGAACAAATGTCGTAAATCATTTGTGCTGTCTGGGTTGAGGTCTGAGTGGGATTGTTATTGTTACATATACAAGTAAGACTGTATTAAAGGGGAAAATGTAATATGAACAGTACAACAACATGAATAAAAATACTGTAGGAAATTCATGAAAAAACACTAAAGCAAAATGTCAAAGTTTTGTCACATCTGAAGGTTGGTAATACTATACATGTTCAGTAGAAACTTTGTGTTATAGATGCACTACATGTCAAACATGACCACTACTGACTAGTGATAATATACTCTATTGTATTACTGTTACTATGACTACCAGTTTGTTCTGTGACTATTCTATGAACTCTTACTGATAGTCTGGTCACTGAAAATTGAAGTGATTTGGGTACTTGACATAATATCCAAGTAAGATGACCAGGAAGTACAATATAACACTTAAATCATGACTTATACTTGTGTGTGTGAATAATAGAACACTAAGAAGTGTCTCAAGGATAATACAACACTTGGCTTTACCTCATGTTGTATTAGCCTCTCAACATGTCCCCTTGTGTTGTGTGTATATTCCATACACATGTGTGGTGGTGTTGTAACTATAACTTGGTATTCTAAATTTGAATTCATCTTTCAGTTATAAAATAGTTTTAGTTGTGTTGTACAATGCATCATTAATCATGTTGTTGTTACCCTCAGGTGGTACATTGTAGATGATATAATAATCTGAGGCTGTGTGTAGTTGATATGGGGAACTACAAGTGAGTGTAGTGTATATTTGTTTGTGTGTGTGTATACTAGAACCTGTTAATATGGACACTTGAGGACACCTTTATAATCAGGACACTATTGGTTGGTCTCCATGGTGTCCATACTACACTGAAACCTGTTAATGGCTTGCCATGATAATTAGATCTGATATCCTTTACTGAAATTAAGGTTACTTTCAACACATTTCAGAATGAAGTGAGAGATGGAGGGAGTCCAAAAGTTTAATAGAACGATCTTTTCGGGATTTGTTTGACCACTTTTTGGCTTGGTGTTCACTAAAGGTTTTGGCAGCTGACAAGACACCAGGGCTGAGGTGAACATGAACTGACTATAGCTAGTAGTTGGTCAGGCTTCTTAAAGTGGAACCACTACAGTGCGTATTGGAATACATGTACGTACTTTAAAGATTTGTGATAAAATAATAGACACAGTAAATACCCACTATACTGATGATAGTTAAGGTATCAAAGTATCTCTTAGTACATAAACTAACTTGCAAAATCAGGACACCTTGATAATCAGGACACCTTGATAGTCAGGACACCTTGATAATCAGGACACCTTGATAATCAGGACACTTTGATAATCAGGACACCTTGATAAAATCAGGACACCTTGATAATCAGGACACCTTGATAATCAGGACACCTTGATAATCAGGACACTTTGATAATCAGGACACCTTGATAATCAGGACAATATTGGTATACATGTCCCATAGTGACCATATCATATAGTACAATAGTACTGTATGGTAGAGACGACGAAGATGTGGGCGTGGTCTACAAAGATAAATCAAGCCAAAATCATCTTTGCAACCCTTCACGGCCACTTGACAGTATTGGTCAGGTATAACCAAGCCCAAACATGCCTTCAGAACGACCAGAAGCATTTTCGATTAGGTGCTACGAAATTTAAAAAATATATATTTTCGCGAATTTTCTACTGCCTGCCTGCCTGCCTGCCTGCCTGCCTGCCTGCCTGCCTGCCTGCCTGCCTGCCTGCCTGCCTGCCTGCCTGCCTGCCTGCCTGCCTGCCTGCTGCGTTCAGTCAAGTGTAGTGGAAAATTGGCTACAGTTACAGCCTTACTTCTTTGGCGGAAATGCTTCGAATTTCATGGAGATGAAACTTTTAGTATTTTAAATATCCTACAATGTATGCGCTATTGCTTACTGATTTTCCTTTGATCCTTCTTTATTGTGGCCATTGCTCATCAGTAGGGCTTCCATATCAATAGGGCTTCCATAATCATTGTGAATATACGTGTTATCGCACCAAACTTTTAGAATACGTTTGTGATTTGACGTTTGGTTTATACAGGACCTATTGTACGTCGTCAACAAGATACATGCGTAAGACATCTTGTTTAGTATTAGTGTGTTCGTTGTTTAGCAGCTAGGTTTAACTGCTTGCGTTTCTAAATGCATTTCTTTGTGACTAACACATTCTTTGCTATTACAGTATTAACACTTCTTTATGTGTATATCCTTGTATGTGCTTACTATTGTCTACACAAGTCAGCAAAACCATATACATACATGATTGGAATAGTCAAATAACTATCTAAAGCTGTTAACACTATTAAGTGTAAAATGCATATACAAAACTTCTAATTCAATGCATGAATAATAATGTATTAAGTGCATAATCTCATAAAAACCCTACATATTATGTTTTGTCACAATTCCTTGTCAGTCGCTCCAGCAGCATTGTCCTTATGTGCAACAATTACTTATTGTGTTCCACCATATTCCCACTACAATGATCAACGTGTACTGTATAGCTAACCTATGACAGGTACAAAGAAAGCATAGCTTATTTGGTAACATCATTGTTAACAAAGTTATAGGTAACGAATGTGTAAAAGGTAGAGTAGGGCTTATCATACAGTACGATAGTAACTGTATAGTAGGGACCACAAAGGAGTAGGCGTGGCCCACAAAATAATATCACCCAAAAATCAGCCTCAATTTTCCCTTACAACGATGAGGCAGTATTGGTGAGGTAAAACTAAACCCAAACAAGCTTTCAGATCGACCCGAAATGCTTTCAACAAGTTCTTGATTAAAATGCTGTGTAACGGGTTGAACATAGCTGACAACGAAGCGTAATGGTAACTTCACTTTTCACACTAAATTGATATAGCTGGGGCACGCGGTGCCTTTTCAGATGCGGTATGCGTGGGGTCACCAGCTATAATAAAATTATTTACAAAAAAAGTTAACAAACAAGTACACGAAAAAATTTGGAATTTTCAACTAGAGTAGGGACGACAGTACATTGATAAAAAGTACTGAAACAAGTGCATAGGGGTAGTGAACAATACTAAAATACAGTTAAATAATAAGACGTGTTATATCCCTACTGTGCTTAAGATGCCATAATGGAAATGCACAGTAGGATATAACACGTCTTGTTATTTAACTGTATTTTAGTATTGTTCACTACCCCTATGCACTTGTTTCAGTACTTTTTATCAATGTACTGTTGTCCCTACTCTAGTTGAAAATTCCAAATTTTTTTGTGTACTTGTTACAGTACATGTACATCAGGTTCCACTGTTACAGTACACTTATAGTACTTGTGTAGTACATTATTCTATTCATGTAGGTACTGAGTCAACCTCAACAGGTTACTGTGTCTGTTGTCCAATGAAGTGATGGTAACAGCAGAGATAGGATTGAGTGACAAGTGTTGTCTGATCCTGAACTGGTTAGTACATTTGTAAGTGTGTAGTACATTTGTACTGGATAGTAGTAGTGAGGAGTTTACCCGCTTGACTCCTCAAACCTGTGTCCTGGAGCAGAGGAGGTTCATCATAGCTCTATGACATATTGCTACATGTGATAGGAAAGTGTTTGGTGGTTGGTAGTAGTGTTCTGGGAGCTGTAGTTTAGGGCTGGGACAAATACTGAAATTTTCCTTCGAATAGTCACTAATAAAATGTTCGAACATTCAAAGCTTCAGTGTTAGCTTTCAAGTTACAGGTTTTCTTGTATTTATGCACATCCTTTTAAGTTTTATCTTTCTAAACCTGTTTAATAAGTTTGTAAGTATTTGGAAAATGCGTAGCAGCAGTACTGAATGACGTGATCGATCGATTGCAAATGGGCATGTCCGCTAACGATGTTTATTTGTAATTCTTTCGTAGACTGGGTGCATTATGAAGCTTCAAAGGATACTTTTATGATTCAAAGTTTACTTAATCTTCGAACCCACGAAGGATTCAAAGCTTCGTCCCAGTATAGTTTATCGATATTAATTTGTGCATTATTAATATCAAGAGTTAATAATAGTGGAGGGGAGAGTGTCTAACGCTCTATAGGGCTGTATAAAATGAGCGCGTGTGAGCTAAAGGGCTTCAGCAATCTTAACAAACGACGTGTTAACGCATTCAATTATGGTTACGTGGCTGTTTCAGAGCTAGCATCATGACCGGAAGTTGAAACGTTGCTTAACCTCGACCGTCGTTTGAAGACGCGATGCAGTGTTACCTGGTCTGCCATGTTGGAACGAAATACCACTATCAGCACTTCCCAAATATCGATTCTAGTGTTCATGAACTTGTGCAGGGATTAACGAAGAGTACGGTCGCAAGATTAAAATTCAATATAAAGCAACCAAAAGGATATTATCTGACAAGAGTGGGCAACCAAAAGGATATTATCTGACAAGAGTGGGCGAGCAATTTATAAACTAAATTGAAGATTAAAGGAAGGTTATAAATTGAGTAGTGAGAGAATTAGTGTAAAGGAACTAGGCAAAATTCTTTTGTAAGCATCGTTGATGTGACCTGACAAAAGTGACGATTGGTTGTAGTTGTCAAGTGTAGAGAATGCGACTAAACACGAGATTATCCGTAGTGAAGCCCTTTAGCTCTCACGCGCTCATTTTATGCAGCCCTATACAGCGTTAGACACTCTCCCCTCCACTATTATTAACTCTTGTTAATATTTTATATCTATACTAGTGCTACAGTGTAAGTGGTTTTGATATTTGGTACGATATTGTTACTTGGTATTGTGGTATTGTTGATATGGATTAGTTAAATATCATTTTAGACCTTTACTACTACTACTACTACATCAGATACAAAAGTACTTCTTTTTACAGAAGACACAATTGTGTTAGGCTTATAATAATTATTATACACCAGTCCATATCCTTTCATATGTACACTTTTTCATACAAGTAGTTGAGCTTTAAGACTGTTATTTACACTCCATAGTATTGTGGTGTTACGTATGGTATCTAAAAACAGATACCACGGTTTAACTAAAGACTTGGTATAGTGTGCAGCACTATTCTATACTGAGGTGTCAGGTTTGAAATCACATGAGTAATTTGATGATGCAATACCAACCTTCACTGATATGACTCCACTATCTTGTGTATTTGTTGTTTGTTGTCTATACACAAAATCATTATGTTTACATAACACTAAAAGCTACTACCACTGAATATGTGTGGCATATAAACTGACATGTTAACGCAGCCCTTTGATCACAACACCACAACAACAGCATAGAACTGTGTGTGCGTCAACAACAGCATAGAACTGTGTGTGCGTGCGTGTGTGCGTGCGTGCGTGTGTGTGTATTATGATATATCAAAGATGTAGTACTGTGCCTGCTCTACGGTTTACATGAGCATGTATTTACTTATAGGACAGCAATTGTCTATTTGAACTGTGACTTTATCTCTTGAAGCGGCTGCTTCTGTGGGAATGCAGCAAATTCACCTCACAATATTTTGGTGTCTCCACTTACACCCCTTTACACCAGCTTATTACAGCTCCTACTTTATCTCCAATTGTCCACCGTCATCTCGTACTGTGACTACACAGCAGAACAAGCCATCGTACACCGTATACAACATCTCACCCCCTTTACATATCAACTGCCCATGACCATTTGTGAACAGCGATAATCCATACTGTGCTCAGAAGTGTCCAGTAGTAGACCTCAGCCAATTATGTCACAGCAAGCACAAATTGTTAGCAGTGGCAGTGAAGGTTTCAGCCATCCCCAGCAACTTCTACTGTCCAGTACATTATCCAGGAATCCTACTGCTAACAAAGCTAGTTGCTTGTCTCCTATTGGTTCATTGGTCAGAAAGAACTTGTTCATTTCTACTAACATTGATGTCAGCCTAATGCTCCCAAGGCTACACTGGATAGTATCATGGGGTACAGTAAGAAGGAACAAGTTGATATGCTGGGGATATATCTGTCAAGATTTTCTTGCAAGAGAGTTTGTCAAAGTGATAGTGAAGAGGATGGAGCCTGGAGTGAGGATAGTCCTGCTGAGAGGATGCATAGGTTAGTCTAGAATTGTTTTGGGATTGTGTATGTGTGTGTGTGTGTGTGTGTGTGTGTGTGTGTGTGTGTGTGTGTGTGTATTGCATTTGTGTGTGTATTTGTGTCTGTAAATCTGTGCTCATGAGCTATGCTAAGTGTGTGAAAATTGAATGCTTTATGAACAATGTTTGTAAGCATTAGGTAACTTTATGCCAGGACATGTTGTTAACACTTTCCCTGATGGACATTGTAACTACTGAAAACTACAAAGTGGGCCTTATAGGCTACCAAGGGAAGGGTGCATCCCTTTCAAAAGTGGATTATGCTTTGTCTCATCGAATTTTGTAAGAAACATGACAGATAAGCTAGTCACTCCTGTGCATTGTTTGTGGTGTAAAGAATGAGTATGCTATGTAGTGCTTTGAGTTACGTATGTTTCCTTAACAATGAGATAAAAGGAGCAGTTAATGAAAAATACATGTATACTGGCTTTGGCCTATAGACAACAGTACTTGATGACTCACCCATGATCGTAATGGCCTCCAGTTCAACTGCAGTAGTGTAAGTCTCATAGTCAACACTGCTGTCTGTTCTATTAGGGTGACTGCTTTATTAGGGCATATTGATTTCATGACACCACAGGATATTTACTGTAGTGAAGTCAACTGGTATAAGTGCAGCTATCCGCTAACCCTGTTACAAATTCGTAACCTCTTTAAATAAGGAAACAGCTGCAACTAAGATATATAGCAACTGTTATTATTATATCAGAAAAATGCAATGGTGAGAGGGCTATGCTATACTCCCTACAGAGTGGATATTCATTGGAACACTAAATCATACATTATTATGGCATAGAATGGGGGCTATTAGCCTGCATTTTAGGAGACAGCACTTTATTGTAAAGATCCCTACTATTTGTATGCTACTGTATTTAAAGGGACAGTACATTGGTATCAAAGCCTTTCACTTCATTCATCACTCCAGTGAAACCATTATAATAATAACCGTAATTATATATGCAGTGTTATGGCAAGTTCACAAAGCCTCAGCCGTGTTATAGTTGCTAAGTGAGATATTGTGTAATATACGTTTTCCAACTGCATGATGACATGGCAGATGATCAGTTTGATAATTGTATTATTCACCTGGTTGTGGTACATGTTCCTGTGAAACTTAATGCTACCACCTATGGTCCACATACACAGCTGTAGCATTAATTTTATACAGCTGTGTCTCACTATCTTTTCACAGCACTAAGAGTACAAGATTGAAGCTCCTTTATTTGTTCTACATAATGCTGTTAAGCCATCATAACTTGAATGGCTTACAATACCGATACACCGTCCCTTTAATGATATGTAATGTATAGTACATTCTGTGTACTTATTGTGTACTTCACTACCAGCTGTAGAAAGGAGTATCCTGGAGACAAGAGCTGATGGTGTCCTAACTGCTGAACCAAGAGAGGAGGATGTCGTTTCTTCTTCTTTCTATCCTACAATGGATATAATACCCTACCCCCTATTAATATAGTAGCACATGAAGTACTATAGTTTATTACTGTAATGGTCTGTGTAGACACTGAACTAGTGTATATGTGACCTGAAGTGTTTTTATTTTGTTATAAAAGTGAATTGTGTATTTGGGTGGTGTACATTAGAACCTGTTTTATTATCAGTTTACCAGTTGGAGGGTACTCCCGATGCTGGTAGATCTAGCAATGGGATACTATGATAAGCATCCCAAAAGGTGTATAACAAAAATTATTGAAAGGTGATTGGTTACAGGTGGACACAAAATCATTAAAATCTCTCTGTATATGCATAAATCAAGAAATTATATTTGCAATGTTGATCAAATCTAATTAGTATTGTAGAGATACCTTGTTTAGTATATACTCTGATATTCCAATGATTTTATGTCCACCTGTAACCAATTAAAACTTATCATTCGATAACTTTTGTTATACACCTTCGATAAAGAAGCGATACACATCAGGATGATCCTTGTACATGATACTACAGAACTATGTGCATAGGAAATGCAAAACTTTAATAGAAAGCTTGAAAATATTGTTTTCAGTCATTTTGTTTACTGCTAGGCTGAGAAAACAATTTGTTTCATGTGGCATTTTAATGGGCTATCATGTCACAGCTGCAGGCTTTATACTGGTCTACAAATTGGGGTGAAAGGAGTTGCAATAATTTTTTGTTCTTGATTGGTAGTGAGAAGATTTTAGTTGATGATTTAGCTCAGAGACAACAAGTAGTGGTGTGAACAATAAGTAGATTATTTACTAATTTGCAGTGTTGGGGGTAATGTGTTACATAATAATTATTACTTTTGTGGTAACTAAGTAACATAACAAAATATGCTATAAAACAGGTAATATAACTCCAGTTACTTTACTTACAAATGTAACGCATTACCTAATTACTCTAATATTACATATTATTATTACTACAAGTTAGGAAGTTAATAATCTCATTAGCAATCCACTGAGTAACGCCTAGCTACAACAAAGTAATCAAGCCTACTGAATGAAGCTTATTCACCAGCTTCTTACTTGTAACCAAGATTTGCACATTGTACAACAACGTAATCATGTCATGTGATAAGGTGGTAGTTTGACACGTGACAGCTTAAGGCTGTGGACACAAAGTAATATAATATGTAATAATTATAGTTACTTTATTTTATGGGTAATATGTAACTGTAACTAAATAGTTCAGTTGTAATATGTAACTAGTTACTTTTATAAAGTAACTGTCCCAACACTGCTAATTTGTAATAAAAGGATTAGTCAATTATTTTTCTGTCGATCTTGTAGAGTTGGCCAATTTAACTGGTGTAGGATTGTGGTAATACTATCATGGTGGTCTCTTTACCATGGGTTGTTTGTGACAAACCATGCAGCTCTGTGTTGGATCACTTCAAGTTGGTTGATTGCATTCGATGGTAAGGGTCCCAGATGGAGTAACAGTAATCGAAGCATTAGTAAAACCTATTATTTATAGCCACACTCATAAAGATATATGTCTAGGAAGGTTGTACATATTACGTTTAAGGAACCCCAGTGTGCGATTGGTTTTGTGGCAGAGTGTTTCAATGTGAGGATGCCAGGATAGTTGTGTCAATTCCCCCAGTAAAACCCCACCTTTGCCAAAGTAGGGGGGTGGTGGGGCAATACATTGATAAGTACATTATTCAAGGTGGCTTGACACTATTAAATTTTAAGACCTATGTAAGCCATGGCCAGTGTGATTTAGTATTACTGGATCACCTGATGACATTGGTTGGCAGGGGAAGCTGACCACAATTGGGGGGGTGGAGTGGCACATAATCAACAGTCTGGACAGAATTTCCATCACTTCCGTAATACCCAGCAGCAGAGCCTACAAACAGTTTGATTCTGCTTTTTGTTCATACCTAGCTAGCTATTGAGTACTGTATGCAAGCATACTATAGTTTATTACTGTAATGGTCTGTGTAGACACTGAACTAGTGTATATGTGACCTGAAATGTTTATTTTTGTTATGAAAATGACTGGTGAATTCCTGTAACTGTGAGGACAATATTAGTAAGTATAGTAATTCCATTCCAATACACATGGTATGATGACATCACATGTACCTGTATTAATATGTCCTAATAAGGAAGGGCACTACCAGATATTGTAACATTTACCTGTAAAAGCAGGAAGCCACACAGTTTACATACCACAACGTAATTACTATCTGATGTGGTAAGCAAAGTTGGGCAAGTTACTGCAAACATTGTATCAATATTTGACAAACTACAATGAGAATGTGTATCAACGTGTATGTTTGGGACCTACTGTACTTGACATGGTCACAATAATGACATGGTCTATGTCCATGACTTATTTTTGATGTCATCTTTGAATATAAATTGTGATTTCTTCTCAGGCAAAATACCATTACAGTGGTAGCCTCAGGCCATTATAACACTTGGGGTACTTAGAGATCATCCTGACCACCTGGTAGACTCCTGTAAGCGTTCGAGCGTAAATCGGATGGTTGCAGGTTTGAGGCTAGCTAGGTCCAGTCATGGATTTTTTCTCCTTTCTCCAACTTTTCAAACACACCTTAAGTAGCTAAAGCCTTTGAG
Source organism: Dysidea avara (assembly GCF_963678975.1). Classification (NCBI taxonomy): domain Eukaryota; kingdom Metazoa; phylum Porifera; class Demospongiae; order Dictyoceratida; family Dysideidae; genus Dysidea; species Dysidea avara. The sequence continues at coordinate 2,216,918 of NC_089272.1, read as the reverse complement.
CAGGCTGTAGGAGACCTTCAGCACTTGTGCTGTAAAGCATTATTAAATAAATAAAATAAATAGAATTGTGTTCAGAGTTAGGTTTACTGGTGTAGGCTATACTTTGTTGCTATAATGTTCTTATCTACATGCTGAAGATGTTTCATTGCAAGGATTTTCGGTGAGTTATTTAAAGTAGCTCTTTATACTCACTTATCTGTACACTTATTGAGGTATTCATATACCAGCCAACTTGAAATGTAGCATTTGTGTAGTGACCTGTGCCACCTGCTTAGCTAATAATAAATATTAAAAATAGAACAGCTCTCATTGTATATATCTAGCTATCTATCTGGAGTCCTGCAGACCTTCAACACTTGTGCTGTAAGCTTTTAATAAAATAAGGTCCACTTGGTTCCATTTGGCATGGAGTAGCTACTTTGAGAGAATAAAAAGTCATTCTCTAAGGTTCATGGATACATGTAAATACAAGGAGACAATCTGACCGCACGTTCAAGGGTTAATTGGATGGCTTTAGGTTCAAGGCTGTCGAGGTCCCGCAGTCATACATTTTTCTCCTTTCTCCACCTTTTTAAACATTCTTACTGCAACAACTTTAAACAGACTTAGGACCATGGAGTCCTGCAGACCTTCAGCACTTGTGCTGTAAAGTCTTAATAAATAATTTGTTACTACCCATCTTGAAAAGGGGTATGCATTACTGGACTAACTTGACCAACAGGTTCTTCAGCTTAATTGTCATGCCAATTGCTATAGTTCGGCTCCTCGTGGCAGCTGCAGGGCTCACTCAGCAACAGTTTTTGGTTCAGCTTTCTGAATGTAGCTAGGTCTCGGACATTAATAAAGACAGCAAAATGCAGACATCTCAAGATCACTGCATCTATGTAGTCCCTTTGGGGTTGTTAGCTAACAAAGAAAAAGCGTAAAATTTTCCTCTCGCTAAATTATTGCATGTGAATGAGAAGGAACCAGGAAGTGCAGGCCTGCCAACCTGGAAAGTAAAAAAATCTTGAGATTTCTGTACCTTTATTGTATTGCAGTGTGTAGTAAAAAAAAAAAACTGGTAGATGCTATGCTGAGACCAAAAAAAAAAAAAAAAAAAAAAGGTCTCGACTTTTTAAACTTGAAATCCGTGACATTCGCGCTACAAACCGTGAGATTCTATCCAACGAAGGTTAGTGAAACCGTGAGAGTTAGCAGGCCTCAAAAACCGTGAGGTTCGATCTGCTGCCCTTGAGCAGGGCAGTGAAACCGTGAGACTCACGGTAAACCCGTGAGAGTTGGCAGGCCTGGAAGTGGGTGGAACATAGTGGGTGAAAATGTTGAAGATTCCTCCTTGTGGGACAGGAAGAAACCCTACAGAGGTTAGTATACAGTGTAGTTTTAATGTGAAGTATGACTCGTCTACTAGTAATACTGATGGCCGGTTGCCGTCACTACTAAAGGGTGCACACTCCGCCAAATGTTTAGAAATACCGGTAGTCACACCATGCATGGTCACACCCTGTTAGTTATCGTCTTTCTATTTCATCAGCACTAATCATTATCTCCAAAGTTGTTGATCAGTCTGTGTGAAAATTTGCTACTTGGCTTTTCCCGCTCGATGCGACTCGTATAGTTGCTGGCCTGTGCGCTTTTGACGCACATTGCTAAGTTTTGTAATGGTCACTGGCATGAAATAGCCTAGACAGCCCAGTATAGCTAATATAATAGTGGTATGTGAATGATGATTAACTTGACACACAAAGTAATCAATTAACCCGGTTGAAAAAATTTTGCCTCAAAGTCCTCTGAAGGGGGTTGGTAAGAACAGTGGACCCTGGGACCCCGCAGAAATCCAACTCTTCGTGGAATTTTATACACCTCACAGTATTCTATACTTGTACTAGGTACCTCTGCATATAGTCTTGCATGGCCGATCCACTTTTCCCCCCTTGCGGCATCTTGCATGATGTTTACACCAACTAGAAATTATGAGCACCTCTGAAAAAGTGTCTGAAGCTGACTGCATTAATTGCTGTATAGCCTAAATGTTTTGACGGGGAAATTTTCACCGATTTCACGGTTTTGTGTGTTACAGGTTTTTGCAATTGAATTCATTCCATTAGCAATTGAATTCGTCGGTTTTGCAATTGAATTCATCGGTTTTGCAATAGAATTCATCGGTTTTGCAATTGAATTCGTCGGTTTTGCAATAGAATTCGTCGCGTTTGCATTACAACTTGTCATAAGCAAAACGGCTCCAAGAAACCAACCGTTCATTAAGAGATGAATTATTTACGCCATGGAGAATTACACTTGAAACACTAGAAGGTAATTGGAGCTGGTAGTATGTGAAGCTGATAGCTGTCTGACAAGTTAATTAGCTTGCTCGCGAGTGACCACACCCATCGCGAACGACGTAGCAGAGTTTAGAATGCAAGGGATAGTCACTTCCATACCACCAATTGATGCATTCGCGACCAGGATCAAAAAGTTTGATCACCAAAATTATGCCTTGATGACTTGATTTCATCTTACCAAGAGCCTTGATTCTTGATCGTCAACCGTAAAAGCTTAGTAAATTCTTGTGTTGCTCAAAGTTAGCTTTCCAAAGGTGCTTGATCACCGCTTTTCTGAACGCCTTGATCGCTTGATTCACTGCAGAAATACCCCTTGATCACTTGATTAAATTTTGATCCCGGTCGCAAGTGCATCAATTGGTGGTATGGAGGTGACTACCCCTTGGAATGTTGCTGGATAGGCTGTAGAGGAAGAATTATTACCTTATTAAGAATTGTTTACTACTGTTGTACTTGAACAAGTTCTTGTAGCAGTTGCTACACCATGTTTTCATGTTTTCTCCAGCTGCCATTCTTGTTATGGACAAATTTAAGTGCAAAAGTGATGAATTTTATTGCAAAACCTGACGAATTTTATTGCAAAACCTGACGAATTCAATTGCAAACAGGATAAATTCAATTGCAAAACCAACGAATTCAATTGCAAACGGGACTAATTTAATTGCAAAAGCGACAGACTCAATTTCAAATGGGACGAATTCAATTGCAAAAACCTGTATCAACGAAAATTTTTCCTTTGAAATATTTTGACCTCCATATAGTCTAATACATTTTGAGTGTTTGCAAATCCGTGAAAATTTTATTTTTAGCACTGAACATTGCTCAACCTCAAAATATTTTCCCCTTGAAATATTTAGGTATAGGTCACTTGCTATTTCCCCAGAATATTTGTTTACACAATGTTTCTAAACTTTAGTAGCTAGGTGACATAATAGACTAGCATGTTCACTGTGAGCAATTACTAGCTAAGCCAAACTAAGCAAGTTCCAACAGCTCTTCATACATCATAGTGCATTTGTACAATGTTCCTAAACTACTCTAGTAGCTAGGTGACATAATAGACTAGTATGCTTATTGTGTAGCAGGGAGTGGCCTATAAATGCAGTCAGCTTCAGACACTTTTTCAGAGGCGTTTATAATTTCTAATTGGTGTAAACATCATGCTGGACGTCGTGAGGGGGGAAAAGTGGATTGGCCATGCAAGACTACTTTCAGAGGTACCTAGTACAAGTATAGAATACTGTGAGGTATATAAATTCCAAGAAGAGTTGGATTTCTGTGGGTCCCCAGGTCCTTGGTCCCCGGGTCCACTGTTTTTATTTACCCCTCTGGAGATTAAATAATGCATACTTCAGGTTACTATAAATAGTGTGGAGTCTTTGTGTATATCGATGTCCTAATAAAGTACAATAGTGTATGATATTAATGGATATTTCTTTCCAACAATCTTGCAATTTTAAGTTTATAAGTGACTGGATTTGCAAAAAGGGGTCTCCCACACACATCCAATTCTATGAACTCAGAAGACTATAACTCAGTATTCAAGAAACATATTAATCTGAAACTTTCTCCAACTACTAAGCTATGTTGGTTCTCAGTACTGATCAAATTTCAAATCAATACCCATTTCCAATCTGAAGTTATGAGTTGTAAAAGTTGGTAAATTGGATGTGTGTGAAAGACCCCTTTTTGCAAATCTGGTCACATGATATAAAGCTCAGTATGAAGACTGATCAGGCGGGCAAGAGAGCTATATGAAAACTAAGCTAAAAGAGTGAGAAACAGAGGGTGGGGCACTTTTTTAACAACAGCATTTTTGGGGGCCACTGTGTTGTTTACAACGATCCCGATAGTGACAGATAGATTATGACAGTATACTTGTCCACAGTTAGGTTCTACATTACTAACAATAAAGCCAAGATTGGCTGTGTTTGTGATAACTTATCTTGTTGCCTCTCTAAAATGATAACTAATCATGTTTGATATTAATTTTGTATTTCAATGTTGTTGATGTATGGTACAGTATATCTTTCCACAACTTTCATATACTGTCAGGGAAAAATTCTCAGTGTAGACACTAAGACACTGACAGTTCTTGAAAATGAAAAGGATATCCTTGACAATGATCAGACCACAATGGGGTACATACAGATACACTCACCACATTAGCTACATGTGTATCATACATAATGTAACTGTAGGAGGAGAGTAAGGAAATACTACGAGCAGCACGTTATGGTAAGACTGCTGTCCTGCAGAGCCTATCATCAGGAGGAGTGGACATCACTGCAGCCCGTGATGAGGTGAGTATGTGTTGTTAGTGTACCATGTGTAAGTGAAATAGTTTGATGATCATAGGTTGTTGGTATGTACTAGCGTACCTCTCAAATCCCATTCCTTGTTGTTGTACAATTATTCATGATAATTAACCTTAAGAGAGGTGAAAGGTCTAGAAGTGATTTTATCAACTAGTTTAATATTGGATCCCATACCACTGAATATCAGTGTCATTGATGGCCATCACTTCTGTGTTAACCCATATCAGCTGCCTACCATAAGTATTTTTGAAACAAGTTGATGTTGTGCTACTTCTAAAAACCAGGCGCCATGCAGCTAGCTAACTCATCTGGAATAACTATAGACAGTATATACTACTATGAATTAACCAACTATGTATTACTACTTTACAGTATGGTAGTTTGGGTTGTGCAATAATATAATTTAGCTATTTCTCGTAATTCATGAAATATTCGTAATTCATTCAATTACGTTGCTATGCACTGCTAAGGAAGCGTTTGTTAAATAAACCACTTTTACCAACATATTACGCACAAAACTATCTTCTAAACTGTTTTATAGTGTGACTAACATGTTTTTTCCCACAAATTCTCTCGACAAAGCCTCAAAGCTGCTCTTCATTTTCGTTCGTGTACATAAGGGATACGCCCCTTTCAACTCGAAGCGATAGGCTATTCCTGGCAGTGTACGAGGCCTGCACCGTTGTTTTTCAGTTGCTAAATGCCTGAAAACCTCAAGGGGAAGGTAGTCTGAGGAAAGTCACCACACCCGTATTTCAGTCCGCCGAAAAGAAACCACCTCAGAGCAAAGTTCACCTGTGCAGAAGTTTAATACAGACTTCATTTCACTTTTACTTCTTACGTAAAAGCTGCTTTCACCGTTATTAAACGATTTTGCTCACGTGGGTGCGTACAGACAAACATAGGTAGATAGGTACATAGGTACATAGGTAGATAGATAGGTACACACACACACTTTTACGGAAACAATTACAGTAAACCAGGCGCACGCCCACAGCCGGCCTTCGGCCGGCTGTGGGCGTGCACCTGGTTTAAAAATTGTGGAGTAAACTATTGTTTACAGTTTCATTCTTTATCTTACCATTCTGAGAGGAAATAAGTTGATGTTGTACTACTTCTAAAAACCAGGCGCCATGCAGTTAGCTAACTCAACCAACTATGTATTACTATTTTATTATGCTGTGCAATATTGCCTGATTAATTTATTGTAATTCTCGGATTTTGTAATTCATGAAATTTTTGTAATTCTTCAATTATGTTGCTAAGCACTGCTAAGGAAGCGCTTGTTAAATAAACTGCTTTTAACAACATATTACACACAGAAATATCTTATAAACTGTTTTATAGTTTGACTATTAGTAGAGCGGCACAGTGCGATAGTTGTGCACTTTTTGATACAATTACAAAACTTTCCATAGAAGTTGTACTCCTTGTGATATATATTTATTGATATAGAGCTATCACATATTTGACCTTTGGTGACCTTTACAGTCATTTTGTATTGAAAATTCATCGTTTTTGTCTTTATCTCCCTGAGGCATCATTTTGCACTGTTTCAAATTAAAGGTGCTGCTAAAACATGCTGCTTGGCTTTTATTTGCAGGGGTTAATCTAGGGTGGGGCGGGGGGGGGCACAGGCCCCCTCTGGGTTAGCTATTTCCCCCCCAGGTTTATACCTAAAGCCTTGAGAAATGGAAAGGTTTAATTGATCCCAAAGTTGTATAATCCAATGGTCAATATTCAATGGCATCACAGTAAAATTTCACCAAAATTGAGTATATTTACACCTAAATTTTCAAAATTTTCCTGGGGGAGCATGCCCCCAGACCCCCCTAGAATCCGAAGCGACTTACTTCGCCCCCTCTAGGTTAATATTCTGGGTTGAGCCCTGATTTGAAGTCAATAGGTCATTGCATTCCGAAGTTATGATCATTTATATTAATCATGAAATTCTATGAATCACTTACCCATTAGTAATTTAGACCCCAAGGGCAAAGAATTTTATGACTTATAAAAATGATCATAACTCTGTGGTGGAATGAGATATTAACTTCAAACAAAAATGTAGTTCTTAGATCAACATCTTTAATCTGATACCATGTTTTAACAATGTAAAATAATGCCTCAGGGAGATAAACAAAAATGAATAATTTTCTATGAAAAATGGCTGAAAAGGCCAGCAAAGGTCAAATCCATGATGGCTCTATATCAAAAAACATGTGACGAGGAGCACAATTTGTGTGGAAAGTTTCATAATTGTATCACAAAGTGCACGAAATCCTCATTTTTTGGCCCTATGCCATTCTACTATAATTATTGTGTTTTTCCCACAAATTCTCTCGAGAAAGCCTCAAAGCTGCTCTTCATTTTCATTCGTGCACGTTGGGATACGCCCCATTTCCAACCAAAGGGATAGACTATTCCTGGTAGTCTGCGAGGCCTGCACTGTTGTTTCTCAATTGTTAAATGCCTGTAAAACCCAATGGGAAGATAGTTCACAAAGTGTGAGAAGAGTCACTACATCTGTGTATCAGACCGCCGAAAAGAAACCACCTCAGAACAAAGTTCACCAGTGCGTAAGTTAATACAGACTTCATTTCACTTTTACTTCTTACACATAAAAGCTGCTTTTACCATTTAATGATTTTGCTCACGTTGGTGCGTACGGACAGACATAAGTAGACACACACACACTTTTACGAAAACAATTTCAGTAAACCAGGTGCGTGCCCATAGCCAGCCTTTGGCCAGCTGTGGGCACGCGCCTGGTTAAAAAATAAATATTAAAGTATCAGTTTCAACCATTGTACATGTATGTCACTGTAGTATCAGAATTTCTCACTCAGTGTAGACTTCTAAATTAGGGGTTAGTACCTGTGGTCTAGCTCGTGGTTGTTTAGTGTATTCATCATACAAAAATCAACCAAGCCAAGCTTTATTGTTGCTTTATTTTCTGGACAAGACAGGCATTGATACATACAGTGTATATGTATGTATGTCATGGCGAGCATCATGGTGTGGTGCTGACGCTATCAACTTGAGGAGTACAGTGGTTTGCGTGAATCTTGCAAAAAATTATTTGAATTTGATGCATACGTGTGTTCATACAGTAGTGAATTGTAGACTTGTTCCATAATGGAATGACACATGGCCGTGAAAAAAAATGATTCCTGACCTTAACCCATTGACGGCCAAATTCACCAGGACCCCTGGCCTCATTGCCAAAACGTACCATATTAACTGTCCATTACACAGAACTACTTAGTAGCCATATATCTAAATACTCACTATAAACTAAGGAGGTCGACTGTGTTGTTTTTGTTCACATAATAGTAACCGCAATGAATTTATTAGACAACAAAGTCTAAACTTCGGTAAAAACCAGCCCGGAAAAACAACGGAATCCCAACTAGCTATTTGCTAAGGTGTACTACACTCCAAAGAACTATTTTATACAGTTTACTTACAGTGCAATCCATTCCACAGCTGGTTTTAACGTGATTTGTCCTATTTCTGCTGTAGCGCATGCGCATCTGCACTCATGTCCACCTGCCATGTCTAGGATAAAGCAGCCAACTGTCGACTTCACCTGTCTCCATTGATGTATAAGCTACTAGGTTTTAAGTCGAAGAACGATTTAATTCGCCTATTATAACAGGTTACACTTTACGCTATTATATAACAAACGCACAATAGTCCAGGAAGGATCCGGTTATCCCAAAACGGGACCTCTATGGGCGTGTCTGTTTCAATACTAGTGCATCTTGTTATGAAATTCATTTTAATAGTTATAGCGAGACTAAAGTTTATTCTATGAGTGAGTTATGATGCCATGCCGCCATATGGTGGCAGTGGCTGTATAACCATTGTCATCAGGTACCACTAAAACACTTGCAGCTACTTTTGACATCTAAACTGATAAATTCCACCAGTGCATGTGCTATTTGACTGGCACATTTTTTGCAAGGTTCACGCAAACCTCTGTGTATCAATCTCAATGTTAGCAGACACAATCCCTGAGTTGTATTCTAAACACTGGTTGTGTGAAAATACACTTTCTTTATTCATGTTAAACTTTAAGTGAGATAAAAGGTCTAGATTGTCAATGGTGTGTTTAATATTGGATCCCATACCACTGAATATAATGTTGACATCAATTAATGTACTCCTTTTAACCCACATCAGCTGCTTACATTGGAAGACTTGTAAACTGTTGTTAGTGCTTCATTTAATTTTCCCATTGTGAGAGGAAAATATGAACATGAATTATTCTAGAAAAGTTTTGATCACTGTATGTCACTGTATAGTATTAGAATATCCCACTCAGTGTAGTGTTCCATATAACTTCTAATATACAACTATAGAGTACGTTTTTAAATGTTAAAAATATCTTGCTAACACACATGCATGTACACACATAGTTAAAATGTATAGAGCTAATATCATTTTGTTTGAGGAAATGTTGTAATCACTTTATTTTGTTGATGTACTAATTAATTAGCTCACTGCACAACTCATGAATATTCTAGTGTATACCCAGCTCTAAATATTGCACATGTATGTACCATACATGTTACCTCCTAAACATGTCTGCTATTAGCATACTTGCTTGTTTCATCATGGATTTTAGACTGAATGTCACATGATGTAACATGAATACTAACACATGTTTGTGTCAACATGTTAGATTGATACCACAAACTGGCATACATGCAACATGCATGGCATTGTGTCGTTACTATGGCTACTGCCGTATCTAATGGCTACCACCCTGCTAAGTGAATCATTAATGGGACCACCTACAGTATGTAGAACAGTCATAGCACACACGACAGCTCTGACTATTCCTGTCTCATTTTGTATTTATAATCTAAAGACCAAGTGTCTGTTTCATTGTGGGATTCTACATGCACCACACCAACATGCGTGGTACATACATGGCACTGGAACATGGTCACTTCATACATGGTACAATGTACATGTACATTCCCCTCACTGTAACATACATGTTGTATGATACATGGAACACATCATATGTTACAGTAAACATGTTTGGGAGGTGTGTCTGCTTTAGTGGAATTGTGTAATGATATGTTTAATTTTAGAACTACAGATTTCTAAGTATAGGTTGTTTTGATGCTTATTTTGTCTATCGGTTAGTGCCTCTTTGATTTTGTTAGTGTGTCTGTGTTGTGTTTACTGTCCAAGTGTTTCCAGTTGAGGAATGAATATATTACATACTTGCCGTAAACATGACTTTTATCATATCACCTCACATGCTATAGAATCATCATATGTGACCCAGTCTGGGAAAACCAGGCTTATCGCCCATGTCAGCATATTCGATTTTTCACCCAGGACACAAAGCTACATGAATAAGCTATCTAATTCCACAATCAAAATCAGCTAGACTTGAGTGGTCTGGTTTTGATGGCTTCTTTTCCCAAGCCCAGTGGTGATCTGTATGTGCAGTGTGGGGCCTTAATGGAACTCTGGTCATGGCTGTGTGTGGCTGTACAGCTCTGTGGTGCTGAATTAGTGCTTCTGCTGTAAATTTCCTTTCAGTTTAGCCAATTTTGAGACCTAAATGGCCCAAAACTTTGTCTAATTCATCCCTACGCCTTCCTTTTCAATTTTTGAACACCATATTTCTTGCCTTAATTCCAGCCTCCCCGCCTCTCATCCCTTTTGCAGCTCGTTTGATACAGTCAACCACGGTTTAAAATCTATTTAAAGCTTAGTTGTTTGCTACTTGCACCATAGATAATGTATGTCATATGGATTGGAAACACCCATATTATTTACATAGTGATATCATGGGCCATCCTTGTTTCACTGGGTGTAAACTTTATGGCCTTGACAGGTGGAAGATTTCACTGTTCTTGTAACCAACAAATTAGTGTTTGTTGTTTACAGCTGGGTTAGTTACCACCTACACTAATTGGAGGCTGGACTGGGTAGGAATGCTGGAGACTAGTAAACAACAGTGTAAGGTTCTTTGTGCAAATTTCCTGAAAAAACAGAAAGTGCAGCCATGTTTCTTTGCTGTTGTTAACACCACTTGTAGCAGGTAGAGTGTAGTAGGCTAGCTAGATATTCACTGCTTCGCTGTATATTTCCACTGTTTCGACAAAACTTCAAAAAACAGGTACTACTTTGTGCAATTGTTTAGCTCAAGCTGAGCAGTACTGTAGCATAAAATCTATTTCAATGTATCACACGTTTCTTTGGTTGTGTTAACGCAGTGACGAGAAGTTGGCTAATAGTACTGCTGCTGATATATTAGCTGGTGCATACCTGCCATGTTATATCACTTGTGTAGGTAGGTGTAGTTTCATAGTAGAGCATATCAAAATATGAAAAAAATATCGTGATAATTAGTAATACAGTGGAACCTCTCTATTACGAACATTTTGGACCAAAAATTGTCCTTATTATGGAGGTTTTCTCTATTGTGTCCTTAATTTGGGGAATTTGTTAAGAGAGGTTCCACTGTATCATGATATTTATTTGTTCAGTACACAGCACAATACAATAAACAATGTAAAAGGAATATCCATGGCTTCAAACTGGCCTTCAAACAAGCCAGAGAAAGCCAAACAGCCACTCAGTACATTTCCTAATGTATTGGTGCCCTGTAACTAGGATAGGAAAATAATTTAACGGGCGTTTCCTATCCATTAGGAATGTATACATTGTCAATGCTTGCACAGTGGATGCTCTGGAAGGTAAGGAATTGGTATGAAATGTGTGAAAATTTGGTACACATAGCTTCAACCATTGGCAAGCTACTACACCCTAAATACTTAAAACCAACATTTCTCAATACTTTTAAATAGGTGATAAGACCGGTTTTCCCAGACTGGGTCACATATGTAGCTGGTCAATACTTAGACTAACACACAACCCTGTATGTAGAAGAAATTACAATGATGTAATTATTGATGTGGTATGCATTCTTTAACTATAATGATATTACATTACCATACACTGATATAGTACACATTTAGTTGTGTAGTAGTTTAGTAGTGTATGTGATAAGTGTGTTTGACTAGTGAAATAATGTTATATCTATCACAAGTTAGTGTATCACATTATTATCAGTTAAACTCTTACTACACCTACACACATAGTACACACTGGCCTGTACATACTATACAGTATTGGTACTATTGCCTCAATGGTAGTTGTGTATATCCTGTCAATTGAAGTGATGGGATATGTAGTAGTGTGTTATGTTTAGTTGTTAACTTGTTATGTTTGATTACATGTTGTTACCTCACTTGCACATTACAGTATGGTAGATCACCACTGCACAGAGCTGCATGGGAAGGAAAAGTCAGCATTGTAAATATGTTAATTGAAGCTGGTATGCCAGTTGATATTAGGGACAGTGTGAGTATTTGTTGTTGAATAACTAATATGGCTTCACACTTCAATACTGACACATTGTGATAGATATTATCCATCCTCATCATACCAGCTTTTGACCAGTTATTAGTTTTAGTATTCTAGTGAACCAACAATACAAAGCTAGTAGAGCTGGGTGATGTGTAAAGTGTCTCTATTACATTGAAGCCATATCATCTAATGTACATACACACCTCTATGAGGTGTATTGTGTGTATAGTGTGTGAGTGATAACTCACTACTTCATAGTATGAAATTGAGTAGGAATAATTTGTGGTTATCCCTTTTAACAATAATTATATTTTCAGTAATGTTAGGGGATTGTTCATACCTGCACACTTATTAATCCTGCTCAGATGTTTTGTATTATATATCATACTGTGTAAAACTGATTATGTGTTGAGAAAAGTATTAGGTCACTTGTGGTATCAGTATCTCTGACTGTAGTGTGTAGTTTTCTTTGTCTTCTGTTGATTTTCCATGTCGGACTTTTTCTTAAATAAAAAAAAAAAGAAAACAGTAAGGATTATATAACACTGTTAATACCCTGTTACACATACAGAGGGGCATCAGCAGATTATTCTAATATAGCTAAGCCATCAGCTGGTTGGGCAGCAGTACCAAACATTGTGCCATCCACCCCACATCAGCCCCTCCCCCAACCCACAAGTGTGATTTCAACATCACCTGAGATCATGTTACTATGTTATAAAAATTAAAACATTTACACACATTGTATTATTAGTTAAGACATCACAGTTTTCTTCAATATCTTGCACTATAAAAAGTCTAAATATCGTAAAGTCGGGTTGTTAAGCGCATGCGCTTATAATTTTCAGAGAAAACTTTTTGTAAAAATCATACTATCTGTTAGGCACATACGCCTAATAAATAATTATGGTGAGTGTAACACGGAATTACTACGTTGTAATAGAGTAGTTAATAGTTTGTACCGGTCACCACGCCAGTATGTAAGGATATTTGACTCCATTTTCAGGTGAAATCCTTCGTGATGAACGAAATTATCACTATCCAGATAGCTGCTTTGCTGTATATATAGTGAAGAGAGACCTCAAGGGAGACGAAAGCGCTTGAGGAGACATTAAGTTTTCAGTACTTTCAGCTTTTCTTGCCGTTTCTTGCTGTATGTAGCTCTTTCGTCGCATTTAGCCATGTGCGCTTATCATCCATGGTTAATTACAAGAAATGTGTATGCGCTTAACAAATAATATGCGCTTAACAGATATATGCGCTTAACAACCCGACTCTATGGTATGTTACTTTAATTTTGTTAGTTGTAAAATAAAAGGCTCTATTGCTATAATAGGCTCTCTTTAATGCAAGGCTCTATTACTAGAACTGTGAACCCTTACCAGGTAAATTGATTAACCAGCCATGCATTATCATTTATTTTTGCATACCTGGTTAACCTATCTCTAAGATATTCGCTCAAAATGTATGTTTTGGGTCCTCTTCTTGTGCTTTGACATTAATATCAAACTTGTAGTAAGATTCAGCTGTAGGTGTAATCACTTGGTGCTTTGGCCGCTATAAGGACAATCTGACAAACTGTACTGTAAGTTTGTACATTCTGTCAACATTGATGATAATACATAGAAACATGAACACTCTTTAGAATCAATGGTTACTAAAACAGAGTACGATTATCACTTAGGATTTGTTCATAAACTTGCTTAGCCCTTAAACCTGCAGCTGTTTTTATAAAATGCCAGCACTGAAAACACATAATCCAGTAAACTGGATTGCATGCATCCCTTGTAAAACTAAATTCCATATCACAGAAACTGTTAAAGCTATTTAAAAAACACCATCTTATTCACCATTAAATTTTGATTTAAATGGTCCCATACTTGGTTGCGTTCATCCAACCCAGAGCTTCCCTTTTCGCTTTGAAAGAACAAAAGAACGATTTTTCCTTCTTCACATAACGATGTACAAATGGCCATAACTCAGCAGTATTCATCATTATCGACTTGTTCTTGGTATCACGTTGCTTCTCATGTGATGGCGATTCAGTTGATATATAGATATCATGTGATTAAGTCATCGTCGGACAAGCACAATGACAATACAAATATGAAAGGACACAAAATGATTCAGTACATCGTAGTGGTAAGTTCCTTGTTGTATGTTGAAAGTTAATACATAGTTAGATAGCTTACTCTTTGCCAATTATTAAAATCTGTTTTTCTAAGTGATCAGACAACAGCTTCATGAGATATGCCTGTTTGTAACTGTCTATGTAAATTGGCAAAAGTATTGTGCGTTTTCATTTTTTAAATCAAATCCAGTTTTCTGGATTATGCGGGTTTAAGGATTAAAGTAATATTCTGCAACAGATAGCATCAAAGATGAAATTACCTTCTTTACATAGCAGCAACATAGGTTCATGGCTCCTTGTTGTTAACTCTGGTAGAATTCCCTTTACCCTGTATAGAGAGAAAGATACAATGTTTCAAAAAAACTTAATTGCAATTGTGGACAGCCACTTGACCTCCACCTTAACTGGGTAACAGACAGTTATTATCTCTGCTCAGTAACCATTCTGTTCAGTTTTACAACTCTACAGTACAGTGTGGTTCTGTACATAGAGCAAAAGTAATAACACACCTTTTAAGGTGATAATGGATATGTTCACATGCAGTTGTAACCATGGCTAGTCATTTCACTATTCTTTCTGGTGGGGGAATAATATTGGCAAGTACATTAATATGTAGACATTCACTTCCTGTTGTAAATAAGTGAATTGACTGTATTAAACTTTAGCCTGTGTGAGATGCATTCATTAAAATGTTGCTAGGTATGTAGAATCAGGAGCCTCTTTAGCTCTACTTAACACTAACACACATAAAGCAACAGCAGTATGACCGTTCTATTAGAGTATATTTATGATTGTCTGAATGTTTTATTAGAATATACCGATCTATATTTTCCAATTAGTCTGCTATGTTGTAGTGGCAGTAGCACTTACACAAGTCTTGTATATACTGTACACATGTCACAATTATGTTAATGTGGGTTATACAGTATATCCAGCATAAGTGTAACATACGTGTATGGCAGAACTAATGATAACATCTGGACACCAGACAGAATCTGTTTAAATTGCATAGATGTCTGACCATAGTGCAATTTGTCCAGACACAATATCCCATCAAAGCACAAGGAAGGAGCCTAAGAGCTGTGAGCTGGCATGTTTGTTGATTCTATCAACAATAACAGTTACTTGGTTGCTTGGAGAATAACAGACATTCTTACAACCCAAGGGAATGACCACAAATGTACTATGGCAAACCCTCTGGTATACTGCAACCAGTAGGGCGGGGTAGTCAGAAAAGGCAGATATGGTCGGACACAGACACGGACACGGACATTTTCAAAACACACTTTTATATTTATACAACAGTTATTTTCATACCTAGCGTTTTTCTTTACAGTAGTCTTTGCTTCCAAACACAGAGATCGACTTCGATTAGTGCTTATCAATTTATAAGTGCATGTGTGGGGATAGGCTAGCACGCTACAGAGTACCATACACCATATAATTTTGTACATGCGCTATAGAAATCTATTGCACATTCACAGAGATCCTGCTAGCATGCCCCAACTTAGCCTCACAAGCCAGGACCTTAGTAAGCATAAGCACCTGCGCCTTATACTGAAAGGTGAGAGCTCCTGGATCTGGTTTACGACAGTAAACTAGCATGGATCCCTACAATTACATAACTACATTGGATTTCTAGAGCATTTGTACAAGAGTACGTCGTCTGTAACATCCGTCAGGGTAGGGGATCATATTCCAACAGGTCCAGCATTATTGTAGCTGGCGAGCTATTGCATGTCTATATGCAAGCTCATTCTGACCTGCTATAACATAGGCCCAGCTTGGCTGGTGAGCTGTGATAGCTGTACACTAGCTCAATTTGACCTATGTACATCCCTCAGGGTAGGGGATCATGTTTCTAACAGGCCCAGCAACTTTTGTAGCTGGCGAGCTATTGTATCAAGCTCATTCTGACCTGTTATAACATAAGTCCAGTTTGGCTAGTGAGCTGTGATAGTAGTAAACTACCTCGATCTGACCTCAAATGTCCCACAACTAGTCCAATACAGTCCTGCAGTACAAAAGACTATCACAGAAAATATCAAACCCTCTGAAAGGGGGACTGGAATAATCGTCAAGCTGAATTATTGTCAATCCAACTGCATGATTGTTGGACGTCTGGCTGCCACGCCACTCAGTCTGTCCGGCACCATCCATAGATATCTATTCTGTCACTTCGTTGGCATGGTGATTGATTCAGTCTACCCTGACATTTGATCGGTCTGGAAAGTAGTGCAGTGCTACTAGCACATGTAGTTGATATTTGTACAGTGATTCAGTGTGCTATTCATCTGGTCTGACAATTATAGTACCGAATTGTCAGGCGAACTGAGTGGCCACGCGTAGTACAGTCCAACCAACTTGGCTAAGTGGTGGGTAGACAGTGAAACAGTCTATGATCCCTCACTCATACTGACCGGAGTTCCTTAAATCTCCATGCCAGCATCGATGGGTCATCATATATCACAATTTGAGCTATCAGTCCTTTCTCAATGGCCATGGGGAAAAGGCGGGATTTTGAGACAATCGAGAAATTTTGAGTTCCTTGATGATTAAGCTCCCTCGACAATTGATAATGGTTGATGAAGCACTAGTAATGCCATAGGAGTAATATGGTTGAAATACACATTTAAAATAATGGCGCAAAAACACACAGCCATCTCTGCCGAGCAAAATAAGAGGCCAACTATTATCATGTGAGCTTGATTAGTAATAGAGATGCTTTAAAATTTGCTGAGTATTGAATGGTATTTGTGGCCAAATACACTGTCATGGAAGCAACCTAGTCACAACAAAGAACTATGGTTTAAAGTACTGAGTGTGGGATGAAAGAGCAGTGCAGAACAGCAGAATGGTTTCTTCCTGAAGTCCTTACAGCGCCCATAAAAATAATTATTCGACCAGTAACCAAAGTAATGGCTAGAGCTACAGTGCATATGCCATTTAGTCTACTATTTGTCCAGAATTATTTGCTGAACACGGAGAAGAAGAGTATTACAGTATTATCAAGTACTGCAGTGTGCCTTTCGTGTTATAATTATTTATCATGTACAAAATTGCTTGAGGGCTGGTTACTAAGTGAACATGTGTAGGTGACTAAGTGAGCATGTCAGGTGACTAAGTGATTTAGTAAGACTGTAAATGAGTCATACCATAGTCTAAACATATTTTGTACATGTCAGTAACACAGCTAGAAGGTATACAATCCATGTAACATGGATAAAGTTGCAAGTAAAATGGTCAGATTAACCACTATGGTCATGTCCAGTCTTGTCTGATGCTAGAACAATAACCTAATACTTCAGAATATGTCAGTTTAGGGAATAATAAATGTGCCATTTTTGTTTAAATAAGAGGGGACACACCTCCAACTCACAAAGAGATAGGCCATTCCTAGTACTCTATGAGGCCTGCACCATTGCTTTTTAGTTGTTTAAATGCCTGTAAAACCCAATGGGAAGGTAGTTCACAAAGTCTGAGAATAGTCGCCACACCTGTTTGTCAGACCATGTAAAGAAACCACCTCAAAGCAAAGTTTACCTGTGTGGAAGTTTAATACAGACTTCATTTAGCTTTTACTTCTTTTGTGCAAACTACTTTTACAATTTAACGAGTTTTGCTCACATGGGAACATACGGACAAGCACAGTAGTATGGTTTAGCATATACACTGGCAAATCTAAATGATAACTGGTGAAATTTTGTTTGCTGTACATGTACTTATATTGTATTATGCACTTATTTATACAAATTCTCACTTCTGGGAATAATAGTAGGGATTGCATTTTTCCAATCAAATTCCCTACACATGGGACACCATTTGTCATCAAATCCTCACATATGTACTCGGGCTACTGTATAGGGGCATTGTTTGAATACAATACTAGAACTGTGAACTCTTATCAGGTAAATTGATTAACCAGCCATGAATTTATCAGTTATTTTTACCTATCTGGGTAACCTATCTCAAAATAATCACTGAAAATTTATGTTTTGGGTCCTCTTCTTGTGCTTTAACGTTATATCAAAGTTGTAGTAGGGTTCAGCTGTAGGTATAATCACTGCCTATTACTTTTTCCACTATAAGTACAATCTGACAAACTGTACTACAAACTTTACTGCAAATTTATAAGTTACACGTAGCTTACATGCTAGGTACAGCATAAAGATACAGAAAATTTCATTCAATTCAGTTAAGATGGTGTTCAAACAGGTAACAGGCATCTTGGCTATTAGAAACCTTATAGCATTTTAGCATTTAACCCACAAATATACATTGTTAACTTAGCTATGTGGGCACGCCCTGTACTGGCATCATCACGATGATGCTGTTAATCCTTATTGATGTGATTAACATGTGGAGAATACATTGTAACAATCCCTCAGTACAAGTTCTTGTAGAATAAAAACTTTTGCAGAACACTGTGGCAAACATGGCACTGTGAACTCTGCATTGATTATGTATTATCAAGAGTTCATAATTATATACACTAAGGAGAGTATCCTACTCTCATATACCCCTGTAGAAGAAAATATCATGAAATTATGCCATAACGACAAATGTTGTGGTTTGTGACATACGGGCAGCCATAAAAGTGCAAGAATTGTTAGCACCATTTCACACTCGCGACGCTTGGGATAGCCGTATTTTTGAATGGCCTAGCAAGAAACACCTATGAAGTGGTCTTAACCCATGAAGGAACAATTGCAATTCGGTGACAAGCGAGTTAATTTGGTTGTTACCGATGTTGTTAGGTATGGGTTCAATCAATACCACATTCAACTAATGACATCATTAATTATACAAAGAAGCACTGACAAACTCAGAAGTGCTATGTCGTAACTTTATGATACGCCCTTCTACGAGGGTAAATGAGAGTATGATACTCTCCTCAGTACATATATACAGTGGGACCTCGTTTATCTGAACCCTCTGGGGCCAAGCCCTGTTCATAACTTTGGATTATCGTAACTTTGAATCATCCATTAGTGCATGTATAAATGCAGTCACTTATTCAATGATGGTACTCAATGCTACTAATGGTCAACCCTGCAATAAGAGCACTTAGCACTTCAATACAAGTAGGTTACCCCACTGTCTGCTAGGGTTTGGTCTGTGGTCACCACCAAACTATCAACAAATTAACCAATGTTTACCACCAAACCATCATCAATCCATCTAATTACATGCCAATGTCTTTGAATGGCTGCCCTCCAGCTGGCAAGCCAATAACTTCCTTCAATTATTAGTCACATGCAGTACTTCAGACCCGTTCGGTTAACCGAGTGTCTGGATGTTTGGGGTCCGGATAAACGAGGTCCTACTGTATATATATTATAAACTCTTGGTACTGTATTATGTTACTCATGCAATCGAATGCATGTTTTACCACTACACCTGCTGAGCAATTGCCACTGCTATAGTTGCATAATAAAATAACAGCATGCAGTAATTCGTATAGTGTTTATTTAATCAAAAGTGTTACCAACTTCAATCTCAGAATGCAATTTTTTTTCAAAAAAATGTCTGCGGGGGCATACATCCGACCCCCCTAGTTGGAGCATGCTGAGTGTGCTTAGCACTCTTGTTCACACTTGTTGAGTGACTTTCACTAATGCCCACGTAGGATGTCCAAACCTGTAACCCCCTCAGAGAGTTTCTAGATTTTCTACTGGTGTGGCTGTGACTGCTGTATTAAAATATCTTGATCTCACCACTGAGCTACACAGTAGATGAAGCTAGAGGACATGGCACAATACCTTGTTTTCCTACGGAGCTAGATTGTTGTCGTGGCGCATTCTTATCATTAGAGAAGGCGTGGCTATTGTTCTAAAAATGTGACTTAGCTGCTACCTGATACTACAGTCTCAGATAGTTTTGTGGCATCTAAATACACTCCTTCAAGGTAGTTATTGATATAGAAAATTAATGCCATGGTATGGTTTCCATGAAGAAGAAAATGACCATTTAATTGAAGATAAAAGGAATGGCAAAGCACAGAAGGCAAGCATTTATCAGAACTACAAAAGGAACATCCCACTAGTGAGTTTGTTGCTGTGGTGTAAAATGGTAACAGTGCACTGCTTAATTTGTCCTATCCCAATAAGGGGGTGTGGCTCACAAAAGAAGCCGGGCTACAGCAGAACTAGACTATGACATGTTCTAATCAATTAATTCACAGTGGTCCAATCTTGCAGATATTCTATAAAGCAGGAGACTTGGATGACTTGACCAGGTTTTAACCCTAACCTACATGTTATAGCTGATAAGAATGAAGAAAGATTTTGGTCATATGGCTCCATATTGATTTTACCTCTGAGGGTGGTCTACAATATGGATTTAGTTACATAATTATTAATAACACATTGCTATGAATTACAAGTAAATACCTGTAATTCTGAATGACGTTAATGGCATACAGTGCAACAAGGTAAACAGTATCATTTCACTTTAACTCTTAAAGCCACACACAATTATTAATAAAAGTGCACATAGGCCAATATTTCAGCTGTAATGCATGACCATAAACAATGTGCTGTAACTTCCGTACAGTAAGTGCTAAAGCTACACAATTTGTACTATTCTATCTGTGATGTAATAAAGAATAAAGCAGTACCTAGGGTTTTACCCTTTGGCAAAAGCATAAGGTCAAAAGTCGCCATGGGTACATTCTGTCACAAAACACAACACAAACTGATCACTCACCTCAGAAAATAGTTGATAATTTCTTTATAGTGTGTTCTATGGTGTTTTGGTAAGGACCATTTGATTCTCCATTATGTTAATGATAAATCATAACATATAAAGCTCATGTGAGTCAAACATTTTTATAAATGGCTACCAACGCGATGAATGTGAAGTAACAGCAAATACAGTCGCCATTTCCAGGCTTAAAACAACTCCTTTGCTTAGTTTCTCCTTCAAACATGTGTCATCAACACTTGTATCAGCATATTCATCTACAAGCCATGGCTCTTATCCGAGGGCAGCTCTTATGACAGTAATTCAAGGTTGTGCTGTGGCTACCATCCAGGGGCGACTATTATGTGAACTGTAACTATTAACCGATTAAATACGGTATTTACTGCTATTTACATCCTTATACACTACTCACCTTACAGCAACTCTGCCAAGCACGCAGTCGTGATGGTTGAGCAATGCAAAGTAACAACTAACTAAGCTAAAACACTTTCTAATGTACTTTACTACATGATCACTACAAGGCTATGTGTTTTGCTGTATTTGTATAGAACTGGCACACATGAGTGGCTGCATGAATTTGTTAAAGTCATGGTTTTCACTCTAGAAATCTATCCTGAAATAATTTAAGTACTGCGTACCTTGCTTATCTCCATATGTTATCTATCACCAAATGGATTTTGAGACAAATTTGGCGTTTAAACTGCTAGTTTAGTTTCAATCACTTTGCACAGCATGATTCTAATAAATTTGGGCGGCCACTCATGTGTGCCAGTTCTATGCAAGTACAGCAGGAGAACACGTAGCTTTGTAGCGATCATGTAGCAAAGCACATTAGAAAGTGTTTTAGCTTAGTTAGTTGTTCTACAGTGGATATTTCATGTTGCTCAACCATTGTAATTGTGTGCTTGACAGAGTTGCTGCAAGGTGAGTTGTGTAGCTATATATAAATGCTATAGAGGATGTAAATAGCAGTAAAATATTTACAACATGGCTAATCTTGCTTGCCTTGAGAATTGACCTTTGGTCCAGCCTGGTCCGGTCCAGGTTTTCATAACCCCCCATAACAGCTGCAGACCCTCTGCTATGCTACAGTGGATACGGTAGCACATGTTCAGTCAATTTAGGCAACTGTCCGACCAATTCTGGTTTGTCAGAACGTTGTAGCAGGACAGCAAAAATATATTATCATAAGCTCTGGTATGGTAAGAAGTATCACACTGGTATACTCATATTTCAAACACAATCTGACAACACATAACCATTGTACCACACAACATAATATACTGCATAGAGTAGAGAATCTGTTATCAGGTCAGGAGATTAATGACAAATGTTACTATTGTGTTGTATGAACATTAACTTGTAGTTGCTTTAGTCAGTGAAATCTGTCTCTGGAATGTATTTGGAAAACACTATTATCACAAATAATCCACACATACACAATACATAGTATATGACTAACTGTTATAGGGGAAACACATTATATCTTAATGTACGTCACAAGTTTTAGTATCATGGTATGAATATGATATCAATAAATAATATCATGGTGTGATAGAGTATATTATTGAGTATTGAGAATATGGTGATGTGACTATTAATTGTGTTCCTTTCATCTGTTAGCTGTTCTAGTAGTATTTGTGATCATCATATCTAGTACAGATCTGTGGTACTGTTTAGTGTTTGTTTGTACAATATTAGTAGTGTATACCTGTGTTATCACACCTTGTTGTTGTTGTGTGTAGAATGACTGGACACCTTTACATTGTGCGAGCAGCATTGGAAGGAAGAACACTGTACAACTGTTGATCAATTCAGGTGCTACTGTGGATGCTATGAGCAAGGTAAGTTAACTTGTTCAATGTATATAGCATGAAAATGAAATTCTATTTTATGGCTTTACGGTTGGCATCACAACTGTAAAATTAAAAATCCATTAATAATTTTGCAAAGCAAATACAGTGGAAGCTATCCTGTCCTCTGTTATCTGGGAATTTCCATTGTTTTGGAAAGACCAAGTTGCTGATCATGTGGCTTGTAATTTATTGACCATTTGGTTCACAAGGAGGGAGCCTAAAGGTTGCTGTTTACCTGTTTAGTGACTTGTTTATTCCAGACAGGGAAGTCACTACAGAGCATTCATGGTCACTTCCCTGAACTATAAAAATGTATTATCACCCAGCAACCAAGTGGTAGTTCTTATTAGTACTGCCCACTGAACTACACAGCACTAACTGATAGCAATAACAACCATTACTTGTATTTATGTTAGTTACTTTAGCGTAATAACATGTTATTCTTAGTTATGGACATTTCTGAGATATGCATGGACAGTATTATGTACCAGACTGCCCAGATAGGAGAGGTTCCACTGTAATTTGTCCACCATAGATTTTATTCTATGGTCATATCTATGATGCTAGTGTTTACTACAGAATTATCCTTACTGCATCATACAAGAGTATTTGTTGCACCGCTGAAGTGCTTCAGTCTACACAACCAACAGGGTGATAGTGTAGCATGCCCAATCCTTTGCAAAAAAGTATGGAGTGGCCACTGCAGACTACATGTACGAATGCTCTAGCTACAAGTTTTCGAAACCACTACCACTCCTACACTCAAATTGTGGTGCCCATAAATGAAGCCGTATAAGGTAGTGAATGAATTGCTACCTCAAACAACTTAAAGGGGTAGTATGTCAAGCCATACAAGTGGTGATGCCACACAAATGTGGCAAGCGATTTACTTGGTTTTATGTAATTACTCAAAGACTGTGGTTTGACAATGAGCAACAATAACTCTCACTTCCACAGAGCTGCTACAAATAACTTGGAATCATTTTATTGTAGAGTTACATGTCTAGACAGATTATTTAAGCCAAATAGAAGATTGTAAATGGTGTGGGTAATGGAGCGCTTGGAGATGTAACCACAAGAACAGCAGCGCTAACCCATAATAAACCTGAACAGGCTTGTTTACTACAAATAATACAAGTCACAACATTACAAGTTTTCACCAACTGCTAGAGCCTGCTGTTTGCATTTTGTATGAGGCAAAGCTTACTGAGTAGTTTTTTTTTGCTACCAAACAAAGGTACCATTGCTTACAATTATCCCTTTAGAAGGTCACTATTTTGTGGCATGATGTAATAAAATGCAACAAGTTATTACATCATGAACATATTTTATGTTTATTTTAGCTGTGGTAAGCCTTCCTCATGAAAGAGGCTGGTTAATTAGTGGCCAGGGCTGGTTTTTGGGTGTGTCTCTTAAGGTACCATATTGAAGAAACCAAACTTATAGCACAGGAACTCTCAATTATTATGGAAGTAGTCACAGGAGTAGAACTAGTCTTCTGTGTGATAAATTTCACTACTTCCAGTAACAATGATCCAACATGAACAACTGGATGATTCCAATCCCGGCTACTTGTCTGTATGCTATTAAAATTAGCACTTGTATGGCTTGGTGTACTATCCCTTTCATTTAGCAGCATTATATCATGGCAAGACTATAAAATGTGATCTGCTGAGCCAGGGGCGGTGGAGCAGGCCAAAGAGTGAGGGGGCCAGGCCAGCAGTATATTGAAGACCAAAAAAAAAAAAAAAAAAAAGGTCATAGCCTGCTGACAATAGCTACTCTCCACCAATCATATCTCCTCATTTACAACTACACACATGTAGCTAAGTAACTTGCTACACTGCTTCTCTGAATACTGGGACTGTTCTATTAGAGTATCCATATACTGACTGTTCTATTAGAGTATCTCGATCTTTTCTTGCAAACAGTGTCCCATAAAAGTGGGGGGCCATGGCCCCCCTGGCCCCCCTGTCTCCACCGCCTATGTGCTGAGCCCAAACCAGCCATTTTCACACATTCCTTGAATTCCATTTGCTTTTCTGTTATCTATAGTAACAAAGGAGTGGACAGCAAAAGTTTCGGCTTTTTGAGATGAATAATCATAGAGTTATAGCGCTACACAGTTGGAACAGGAATAAACACACAGCAGAAACAATATGGCAAATAAAATACATGTGCTTATTTAATTGATCATAACTCATGAGTGAAACAGTGAAACAAGCTATGAAGATGGGGTTTAGCTCAATCTGTTCACCTTGAACTGACACATTAATCAAGGTATAGTGTTTTCCGTGTGGACAAAGAAGAAGGCCATTCCAATAATCAAATGATGATGGTAAACTTTATTTCTACTGCGTTGCAAATAAGCACCCATAAATCATATACCATATGCTGTACGAACATGAAACAAAGATTTTCTTACTCCCAATGAACGGGAAAATCTGGTGATGTATGATTTCAAGTTTTGTTTCAGTGCATACCCCCCACTAAGTCATGCGTAAAATTTTTATGTTGCAAGCGTATTTTATATAAATACATTTTTATAGCAAAATAAAATTTGTGAAAGTGGCTGGTTTTTACTCATCAGGTCACAAAATTTTAACATCGTGAAATTATGTATGAGCTATTAGAGTAATTGAACAAGCTCTATAGCAGGTTGTCATTGCATTAAAATGTGAATACCCCTCCCCATACTGGCTATTATTGGCTACCCAGCTGTGTAACATTATACTAGTACTTGTATACAACATACACAACACACTACTCCCCACCCCCTCCTAACTACATGATTTTTCTATTACCCAAGTTATGATATTTGTATCAACTACTACTTGTGTTAAGTGGATCATTTACCAAACAATATCCTATATTTTGATTCTTAAAGCCAGCCTTAGTCCTTTAAATGATCCCCAGATAAATGTATTTGGTACAGTAGCTACATTCACAATAGCAATGTGTGATAGTAAATTTTGTGTAGCTCTTGCTTGTAAGTTTGACTATCTTACCAACTACTGTTACATTTTTAGTGCTCCACATAACAGTCGGACAACGGGACAATTTCCAGACAAATTAGCCAATGTCTGACCACAATTGTATTTGTCAGGACAGAGCCCAAGAAACCCAGTTTGTGCATATTTGGTTTACTGTTTAGTTAACTAATAGCTGTCTCTTGGTTGCTAGGAGATTAAACATTCAAGCCATCCAAGAGAGTGACCACTAATGTACCAATGCCAACCCCTGTGCTGTATAGAAACCTCACAAAATCACTTGTAATAGTATCTCAGCACATAAAAGAATGTCTATCCTCAGCACAACAAAGGAAATGCCTACAGTCAGAGTGCCTTATATCAGAGAATGTTTACTACAGGCAGTGTTATAGGTCACTTGTATCCATGCAAAGTATACATTTGTCCAGACAAGTTTGGATTTATCAGGACATTTTGTCCTGGTGCTTAAGAATTCTTACTGGGAGCACTGTTTTTGTAAATGTTCACTTGTAATACTACATACAGCTGGTGTACAGGTATGTATTTAAGTTGTCATTTGTGTTTAGGTGGTGAAATTATATGTATGCTATAAGCACTGCTTAAATGTATTAATCATTGAAAAAATGAAACATCACTTGGCCAGTAATCCAAACATGGTTCATAAGGCTCCTGTGAACCGCTACCATACAGTATTTTACTAAAGGACAGGTAGTTTCTGTATTGTGTGTTTGGCCTGTCCTTGTCAATATAATATTATAACAATATTATCACATTACAGTGTTTGTCTCACAACAGTCATAAGTGCATATCCACCAGTACAATAGTCACCTTGACTACTGATGTATATATTGTACTATTATTGTACATGTGTAGCAGATCATATACATACACAGCAGTGTTATAAAGTCTGTATGTTTGTGGTGTTACCCTTATACATGCTCTGCCAGTCTTATGCAGTATGTGTCATAGAAAGCACTTACTACTGTCAGTAATTTGAATAGGAGTCAGGTTCACATATTTTTGAAGGCTGCTTAAAAGCAGCTAACAAATTTTGCATGTCTTTTTCATAAAGCTACACTGCCATTTCAATAGTACAAGTAAAGTGATAGTAATATTTACTGGGTTGTGAGCTGATGGCTTACTATAGCCTACTGACCAAAAGATTTAGTACTTACACTTAAAGCTTCCTCACTGTTGATTTGAAAATGAGTTTGGCCTCTCTACCGATCTGTAACTTATAATTTTAGTAGCTACCTTGTTGAGTTTATCAATTCAGCACATTATAGTGCATTAAAACTGTGCATTACCAGAGCTTATTAATAGTGTATGTAGTTGTAGCAATCATATATTCAAAAACAAATTGATCCCTCATACATAGGGAGGACTACATTGTGTTTGTGCATAGAACATATGTTGTGTTATCCGAAATTTGATGCATAGCTCTGTGTAGCGAGGTTTGTTAATTTCTTTAATAGACCACTTACTAAATGTGTTTACAAATATCTCAAGGTTTCCTGCATGGTGTTCAGATAACTGTGATCCACTTAAATGAGTTGCTATATAACTTCTTGAAATAATGTTGTATGATCTTAGATAACTCAACTACTTGAGTAGAACAAGTTTTAACAAGTAGTTCAGTTGTAATTCACAAAACTCACCGTATTACAAACCCCTATACAATGTGATCACATGTCAAAGTAGTACATTAGTATTGTACAGTATACACTATATGAGTTAGTGATAGTAACGTTTTTGTGCTTGTGAAGTTTTTATCAGTTAACCCATTGAGAGTGTGTTGTGTCATTACAGAGTGGTGAAACTCCTCTGACCAAGGCTGTGAGGGTGGGTCATGCTAACACGGTACAATATCTCATTACTGAAGCCAAAGCTGACCGCAGTAAAGTTCCTCAGGTAACATTTTTACAAACTGTGATGACAATTAGAATCAATAACAGTATTGTGCTATGATAGTTTATCACTGTAAACTATCTACATGTTGTTTACTTTTCTGAATTGATTTCTATAACATAATTTCAGTATAGTAACTCCCAATTGTGGTATGGTGCAACATAAATACTATACTAATAACACAGGATTGGAAGCTCTGTTTCATGTGCCAGCACTCCTCGTTGTGCTAGAAGTAATTAATTTGATGGTTGTGTCATTTCATTAGTTACACTGCTATCTTGGTTGCTATGCTCTATTATCGCGTGACAAGATTTGGCACTTGTTCCATTAGCTGTAAGTTTGTCCGTATAAACAAAGAACTGTAATTGCTACACAAAGCCACTCTTGACTGCCATAATTTCAGCAATTGTCTAAAGGACGCTTAGAAATACCCGAACCAGGTACACAAACTATGTGACTTCTTGCTTGGTTAGGACTAAAAACTACTGGAAAAAGTTTTGAATGGTACCACCACGTGGCACTAGCAGTTTTCATTGTATGTCTTCAAAGACTTAGCAAAGCATACACAATATGGCTTTGTGGTGTTGCCTAATTTATGTTATGCTACAAAACAATTTGAGCTGAATTGCATGGAAATACTCGCTCATATACCATACTTAATTTGATTCTTGACTGCCCTTAGTGAAGTTGGTATCTAAACAACTAGCCGTTTACGAGCTGAAATGCAAATCATGGAATGTACACATTATATTGAGTCCACAAACAAAGCTACCAATCCAGTGTTAATAGTATAGTATCTATGGTTGTAATAAAATCTTCAAGTAGAGTAATCGTATTTGTAACTTAAAGAAGAAATTCCACTTAATTACATGTTACAAGGTCTACTAAAAATTCAGCTATGAGTATCCTATTCTGTAACAGTCATGACATGTTCATTCTCAAAAACATATTTACTTCTTAATGAGAGTTCCATGATATTTTGGTACTCTTAGTGTCATTTCACTTCAAACATTTACAAGTTCACCAGAATTTAAATTATACACCTGTAAAACTAGGAGATTAAATTGCACCTGTAATAGAAACTTTTTATCAAAATTATTTGCTACAATAAAATTATTAAGAAGCTTATACAATGAGACCATGGATACTGAGGAGATATACAACACACTCATGTGAGCGCATAGGATTTGTACAGAGCAATTAAAAATGAACTTTAGGAGGTTTTATTGATAACTTGGTACCAATTGAACACTTTTCTTATGAATAATTTATTGGCATGATGAACCACGCTGAACCCCACCAGTTTGATATTAATATACAGGACAATTGGAGACATCATCATGTGAGGAAAAGCTCACCATACAAAATGAAGGGAAATGGTAACAATGGAAGAGAATATTCAAGGTCTCCATAATCCCGTAAAGCCGCAATAAGCATCAGCTTAAAAGTCAAAATATGCAATTAAGACAAATTATTTTTGATAGCACTTAAAGTGTGTCGTACCTCCTCTGCCATGGATATATGACATCTTGTTTAGAGTGGTGAGCATTCTACATGAATATTGTTTTGTATAAGTGTTTGTGTTTGATAGCTTGTTTTAAGGTGATTTTACACAAGTTGTAGACTTTTCAGTCATCTGAACAGTAGGTGGTCTCCAGAGGTACAAATATTTGAGGTTCCGTTGTACACAGAACTTACCATAAGTACACGTGTACATGTACAACACATTGTCTTGATGTAGTCATATCATATCTGATAATTGACCATGCTAGCATTTAAACTTTGCCACAAATGATAGGGTCATTGAACTTCAAGTTTGGCCTTAATGCTGGTATGTAAACCTTCACAGGCTTAGAAAATTCTTCAACCCTAAAAACAATTTTTGTTGTTGAAATATAGACACCAAATCAATTTGATAGAAAATTTTGTGGAAAACAAACGTAACTTGTTGCACGTTGTTAAGAGCGACCACCATTGAGTTATGGACCATTTTATAAAGGTACCGTATATGACCGTATTAAAGCTGGGCTCAAATACACGCAGGGGCTCAAATATACGCCGGGTATAACTAGGGGACTTTCATAATAAACACCAGAGCTCATTTAAATGCCGGGGTGCTAATGACATGCACTGAGATAAATGCCAGTGTTCTAAACTCGTGTCAGCTGCTAACTAGTTTACAGTAATGTCTCATCACCAGTCTTATGATGTCTTGCCTTGTTCAACTGTGCCTTCTCTTCTGGTGATGGCCATAGCGTATTTATCGTGGTCATTGTCATCTTTCTGCCGCCCACCTTCCAATGTTTCACCCAGCAGAGGAGTCCAAATGGTTTTATGTACATGATGGGCTATGGATTCGAATTTCGTAGGTACTTGTAGTCGCACCTGTAATTCTCAACGAGTGGCTAGTAAGAAATAAACGCCCGGGTCCAAATTAATGCCGGTCTCATTTAAACACCGGATCAAAAATGATTTATAGGAAATAAATGCCCGGGCTTCTATAGAGTCATATACGGTATGTAAAGAGTTTGCATGTTTCCTTGTTAAAATGTTATTTACATGGTTAGTTTTGGCCTTACTGTTTAGTGATAGGAAAAACCCTTGGTATTATTTACAGCACAAGTAGAATGACATACAGCTGTAAATTGTGTAGCCATAGGATTAATGCTTTGATTTACAGTGCTTTGTGCAAAACTTGCATATTTGGGGCATATATGGGATTAAGGGTTAATCAGTGTATGCTCTATTAGAGTATTTCACAACAAAGTGACTGTTCTATTAGAGAGTATCAATCTAAATAGTTATTGTATTTATCTGTGTAAAAACTTGGGAATTTATTTCTTAGAGTGCAGGGGAAGGGTGATTGTGAGCAAAGTGATGCTGAAAGTGCTTATATAATCAACTTACAGTTTGGAATCTTCACTTTGCAACCATGAAATACAAGGTGAAGTGTGCTTATCCAATATATAGACTCTTATACGGCACACTACTCCGGCATTTATTAGACTCATAGCCTAGTTTTTGGTACCCCAGCATCTGAAAGGACCCAGACATGTATTCTATGGTTTAGGATAAAGTACCCAATGTTTATTTGAGCCTGGCTGTAATGCAGACAAATATGGTATGCTCTATTGTAGTTTGCAGTAACCGCTGACTGCTCTATTAGGGAGTATTGATCTATTTTCATGGAATTAAGCTCCATAGTTTGAAATATCCACCTAGTATGCTAGTATTATGCTAGGCATAGCAATCCAGCCTATTTTGCTTTTTATTATGCTGGCATATTAGAGGTAGGCCTATTTATTGTTCATATTGTGCTGTTTGGCTAGAGTTGTGTGCAGACTTTTTGAAGCCTGTATCCAGGGGTGTGGCAACAAAATATTAAGTTAAAAGGCTAAGAAGGGTGGTATACAATAATTCATTTTAATATAATTTGCTCAGCATGTGAAACATGTTGTATCTAGTGGGGTCTGGGGGGCATGTTCCCACAGGAAATTGTTGAAAAATCAGCCTTCTGAGATTGAATATAATGATGACTTGGACACATTAGTTTGAAAATGTATCTGAATGTTTTATGGTTGGTAAATCAATCTTGACAAGTTGACGTTGAGCTACTACTTCTATAAGCCAGACACATTTTGTTAATCACTCCTGGTACAGTAGCAGTCAAAAAAAAAGTTCCCATTGCATTTGCGTTTCTGTTGGGTTACTCTGCATTTACGTTGTGGTTGTATTGTGTTTGCATTGCATTTGCTAAGCATTGCATTTGCATTCCTCGTTGCCTTCTGTCTGTGTTCTGGTTTTCGTGCATTTTGGCTTACCAGTTTACGGAACGTTGAAGGAAGGCTATGGACGAGACATAGGATTCAGCAACATGATGGTCTATGCACCAGGTTAGCAATCATATAGCTATCTTTCTGTATTTGTACATTTCTATAATTTAGATTCCATCAAGCATGTCAATAAGTCTGGATATATTCTTAATACAAAGTCATTCAAAGACCACGCCCACAAAAAATAAAAAATTTCAGAAATGTATTGCTCCTATTGGGAAGGCCATACGTAAAAATGATTGCATTTTGTTAAAATACATTCCCACCTTAAAGTAAATTGCCTGATATCGCTCAGAAACTAAAGTACACCATATAGCAAACCATTTCATCGACAATGCTGTAGCCTGACTGGCTTTCCAATATCTGCCTTTTGGCAATGAAGTGCGGGTTCCAGCAGAAGCTCTCAATATGCAATGTATTGTGGGATTCACCCGGAGGGGAAACGGTTTGTTTGTAGCACTACTGAGGGACAAATTATATAAATATCGGTCAGTAATACATTCTACAGTAATGTTTCATTGTACTGGCACTATAAACCGGCTGGGAAAAGCGGGCTAATACACTGCCAAAATTGCATTTCAGTACGAGTGCGTAACTAACGGTGATTTATCTTTCTTTACTAATCTCAACAGTTAGTTCAATGGTTACAACAAACACTACAAAATTAATGAAGTTCGTTCACTAGGTAAGTAACCACGCTCAATAAGTTGGAATTCCTACAACTTGATCTTGACTAATTCGTGTACAAACTTGTGGTTTGTGGTATGTGGTATATTCACTAATGACATTACACAGCTGGCATAAAATAGTACAACCAATAAAATAACACACTCAAGATATAAAAATCAGTTACCACACACACATACACACCCACCCAAACACACAGTTGCTCACACTGATATGCAAGATCTTTTACTGGCAACATCACCAACAACCTGTGATGGAAGGGGAACATCACACCAAATTGAAACATAGACGTAAGGCAAAGTGATATTGTTCTTCATGCTAGTATGCAACTAATTTAAAACACTGAAGGAAAAGGAGAACAATCACCAGATACACAACACTTTCAACACAAATAACAAAAATAATAGAAACCAAAACAATACATACACTGTCATACTGCCCAAGACTCTCGAGTGACAGCCAGAAGAGAACACAACACACATCTCTCCAAAGTGCAACGAACAGATTACAACATTACAGAATACATACACATACATTCTGTACATACATTTATTTAATTGATTATTTAATTGATTATTTGCATAGCTGCGACACAAATGCAAGTCATGCACTGTTCCACTGTGACGAAGTGCCATCAGTCTGAATAAACTTAAATACCAGTGGTTGGATGGTACCAACAGTTTACCTTGACCGAGCCTTAGACTGAGAAACTGGTAGTCAGCATTTGGTTTCTTAACAGTGCTTGGTTCAATATGATAAGAGTTTCAAGCCATGTTCAATCCTCTGAAATGCATACCACTGTTCTCCTAACATTGTCAGTGAAGACAAACATTGTCAGTGAGACAAACTATTAACCCGCTGCATTACACTGCCTCTGAACTTCAGGAGTAACAAAATTTTATCAACCTTGGCACTAGTACAGTAATGCTGCCTTGATCCATTGACAACCGATAATTGGCAGCTGGGATATGTCCAAAGATGGCGACCATTCATCACCGTTACTACTAGAAGTATCCTTTATTAATTCTAAAATCTTTCCGTTCCATTCTCACTGTTACCATCACTGAATGTATCAAACTTTAACAGTGTAACTCAGTTTCATCGTCCATTTCCAATATCCTCTAGTGGTATAGTAACAGCCTAGGCGACAGCATTTCTGGCAAAGCAGAAGGATTAGTCCTTTGTTACTACAAGTTCTTTTAACTTCTACATCCACCAACTGCTGATAAATCAATCGGCTACTTGAACACTTCTGTCTTCCTACAAAACCCCCCAGAAAATTGCTGTAATTCTACGTTTAGTATGCAGAAATATTTCATTTTCTTTTCTGAGTCAAATTTTTTGATATGAGTGCTTACGGTGACCAGCCAGGAAAGTCTACTGAGTAGGAACTGGACTGAAAACTACCACAAGCACACACACAAACATTATGAAATAATTTGCATGGCATATTTATTGAAAGTTTAATAAGCGATTCGTTCGCTGACAGGCTGTGACTGGGCTCAAAAAGTCTACAATGTAGCTGAGTTAGTTGTCAATGAGGAGTATATCCATGAAAGGTGCTGTGAATTATATGAAATACAAAAGGATTAAGGTAACCTGTGGCTGTGAGAGCGTAAGTCCGAGCCCAAGCTGCCAAATCACTAAATGGGTGTGACCATGGAGGTTTAAATGGTAAGAATTTTTTTGTTTTGTGAAGTGTCGGTCAGGGCAAAGCTGCTACTTGGCTACGTAAAATGAGCTTCCTCATACTGATGTTAGTATAATACAAAACATTAAATGAATATTTCTAGCTACATAAGAATGAAGAGTTTTGTCTTCAGCTAGTAGGTTAGCCAGATGGGTGTAACTCCTCTTCCCTTTGCTGCTGCTTGCTGCTGCTTGATGCTGCTGCTACTGGCAAAGTAAGTGTTGGATGTCTGGCTGGATAAAAAGAAATAGACACACATGGATAAACTATGGTAGCCATTGGATGGAGTACAAGCTAGGCATAGTTTTTGTTTGTATACTTCATCTGCTTGCCATTAGGCAGATTACAGCTATGTTATAACAATAATTATAATTATCTTTGACTATTAACTAAATTGTATAGACAACGGCTGTTATTATCAATGGCTTAGCCTACATTGTACTGTTGCAGTTTGACGGAGGTTTTTACCACCATATACTCCTTTTTGCTAGTGAAGCATTTGCATTCTGTTTGCATTCTTGGAAGCCTTCTCTAAGCGGAGCAATTGCGTTGTGTTTGCATTTTGTTTTAAAAACACTAGGCAAATGCAACGGGA
Source organism: Dysidea avara (assembly GCF_963678975.1). Classification (NCBI taxonomy): domain Eukaryota; kingdom Metazoa; phylum Porifera; class Demospongiae; order Dictyoceratida; family Dysideidae; genus Dysidea; species Dysidea avara. Next base: position 2,182,462 of record NC_089272.1, on the reverse strand, counting down.
CCTTTAAAATACCACTACTGTATATACCGGATCTGCAAAAACCTGACATAATGGTGCATTTTTCAAATTCTTTATTATTGAATATTTATAATCTACTTAGCTGAGTGCATGCTCTGGCCAAGTTTCAGCCTTGTATGCCAACAACTTTTGGAGTTAAAGCCCTACAAAGTAGCAGCAACAGAAAGATCGATTTGTACAGCAAGTATTGGGAAAATAAATTACAGGTGCTTACAAAAATGACTGTAACTTACAAATGTAATCCAGTACAGAGTTTAAACTTGCACCGTCGTGTCCGCAATCAATAGGGGAGTCCATTTTATGGTGAGTTTTTCTCCTACCACCTTTCTTCACTACATACAGAGACAAAATCAGGGTTCTGTTGAAAATGTCACTAAATAGGGGTGCTTTCCTGCATTAATGTAGGGAGATTTAGTGCCTCAAACACTAATCTCTTCTGCACTACTATAGGGAAGATTTAGTGCCCGGACATTAAATCTTCCCTATAGTAGTGCAGAAGAGATTAGTGTTTGAGGCACTAAATCTTTAGTGCCGGGGCACTAAATCATTCCTACATTAATGTAGGAATGATTTAATGCTGGGGCACTAAATCTTCCCTACATTAATGTAGGAAGATTTAGTGCCTGGCATTAAATCTCTTGGAAAGATTTAGCATCCCTGCATAAATCTGTACCGTAGGAAACTATATCAGTGCACCAAGAATATCACTAATGTAGGCTAGTACCAATGATATGTTATACTGTCTTCAAGCACGAGGATCAACGTAACAAAGTGCACTGCATACAAAATATAGAACTGTTCCTCGTAAGAGGGTATTCCTCCTATTTTTATATACTACCTCAATTTCTCGTCGACACATTCCAGTCATTCCGAGATTTTATTGATAATACTTTCTTTCATGACACTTAAATGTTTTAACCATGCTCCCTTTGTGTGTATTCATCATAGCTTGTTTCAATGGTTCTCTATGTGTCAGCTTACTGAATCGATTGTATGATCGACAGCATTTGTGGAATTTGGAAGCTTCTCAAATTGCATGGAATCCATTTCACTGTGACATTGTGAAAGCACACCTATAAAAGACATTGGACATAAATGAACATAGTGTATAGCTGTAGTAAACAGACCATGCATTGTATACATAAAATCACAATAAACTATAACAGTAAGTATGTAGTCAAAATCAAGTGCAAGAAGGACTTATTATGCATAGATATTGTTAGTATAATATAAGGACACTCAAGCTGGATAAGTTTGAAATGCATATTGCCAATTTAATGACGTATAAAATGACTGTATAATGTTGAATGTAATGGGCAGGCTGGTAGTGGGTAAATTTTCAAAATTTTCTAAAACATAGTTGCACTCTAAAACACAGCCTACTGTTTCTTGTACATGCACTCATGTAGGCAGCATAGCCAGGTTGCTAAAGCATCAGTTCGGTAATCAAAAGGTTCCAGGTTCGATTCCCGTGGTGCTGTTGTTGTTTCCTTGAGCAAGAAACTTTACTCACATTGTTCCAGTCTACCCAGCTGTTTAAATGAGTACACCTAATGACCTGGTATCAACTGGGGAAGCAGCCCACCTAGCAATGGGTACATGGTGTTTACTAGGGAAGCAAATTCCCACCTGTCCTTGTCTCACTTAGCAGTGTTTGAGTTGTGCAATTCAGGTTCCGCAACCTCTCTCCGTGAGACCTGGACAGTCCTTCTAAGGGTTACTAGTCCTGGCCCAGGAGGATTTGCGTGCATGTGCCTGAGTGCACAGGCATGTTTGCCCGGCAATAGCTGTACAATAGCTTTGTTTTGCATGGCGGCCATAGGGTTTGCTTTCCACTTATGCTTTATAGCTTCATAGGATGTGTGATTAAATGATTAAATGGCATCAAAAAACAATTATAAAGTGTCTTTTTAATAACGGGCTTACAGGTGTACAACTGTAGATGTGGGGACATGACTATAATGTAGAACGGACTGGAGAATGGACTCTAATAAGGGCTGGAAGAAATTTGTCTGGTTGTTTTTACAGGGTTAAATAATGCCATATCAACTGTTGGTCACCAAGTAACAGTTGCAAAAGTGTGATTGTTATCGCCAGAAGTTTCCAATTCCATTGGTTAACCTATTGGCATGAATGGGGAGTGATACAAATCCCCAGTTGGTCAAGTTTTTTTCTTTCTTTTTGTAGGGTTTTTTGCATCACTTTTTTGATAGTTTGGTGGTTGGTTTTTTTTATTCAGTGATTTGCTATGACAGAAAAACAAAAGTTTGGTTAATAACCTTTTGTTAACAGTCATTAGTACCAACAAATAAAGATATGAATAGTAGTAATTTAATGCAGCCATAGTGATGATGCTATATACTCAATATGCTGTAATACATATTAGTTCGACTATGAAGTATTGGCTGTGTATATGATGTCGGTTCATAAGAAAACCTGTATTGGAAATTGACAATAAACATCAGATATTGGTATCGAAGTGGTATCAGTATACAGCTCTGATATTAGCAGCTACAACTCTCTGATACATATCAAAACTTGTGTCAAGTTTACCGCAAAAATTAAATTACGCGTATACGAAAATTTGACTCTGAGTTACCAGTAGAATCTCTCTTCCTACTTGATATAAAATACATTACTACAAACCTCAGTCCACTAGAACCCCTGCTGCATCGAGTAGCATCCGAAAAGTAGCTCTCTGGGAAGTAGGTATTTCGTGTGTCCATTCAAATATATGGAGTTTTTGTTACAAACGTTTAACCCACCAGAGCACTGGCAAATACCGTCACAATCCACATAAATTTCACACCAACCTGTTGCTGCTAGACTGCTCTAAATAATGCTACCCGTTTTAATGGGGATTTCCCCATGTGTGACTTAGAATCATCGCGATAAATGAGCCATGCGCATCATTAATACGCAATGTATGGGAGTTATTTGCAATCAACGGACTTCAGCCTGAAAGAGCAGTGACTTCCCGGTTGAATTGTGATAAAATTGTATTGAACAAAAGAAAGCTGAAGGTTAGAATTTGTTAATTCCACCCGTTTTTTTTGGGAAAGTCTAATGTGTAAGGTGTAGCGAACCTTTACACTTTAAAAACATGTGTTTTGCGTACAAAATGTATTGAAAAAGCGAAATACGCATATGGCTTCATTTGACAAAATGTACAGACTAGTTTTGATATGATTTGACTGCCTTGTATGGTATCCAGGACTAACCATAGGAACACCGTAAGGGCAGTGAAACAGGAATTGTGTTAATTTTGAAAAATCCTGTGCTGCATGGACTTCGTACAATGATCCGGCATACTGATATGATTGTCCTAGTGGTTACATAATCTCATATTTTTGCCACAGCTGATACAATATACCAATGTATGCATAGATCATGCTCACAGTATGGTTTGTACATCAAAGAATGTTACATACAGAGGTGGTTGGGCCTCATCCACCAGTTGCACCAGTGTTTGCAGGATTTCCATTTATCATTTCTGTGTTCCGTTCTGTATTCTTCCAACACTGATGCCTTAGGTAAATCTCTATTGCTTATTACAATGGTTTCTCTCCACATAGAACTTGGAAGAGGCTTTCCACATGAGATTGTGTTGTTTCTGTTGGTATTGCATAAGCAATGATGTTAAATGCTTTGTGTGCCAGTGTAGAATAGCCTTTGTTGACTCTTTCACACACTCTCTTAACAGAACGTTGATAGTGCACCTGAGTATGTAGTACACAGATTATTACTTCTATACTTGTACCTGTATACATTTTCTTACCTGACAACCTTTCACTATTTGATTTGCGTTTCCTTCCCCAATTGCAGCTTGAATGCCTTTCAATTGAGTATCAGACCAATCAGTTATGATACCTTTCATAGAATTCCCAATGGCAAACTCGGGATGTGTCTTCTTCACTTGACCAAGAATTGTTTCAAAAGCACTTTGTATGCCATTGCATCTAGTTTGTTCATTCTTACTCTGACTACAACAGCCCCTGCATCATAATATGCATATATGAAACTTTTATTTAGTAAATGTGTGCTTACATTGAAGGAATCATAATCAAAACACACAACGTTAAGCAAGTACTCCAGCTCTATTGATACAGTAAAAGGGCATCTACTTTTACAAATTCAGAAGATTCTGGCCATAATTGGGCTCATGGTGAGGACCCATGTAAATGTTGGCATCAGAGAATAATTGCTAACATAAGGATGACCAAGTTCTGCATACTCTTCCATGTGTCCTACAACACAAATGTATTTGTGAGCTATTGTAAAGTAGCTATTAGTAAGGTTCTTGCTATTAGTTGGCACGCAATTCCTCAGTCATACTTATGAACATACAGTTACGTACCTACAGTACCAAACACGTCTGTACTCTGCTTGTCGTACTCAACTGTCCCATTTTCAAATGAATAGATTATGGCACCAAGGCTTCTTTCTTCTTTTGTCTCCTTTAGGACAGATGCTCGTATGTTCTTAATTTTCCCTTTGTATGCTGCTGCAAGCGATGCTGCTGTTGGCATATATGGCAATCCTTTTCCTATTGGCACAGAGTACAGTGTAAACCTTTTGTAAATTACAATCTTTTCACAGCACTGAAGCAGGAGTACATTGTCAATTATGATTGGAAAAACACTTCTGTGTTGATTTGTTGAGGCAAGCTTGATAGTCGGTCTTCTATGTTATTTAATGGGAAGCATGTCATTTAGCTACTGGTACATGTAATGATATATAAAAGGTGGTAAACTGATACATTGCTGAATTCATAAATTCTGTATAATTACAGTAGAACCTGTTTTAGCCAGTCACCTTTGGGCCAAGATACTTAATAGGCAGGTAACTGCTTTAGACAGTTGGGTAGTAGTATAATTCTCTTGCTTTGGGAATTTATAGTTGGGATTTATAAACATGTGGCTGCTAAGACAGGTTCCACTGTATTGCAGGGTACTTTACCTGTAACAATATCGTGAGTTTTAAGTGACGGGTCTAATTTCACTGCACTCTGAATGTCTTGCACAACTTTAGAGGGCACTTTAGTTGGACCATTGATGAGGTGGTTGTGAAGATTTCTTGATTTCAGATCTCCCACCCTTACAATTCCAGACAACCATCGTCGCTTGTCTTCACTGTTTTCTGGCCAGACATATACAAATTCAACTGGACAGTCTTTGCTCACTACAAGCTCAGCCTCTGTATGTTCTGGACAAGCATGGCCCTGGCTGATAGCAGCAACATATGAACAATCATATATAGAACACTGTTTTATCCCCCCACATGGTGCAATAAGAGAATACAGCTCCTCTTCCAGTAAAATTTACTTTGCGTGGTGCCCTTTAGTTAATTTACCTTTGCTAAGTTGAATGTCATTAAAAAGGAAGTGTTCGTCTTTTGCGACATAGAAAGGCAAAGCAGAAATATATGGCACATAGCCCAATTGCTGGAGATGCTCAACTCCAAACATTCCAGGATATTGGTAGTCCACTGAACTTTCTATATTATACCAGTATCTGCTGCTGGATAGTAGATTTGAAAGCACTGGTTAGGGGAAGATACAGGGGGGTTAAAGGGGGCTCTTGACCCCCCCCCCTCCAAAAATTTTAAGTATACCAAGATCGAGATACTCAGTCACTCTAATAAAGCAGTCACAGTATTAGAGCAGTGTGTAGTGAGCTATTTAAGGATTTTTATGTACTTTATCAGCTATAAATGCGTGGTTGGTGAGGTGGACAACTATTTCCAGCTGGCTGTGACTGTTTTTATTTGGACTCACCTTATCAAACTAGAGACAATGCATTGCCTCAGTTCATTTTTGACCCCCCCCCTTTCCATAAGTCTGGATCCGCCCCTGCTGGTAATAGGTGTTTTCCTTTGCTTTGCCTTGGTTTGTGAGGGGTTCATCGGCATTTGAAATGGTAGACTGGTAGAAGGAATCAATGACTGGAAGCATGAGGGCTTTAAGTGACTGTGAATCCTGTTCACCTGCTTCGGTTACCTCATAGCTGTTGAACACTTCCATTGAAGCCCTTCCTTCACCATGCCCCAATTACTTGTTTCTATCTGCCATGCTTGCTTAATTCTAATTCTCCAGGATGATTCGGTTAATTGTAACGAAGCTCCAATACCAAGGCGTGTAGAGTTACCATCCACATGTGTAGAATTTCTGTTGTATCCACACAACCATTCTGCAATCTGTGAATGGCACTGCAGATAAGAATGCTTCAATTTTTACTATACACTAATCTTTTTTTCACCAACATTAGGAATTTCTTCCACTGTTTGCACAATTGCACTAATTTCCCTCTGACAGTCAACTACCTCTGTATCACTAGTTAGTGAACAAACATCACAGCACTGACTCATCACTTCAGTAACTTCTGAGGAACATGGCTCTTCAAAGTACTCTAGTATTAATTTTCTTCTGCAGTTGACATTTAGATGAGCAAAACAAAACCTGAAAAATAATACAATAAGCTTTCTGTGCAACATTATGTCATGCACATAATAATCCTACAGTATGGTAGCACTGTATAGGAAAAGTTTTCATGGGCTTTCAAACGTATTTCATCAGGTTTTCATGGGAACATTAGTGAGGGATCATATGGGCTTCTAAAATATCACCCAAAAACCAGCCTCACTATGACAGCTTGGTATAGTGTTGGTTTTTTTACTAACATGCAGGTGTTGATTCACGTAACACATGATGACTTCAGTGCCGTGTTCATGGTGAACATGAGGTGCAAGTCTCAACTCCATAATATGTCATTGTGTTCATAAGCTGCAACCATTTTAGTTTATTTATTTATTTCTAAAAAGAAAGCAAAGCTTAAATCTACGATTGCATCAATAAACGTCCAACAAAGTTTTAAAGAATTGGTGTTAGTAGCTATAACGATGGCAGATGGTAATGAATTCCAGTCATTTATCATTCTTGCTGCAAAACTATATTTCTTCACATTTGTTTTGGTATGGGGTTTCTTGTAACTTTAGTCCATTAGATTTTGTACAGGTGCTGTATTGAAAAATTTCTTGTAATTAAGCGTCTGTAATTTATTTTCTCTATACTTGAGATACAGATTGATCTTTCTGTTGTTGCTACTTTAATTTGCAGGGCTGTAACTCCAAAAGTTCTCAGAATACGAGGCTGAAACGTTACCAGAGCATAGCACTTGGCTAAGTAGATTATAATTATTTAATAAAATTGAATTTGAAAAATGTATCAGGTTTCACAGATCTGAATTAAATGTAGCTCATCACCTTGTCAAAACTCTGGTAACTTCACGGTGAACAACACCAGCTGTCATCGCGTGATCACTGCTTTACAGAGTGTGCCCTGGCCAATTACACTGTCTTACAATTCGTAAAATAGTTCCATATTAATTTTATGTACCATAGACCCCTAAAATTTGGCAGAGGCACTGGTGAAGCATTTCTTTACAGGGCTATGGAGCAATTTTTCATGATTCGCTGTTGACGGGCATGATATCACTTGTTGAAAAATGTGGGTTTGTATTATAACCAGTTTCCACATTGTTATCGTTTAAAAGGATTCCATAGAGTTGTTTTACAAGGTGAGAAACCATAAGAGCCAAGGAGGCTTAGCGCTAGGTTGTTTCTGGGATGAATTATTTTTAAAATTGGCTCGTAAGTTCAGAGTTTAATAGCTACAAATTAAAGTGGATGATTTCACGGAACTTGGCATACTAAGCTACAACATTACAGGCTATCATAAGAACCCTTTAAACGTAGACTACATGGTTCACAAGCGGAGTTCTCCACCACCCTGAAATAGCTAATTAAGTGCGTGGGCTAATTTTAATTGTGACAAATGGGCATTGTATGGCTTCACATAATTACTTCAGTGCCACCTTAACCCTTAAACGCGCAAAGGCCATTATAATGGCCCTATTATTTATTACACCGAAAACGCACGAAAGTTTATGCTTACTTTCGCGAAAATAATCGCGCGTCTTTACAAGGCTGTATCTCTGAAAATCCTCGACGTATCAACTTGAAACTTGGTACACAGATGGTGGATACCCTGGGGTTTACCCATCGTGACTATCAATTGTTTATCATTAATGCTTCTCTATTTATCCGAAGTAATATGCGCATAACTTGGAAATAACCATCATGGTAGGTGGCTCCGTTGGCGATTCGCCTCAATACTTGGTGTCGAGAAAGAGTTGTACCCTTGATACAAGGTGGTGAAATTCCATTGACATAGCTGCAACTCTCAGGTATTTATGAATTTTAGAAAAAACTTGTGGTATTCACACAATTGTGCGAAGTAACCGCACGTCTTTACACGACTGTATCTGTGAAAATCCTTGATGTATCAGCTTGTAACTTGGTACACAGACGGTGGATAACCTGGGGTTTATCCAATATTATTATTATGTTTTTATCAATAATACTTCTCCATTTATCCACAGCAATACGCGCATCATTTGGAAATAATCATCATGGTAGGCAGCTCCTCTGTCCATTCGCCTCAACACTTGGTGTTTAGAAAGGGTGGTACCCTTGATACAAGGTAGTGAAATTCCATTGACATAGCTACAACTCTCAGGTAGTTGTGAATTGAAAAAAAATTGTCGTATTCTCATAATTATTTTTACCCTGTAGGCATGTAACAAAGAACTCCAACACAATCACTGTGGCGTTTCAACGTGCTGCCAAGACGTATTCTGGTGACTGGTCAATCAAATACCAACAGCAATCCATTTTATCATGCACTGTTCATCAAACATAAAGTATTATTATTAGCATTAGAATTTGAAAAACTTTTCAAACATAAAATGTACATGAAATATATACACTAAAGAGCTGGGATCTTTACTCAGTAAAGGGTTTGCCTCATTTAGAAACCACCGATCCAAGTGATTTCAGAGAAAAAAACCACAATCGTAGAAAAACCTGAATACAAACAGCTCTGTACATAACTAAACAGATACAGTAATACTGTCAACACATCTAAACTATATACGTACATCGGCTGAACCTGTAAAAAGTCTAAGACACAGTAAATAGCATACACCCCTTATTTATTTATAGTTTTCCTTGTTGTGGTATATCTTAAAACAATTTTCAAAGAACAAATGAACCATTCCACAATTTACGCAGCCATACTTAGTACGTTTTCTATGTGTCTTCCGGTCAGAACACACTGCAGTCACCGTCAGTCCCGAGGTTCTCTATGAAATGGCGTTCCTCAAGCCTCGCAGGCGATTGAGGTGGAAGAGCCTGTGATTGACGTCCTCCATGCTGGCGTGAGCTATGTTGACATAAAAGTTTAGTAGCCAGTTGTTCCCTAAAGCTTTTGATGGTCCTACGATCATTCACAGGTGTGAAACAGCACTCTAGAGTATAAGCATTATCGATAGCCAAATCCCTACCGGTACCTCTGCCCCTACCAGTACCTTTCCTCCTACCTCGACTAGGCACAAGATCCATTGGAGACACGGTTCCCCTACCCCTTCCTCTACCCCTACCCCTCCCTCTACCTCTATTTCTACCAGACAAAGGATCAGATGGAGATGGTGAGTAGTCCCTGCCTCTATCACTAGGTGAAAATGGGGCATGCGGAGAAGAACGAGAACGTAGGGAAGAACTAACAGGAGAGCCATGGTAAGCCACAGGAGAACCACTACAGGGGTATTCAGTTTCCAGGCTACCCATCCCACCATCACTCACTCCACTATGTAGCCCAGATGGTCCAGGATGGCTTGACTCATCATGACCTTCACAATAGCTCACATCAGCTATTAGAAGAAGCAGGACTCAAGTTATAAAACATGTGAAAAGCATTATACCTTCATAATCATCGTTTGTTTTTTCCCAGATGTCTTCTTCGTCGTTGCTGAACTCTTCCTCACGATCATTTTCTTCCACATCGCCATAATCATCTATAATGGCAGGCGAAGTGATAGGACCGATTCATCTGTCCGCCATTTTACCGTCTTGTTCCCTGGTAAGCCTATCAAGGACAAAAGAGTCTTCTCCATGGACAAAAGAGTCCTCTTCGTCCGAGTTGTTCCAGTCATCGTCGGTGTCGTTATAGAAAAGTTGATCAACAACAGTATTTTCATCCATATCTCGCTTATCTTTAATCACAGCACAAAGTTCTTGAGCTCGAATTAAAGCCCAGAAACGTGGCTTTCCGTTGCACTAAACCGTTTCACGATCACGTAATCCTAGCGCGCGCACCTCTGTGCCAAATATGGTGGGCCACTTAAATGGCCCTTGCGATTTCAGTGCAATATTTCGTAAGTTCGCGTGCGCGTTTAAGGGTTAAGCAGCATAATAGACACCACAAGATTATTTAAGGCACTTAATGCCACTGTACAGTACGGAGATACTGGTACTAGATAGCCGCCTGTATCTTCACAATAGATCACAGGATCACGCCCATTCTTTATTCTCTACATTATCGATTGAAACCACGATGACCATACCCCTTTTACGCTAGCTGTATTTATAACGGAATAGCTAGTGACCACACACCTTCAAGTTGGTAGGCTGACTCGGGATGTTTTAATAATCAATCTAAACCATGATGACCACAACCCTTTTCAAGTGCGCATCTTTGCAGACTAGCTGATCGATACTCTAATACAGCAGTCACCATAATAGAACAGTCACATGTTTATAGCCAGCTGTATGCTATTAATAACAAAAACTAAACAACTAGTATATTAAAAATTGTAAATTTAATAATGAAGAAGATATCCAAGCAATAAAATGTAGATGAACAATGGTAGCTATTACAGCATGGCTTGGTGGGAAATCCCTACTTTGGCATTGAACACGAAATAATTGCCAAAGTAGAAATTTCCCACCAAGCCACAGTATGCTGTAATAGCTACCATCGTTTCCTATATTACTGTAGGAAAGATTTAGTGCCTAAGCATTAATCTCTCATACATACATTACTGTAGGGAAGATTTAGTGGCAGTAGCATTAAATGTACTAAAACAACTATGTAGATGTCATTGTCTTTGCAAAAACTCTTTATTGTATTGTACTTGTATTGTTCTTTTTTTTTTTCAACATACATTCATCCAAAATGGCACATGTAGCATTGTTAAAATGCACCTCTCTGTAGAAAATTGTGTTGGTCTACATGAATGCTTTTCACAAGGACCATTGTCTTTATAGAGCTTTGTGTAGGTAAGATCAAAGGAAAGAGTGTACTTTAAATTTCATATAAAGTACGCTTGAGGAAAAGTGTACTTTAAATTTCATGCCCAGAGAGTGCTTTATTGTATGAGTAAAGCACTCTTTGCGGTGCAATAAAGCACTCTTTGTGGGAAATAAAGCACAGTTGCTCACGTTCTCTAGTGCAGGCTAATAGCCCATGGTGCTCACACCAGTACAACTAATCACCCAAGCCAGTGAAGGCTGATAGCCTACACCATGCTGAGTGGTCAATAACCCCCTCCCAATATGGGTGCTACCACTGGATTGCTTTTATAAACACACCTAAATGCTTCGATGATGGGTAGGAGAAGGTACTGTTACTGTTTCATTTGTTGACGTAAACGGACAAGTCCTAGAGATATCACGGAAATACTTCGCCATGTGTCACAATAGAATCGATTGTCGGTTGTGACCAAAACATGCCAAAATACGTGATGAATGTCTACCATGCCAAACTATGCATGAGTTACTTTGTTAAACCAGTTTGTGTGCTTTCAGGCTGCTAATAACTGTTGCAATGTGTGTTGATTACAAGTCCTAGTGTATGGTGAAACTACACGACTAGAAAGTTCCATAAATAATTTAAAGAATTGCCTTGTTTATTCTGAAAAATAAAGCATGAGGTGTGTGGCCAAGATGCCAATAGAGCACAAGGTTTTGCCTCGTACTTTATTAGCATCTTGGCTGCACTCCTTGTGCTTTGTTTTTCATATAGCATGAGCAAGGCAATGCTTTAACATATATGCAAAGTAATGTACTTCAACAACAACACCTCCTAGCTTGCGTAACTGCTAAATTTAATTTACCAGTACTGGTTTTACTGATTCTTCCACTGGTTAGAATTCATTTGTTCAGTCGCTTAGTTTAATTAGCTGGTATGAGTGTTAGACATTCTATGTAGCTAGTAACTTATACCAGTGCTTATGTTAAATATTATATCAACTATCATATGACCTATATCAACTTTGCAGCATAACCTTACATTATTTACAGATCTTACACAAACATAATATAATTAACAATTGTCCTTTAAGTGTCATTAAAGAAAGTGTTATCAACAAAATCTAGGAAATGACTGGAATGTGTTAATGAGAAATTGAGGTAATTTATAAAAATCGCAGGAATACTTTCTTAGGAGAAATCTATATATGTAGAGCTAAAAAAGCCGTCTGTCCACCTGATCATCACGTAACTTACTTACCAAACTTGGCAAGAATCAATACAATCTGTGCCGATAACGAAGCACTCATCATCCGGCTACTCTAAGATTATTATCACGAGTTCACGCATGCTTCTGTTCATTCTCTACAGTGTGTAGAAGGTGAAGGTGTACCTTTGTTAACCACAGCACAAACTGTTCAAGTGGTAGAACACCTTCAAATCCACATAGCAGCTCGTTTTTAACAATACCTTTTGGTGTGCACCTTTTTAAATCTCAACTTTTAGCTCATAGCATCTTGGCATGCAAAGCACGTATTGACATGAAGCTTTAGTGAAATTAAATGCCCATAATCTGGCAACTCGAAGTGTTGTAGCAAATCAATACGTGCTTTTGTTTGTTCTTCATAAGGTAATGAAGGCACTGGTGTAGGGAAGGATCACTAAAAACTTGAGCTACATTCCTGTCAAATCATACTGTGGCAATTTGTGCACCTCCCTTAACCTCAAGTTATTATAACCAATCTGGGCTCGATCCCCGCCTAAGCCATAACTTTTGTTTTAAACTTATGAGACCATTTTGATGCACCTATTGGTTCTATCTGACCATGCAATTGTTTATCCACAAACTCTTATGCTCATAGTTTTTCAGCACTGGCTATAGGCTGCTTACATCATAGGGACTCTTATAGCACTTTTGTGGTAGGGCTGGAAAATTGCCACCAAATCGTGTCTTTGTCCAGTGTGTATGTAAATTTCTTTGAGTTCTTTCCACTTAATTTTCAAATTTAGCTACCTCATACTGCTGTGGAAAATAAGCAACTTAGATACAAAAACCATACATGTAGTTTATCTTTGCACAACTATTTCACTAATCCAGTTTACATCCTTTCACTCTAGATCTGCTTAAAGGATCATACATTAGTATTAATGGCGATGTTTAAATACCTGCATGGGGTTTTGTATGGCAAGAGGTATATGTGTCACTACAACATTAAAACCGAAAGTACATAACGTGGGGAAGTAACTCTAAATTGCCACGCAGTTGCAAATTGTGTTGGCTTATTTAAATTTTGCATAAGTTCATTTCTTTCTGTTGACAGTAAGGTATTTCTCTTTCTTGGCAGTAAGGTAAACGTCATGTAGAAACTGAAATTGTGCTATGTGTACACCACCTGTCATGTAGGTATATAATTATACAATTGCCTTAGCTTGCATGTAGATTAACTAACCAGTGACTTCCAACATGCTGTAAAGAACAAACAAAAACATTGATTGGTACCTGCTTGCTTTACATGCAGGACAACTAATCTGACATAGCTATTAGTTAGTGTCCTATATTGCTGTGTAGCATGCATGTTTATAGTGCTTTAAAGCACATGATCCTTATACCATCTTTTGAAAAAATGAACATGCAGGGTAGAGAAGACTCACTAAATAATTGAGCTACATTCCTGTCAAAACCACAAACAATAAACTTTGGTGTTTTGTATCATTAATTTCAGCAGGATGGCATAAGGAAACTTCATGTTCTTTAAAAGTAAAATCACCATGCATGCTACATAGCTACATGAGCGGTACTGGTGATTAATGCTTGGTCTCTGTTCCCAGCATTAAAATGTTTAATGTGGAGATGGTCCTGCATGTAGGGCAGGTACCAATGCTAGTAGTTTTATATTTTGTATTTCTTGCAATGTGTTGTTGAGCTGTGCTGTATGGCATACAGCTTCTCTTCTCTTTAAAGTGAGGTGTGAACCAACATTGTGCAGTGTGAGTGGGTCAGGTCATCCAGATTATACAAGTCATTTGGGTTACTTTTTGTCCGAGTCAAGTGGGTACTTCACTGAATATTTTGGTGTGACCTGAATGAGATCACGTGTGACTTAAAGCTAACAAGCTTGATTTTAAATACTCAAGAAACTTACATGGAGCCACGCCTACCATTCAGGAATATGCTTTGCTGTCTGTACGGGATATGTAGAGCCACACCCACTTATCGGAATGGTATCAGCTGTTCTCTGTGGGAATGCATGGTATCACGATCACCTTCGAGATCTGTGTTGCTACTTGAAATGTGGGTAACTAAGTACTGGAAATTCTGGATTGTTATAGCTGTATGTAGACTTACATGGAGCCACACCTACTTGATAATACGTAGCTACTCGCTTCTTGCAGATAATCCTTTCTATAGTGTAAAAAATGCAGGGCTAACTAATGAAGCTTGGGACGGATGTTTAATCTAGCTTTTGAGGCACGCCTCAATTTTAATTAAATCAGGTCACATGCACGTCAGATCCGGATTACTATTTGGGTCAGTGGGTCAACAGTACTGACCCACTTATAATTCTGGTGTGAAAGTTGTAAATATTTTGTATATAATACACTTTGTTACTTTGATCCTCCCACACTAAGTACATGAAGACAGTACAAAATATCATTGGTACCAAAAGTACATAATGAAAAATAGGGAGAGTTCTCCCTGACTCAAGTGATGATGCAACCAGCTGTATATTCATCCAACATGTTAAATGCTTTGATCTACAACATGAAGGGCACAAATCAAGAGACGCAGTGTGTCACTAATGTGCAGTCCCATTGACACGCCTTTCACTTGACTATTAAGTGTTAAAATAAAAAAGTTTACTGATAACTTAACTCAGCATGTTTGTAAGGGCTATATTGAGAGTTGGACACTCTCTCTATCTTTTACTATTATGTACTCTTGTTGATACTAACCTACATTAGTGATGTTCTTGTTGCACTGATGTAGTTTCCTGGGCTCGGAGTAAATCTATCCTACAGTACTGTAGGAAAGATTTAGTGACCCGGCACTGAATCTTTCCTACATTACTGTAGGGAAGATGTAGTGCCCTGGCACTAAATCTTCCCTACATCTTCCCTGCATTAAGGTTACGGTATAGTCACGGGCAATCATTCAAAATTTTGAATGCCTATCAATACTTTTTCAGAAGCCCATAAAACCAGTCTAGCAGCGTGAAAAGTTTTAAATGAAGGTGAAGCCCTTCATATTTAATGTTTTTATGTAGCTACAGTGTAGTTTGAGGCAGGTGGAACACTACAATTTGTTGTAGTAACACAAGTAAGCCAGCCCATACATCGCTCAGCCTGGCTGTCACTACCATGTTTTTCCGCTGCCAAATACAGCAAAAGCTGTAGGCTCTGTTTGAATTTCTGGGGCATAGTGATGCTGTATATTAAATTTATTAGGTCCTATGGAAGCGGTTTTGGCATGTTTCTTCCCAGTGACTCAGATACTAGCCTTCAAAGAGTTTGTTTCACTCGAAAAAAACTACTAAAAGTTCAATAAAATGTCTACAACCAGTAACTTTAAAAATTGCTTCCACAGGACCTAGATATTTTAGTTGTTTAATCACCTGTGTTGAAATTATAAGGATTCAGTAATCTGTTGGTCTGGTTTTTTGGCAGCCGTTTTTATAAATCATCCCTCTATTGTGGACCACACACCCAAGAACAGTCGTTGTTCAACAGTAAAATCAAACAAACACAATTAGTTAACAGAGTTGTTGAAATTATTTATCCCTGCTTGGTTTAAAGCAGGTTTTGTAATTTGTTCCGCCCATGCATTTTAAACTATTCCGTAACATTAATGTAGAAAAGATTTAGTGCCAAGGCACTGAATCTTCCCTACAATAAATCTTTCCTACATTAATGTAGGGAATAGTGCAGCGGCATAGTCCATTATATCAAGCCTATTGTGCATTTTTTTGATAAAAGCACCAAATTTGGTACGCATGTAGATTAATACGTAATAATCATTTTTGGATATGGAGGCACTCACATATGCACTCATGGTAGCCACAGCAACTTTTTACAAAATGGCCGCTACAAAAACATTATTTCTTGTTGCAACAGCTGAAAACTTTGCCACAACAGTACACAATAACCAAATAAACATACAAACAAGTGCACAACTGCACAATAACAACCAAACAAATTATCTTATGCATAGAGAACACGTGGCATTTATTCTGAATAGAGTACTGTCAAAGCACATGGTAAGTTTTGTAATTGAAGCACTGTGCAACTCAGTAGTTTTTAGTTTGGTTTCTTATTGAAAGTTCTAAAGTTAGCAGTTACAGAAAGGTTTGTGTGCATGTTTGTATATATATATACAGGGGCAGATCCAGGGGGGTTTAAAGAGTTCCATGGAACCCCCCTTTTGAAAGAGCCTCTCTTATTCAAGATACTCTAATAGAGCAGTCAAATCGAGATACTCCAATAGAGCAGTCACAGTAGTCTTTTGAGGAGCAGTGTAGCAAGCTATGTATCTAGTCATTATTAGTTCATTGGACTATCTTGTCAACACAACCATGTCATCCTCCAAGAAGTTTAAACTTTTTGACACTTGGGAAACATCTTCATCTCAACAGCCAGCTGGTACAAACTGGGAGTTTTGCGTTATATGTCAGGAAGTGACAGCAGAACCACTTACTTCCCTTTGAATTCAAAAAGGAATGACATTGGAAAGGGATATCAATCACTTGCTGAAAACCTGGTCAAATTTGATGAATTGGGAAAGTTGGCAATGAACGAAGGACACTAAGGACAGGGTATTGAAGCAGCTATGATTACCAATAAGGCTAAGTGGTATAAGACATGTAGGCTCCGTTACAACAACCAAATGCTAAAAAGAGCAGAAAAAAGGGAGCACCAAAGCCCAGAAGTAGATGATGCACACACAAGTGTAGTAGATTGAAGTCTTTACTTAAATCTGATAGGGAATTGTGCTTTGTCTGTGGTGAAGAAGGTGGTAATGATGGCCTACATGAGGTGACAACTTTTCAAGTGGACCAACATGTACGCAAGTGTGCTAAGCTCACTGGAGACAGTTTTCTCTTAGCCAAACTGAGTTTAGGTGATATGATAGCTTTGGAAGCTAAGTACCACACCAAGTGTTTATTGGCTCTGTAGAACCGTACAAGGAAGGTGCAGGCTGCTCAGCAACAAATATGTTGTAAAGATGATGTAGTATCAGGAATCGTGTTTGCTGAGCTTGTAATGTACATTGAAGAAGTTTGTTTGGAAGCAAGCATTTCGCCAGTTTTCAAACTCACTGATATGGCACAACCGTACATGTCTAGAATGCAACAGTTTGGAGTCATGAGTGACAAAAGAAAGCATACAACCCGATAGACGCAAAGGCTGCTTGCACATTTTCCAGATATGCAAGCTCAGAGTAAGGGAGAAATGTTTTGCTTGTATTTGATAAAGATATTGGTGCTGCACTTCCGTGACAAAGACAAAGCCTGTGTCCAAGACAGTGAGAGCGAAGCTGTTAATTTCAACATGCATCATGGCTATATCTGATCTGGGAGAGTTCTGTAGCTGACTTTCTCAAAGCAACAACCAGGGTAAAATGAGGAATATGAGTACATCAATGTGTTGCTGAATCTGCACCCATACTAGGAAACTGGCAAGACTTTTGTGTGTAGACCTCAAAAAGAGAGAATTCTTTAGTTTCCTCTTAAAGGCACTTGGTGATTCATTCAAAGAGAATAACAAAGAACTGGTTGTCACAGATAGGGTTCAGGTTCTTTGTGTGCAACAACAACAAGATGCTCACTTAATTGGTCCATGCAGGATATATAGAAGAGGCTGACAGTCACATGATGCTGCATGTTGCACATGCTACACAACATGGCCATCATCAAATACTAGTACGCACTGTTGATACAGATGTTGTGGTGTTGGCAGTGATGGTAGCTGAAACTCTACCAGCTAAACATGAAGTTTGAGTAACATTTGGAGCAGGAAAAATTTCCGATACTTGGCAGCCTATCAAATTGCAGCTCGTCTGGGATCAGAGAAGTTGCATACCCTTCCTCTGTTCCATGCACTTACTGGATGTGACACCATGACAGCGTTTGTTGGACATGGCAAGAAAACTGCATGGGCTGTATGGAAATCATTCCCAGAACTTACTAATGCACTGCTGGAGCTAGCACATGCACCAACTGAGATTTCAGAACAAGCTATGCATGTCATAGAGATGTTTGTCATTCTTATCTATGATCGAACAAGCACCTGCACTGATGTTAATCAGGCTAGGAAGAACTCTTTGCAATGACAGCATCTGTAAAGAGAATTCGACCCACACATGCTGCTCTGGAGCAACATGTCAAGCAAGCTGCTTTCGAAGGTGGTCATGTCTGGGGTCAAGCACTTACTCCAGATCCTGTACTTTGTTCTCCAAGTAGGTGAGGTTGCATCAAGACAGATGGTGGCCTATATGAACCACACTGGACCACACTTCAAGAAGCATCGAAGACCTGTTATAAAACAAGGCTTCTATACACATCCACTTTTATGATTTTGAAGTACCATAACTCAATGTAGGAGTATGCCATTAGTTTCAAAGTTTGACCTGGTATTGTACTATGCTATGGAAGGACTCTGTGAAAATTTTAGGCCAATAGCTGTCTGAGTAGTCAAGTTACAGCTGGTTAAAGTCAGACAATTGTATGTGTGTGGAAGCCTTGTTTTGTCAGTATATTATTCCAGCATTTATAACTATAACAATCGATTGTGCTGTAATTGTCTATTATGAATAAGATAAAATGATCAATATTTGCATTATTCATGTCATTAAAGATTTAGCATGATTCTACTAGAAGAAATGCAGTCCTTTTTGTACAAAATTGCTGCCATGAACTTTCCATTGGTAGCACTAAAATTCCTAATAGTGGTTTGAAATCATTTGCGTGGCAGCCATTTTGTAAACTGTTGCTATGACTACTATGAGTACAAGTGTGAGTGCCTCCATATCCAAATGTGATTGTTAGGTAATAATCTACATGTTTGGTACTTTTATCAAAATGTGCACAATACTTTTGGTATGCCGCTGCACTAGACAACGTAGTGCCCTGGCACTAAATCTTTCCTACATCTTCCTACATTAATGTAGAAAAGATTTAGTGCCAAGGTACTAAATCTTCCCTACAATAATGTAGGAAAAATTTAGTGGTTCAGCTCTAAATCTTCCCTATAGTAGTGCAGGAGAGATTTAGTGTTGAGGTGATTGAGAAATGCAAACTAGCTGTTTAAATCATTAAAATTTAATAGATATTTTGTGGCAGATTACCAAGATTACCTTTTGAGTGTGGTCAAAAAGCATGGTCTGAACGATAAGTAATGTTCTGCTTATCATCTTCTGGAATTTTTGAACATACTTCAGCCAGCATTTGTGATGATACCTCAGCATAGGGCTGATCAGCTGCAGAATCAACCAGACAGTTGATTCTGTCATGCATTTTCTGATCTTTAAGGGCCACTTGTGTGGCTCTTGAAAGCAGTCCATGCATGGCCATATGAAATCAACAAAAGCTTTGACTCTGGATTCTAGTTTGCAACATCAAACACATTTGTTATTGTCATTATCAGCCCTAAACTTGATCGCAGCCTCTTGGCAGCTGGAGCTTCGTCTTGGGAACTAACCTCAGCTATATGGATGAAGACTGCGACAGGCATTCATCCACCTCATGTGTATTCTGTCTCTTTTGAGCCTGCTTTAGCATCTTGGTATTGCTAAGTGTCAATCTGCGGGAATCATGAAATATAAGCATTTGTGTTCTTTGACAGTGTCTTGTAAAGTCTACATGTGCATAACGAAGAAAATATAATGAATAAAACAAATCCCATATCTTTAGCTGTATATCTCAGTAGTGGCTGGGGTGATTTTACTAAAATCTAGATTGCCTTAAAATAATGTAGTGCAAGATTTGCTTTATTATGGCAAGGGAGCACACTGTAATTGTATTAACCAGACCTTTTGAGACCAAAATATTTTGTCCTTATATGTCCATAATTCAGAAAGTTTGTACATGTGTTCACTTTCCAAGCATTGTAGTACAGTCAAAAATGGCAATTCTGTGACCACTCTTTTGCTAAAATGTTTTGATGAGCCCATTTTGGCCATAATCATGTAGATTGTAACAAGAATAATGGAGACAGCTGAAGTATGTACCATGCGTACTCCAGTGTGGTGAGCCTTGTAATCCAGCCACAGATGCCATTGGTTCTATTGAGAGGTGGGAGAGTATCAGGCAAAAGGCTCTCTTCTGGAAAGGTCTTGACAAGTTTGGAAGTGTTCAAGAATGCATACATTGGGTGAAAGGTCCACACTAACGTTTTCCTACATTACTGTAGGAAAGCACCCGTATTTAGTGACATTTTCTATGGAACCGAATGGCCATCGCATTTTGGTAATAAATTGTTGGGAACATTAAATTGCTCAGTTAAATTTCTAATGGGTTTGACAGCATTCTTTCCTTTGATGTGGTATTTGATGATTCACCATGCAGTATAATGAATTACGTGATTACAAAAAAAAAAAAAACAGTAAACAAACAAGTGTAAGGAGTTTTACATTTGAGTAGGGATCCTAGTAATAAAGAGCAATAAAACAAGGGAGGCCTTCTACAAATGCAGCTATACTGCAACTATACTAGTGGACATTTAATTCCAACTTCATTCATATATGTATCCACTAGTGTAACTGCAGATATACATCCCTTGTTTCATTGTTTTTTCATTTCTATTATCCTTAGCTACTCAAATGTACAATACTTAAGTTTCCTTACAATTGTTTATTGATTGTTTATGTACACAAGTTAACCCACTCACCACCATAACCACAACATAATAGAATGTAAATATCTGTTGCACCACTTTCTAGTGGCTTCTGTCGAATGTTTTATAGCCCTTGTTTTTATCCTGTTATGGTCAATAGTGAATGGGAACAGGGATAACCAGTCCTCACGCACTAAGATTACATCATTGTACACTTTTTGGTGTTCAATAATAAGCATTGTAGTAAGTGACAGTAGCATTACTAATGAAAAGAAATAGTAAGGAAAGGAGGTGTAGTTACTTTTGTTGCTATGCCTCAAATTAGTGGCCCTCAAATGCATATAAACCAGACATGAAGATTGTCATCAACAGGTTAATGATGTTTATTAGCATTACAAGAATGTTAAGATATTATGCGTGGGCATATTTTTGCACTTTAAAAGTTATAGATGGCTTTGTGGTTGCTGTTGTGTGACCAACAACTCAATAATTGAATTTATTGGTGGTAAGGGGGATAATTAATGTGTAGGATATTACACATGTGTTGGATCCATGTTATACACTTTGTGACCCAACACTTGTTCTGTAGCATATTACACATGGAATTGTATGTTCTTGTGCAACCATTATAATGCCTGTTTGTGTTAACATGATTGGATATGTGTGCTGCTCAGAACTATTGTGTGTTTACGTTCGTGCTTGGTAATAACTTACGACTGGTTTCCATATAACCACTGATATTTGCATTGTTGTCTGCAACTTCTACCAGGGTCCCAATGGGTGCACATATAAAAGGAAAGCACGTTCTGATGTCAGTGTATTGTATTGAACTACTGTGTAAATTGAGACAACCCTCTGGTCATTCTTGCTTCATTGACAGACTTATTGTGAATCACCTCAGGCTATATGGCAATAATTTTAATATGGAATAACCAAGATTAGTAGTTAAGTATATGCCACATTTTGTCTTTTGTGACTATACTGTACTGTATTATACCAAATGAAGTCATAACATTTTATCAGAATTGTTGTAAGACTTACCATAGAGACAACAGTCTGGAAAAGTGCTGACATAATATATAGTAAAGTTAGTGTTTATGATTTAAACTATCATCACAGCTCCAATCACAAGCTACCATAGACATGCATGTGCTTGTTGTGGCTACGTATATGGAAACCAACCTTGAATTGTATCATGTACAACTCTGAGTTAGTATCATACAATGTAGATATACCAACAGGATCTGAATGACTTATTGACTAAGAAGGAAGAGAACTCAACAGACTCATCACATGATCCTCAACAAGGTACCATTACTCCATATATTACTACACACTTGTACACTGTATACACCACTGACAATAGTGGCTCCAGCCAACACAACTAGTCTTGTTGGGTATAAATTTATCCTATATTTTTGTGGTAACAAGAGCCAATAGTCTCAGGCATGTACTGTGTGTAGCCTCAAAAGCTCCTACCTCAATGATTATAATTTCCTATGCATCCTTCAAGGATACACATGTGTGTATTTCATGTTTCAGCCTAATGGTTATGCCTTACAATTATGGCATCCATATTATTTCACATTAAATTATTTAACACTTCGTATGGTATGTGTGTTCGTTTGATGAGATATTTGATGTCGGAGTATATATCAGTTCGTTATTGAACCATTTAAACATTGTTTCCACATTATAAAAAGTGCCATTAGTTTTTGTGCATCATTTTCTGAAAGGAATTACTTCTTTTATCTATTGGATCAGCTACACATGTATGTGTACCAATTGTAAACATTTTTAGCATATCATATAATCAAACTGCCAATTTTAAAGTAGTTATGTAGTAGTTGTAACATGGGCACGAGTGATTTCAGGCAAATCACAAGTGCCCATGTTACAACTAATATATTCCACTTGGGTGAATCACCTGCAAGTGTACATGGAAACTGCTGGAATGCTTTGCGAGTGTATTTATATGGGACCATGTGACTTTCGATTGTGGGTAACGTCGTAAGAGCAACGACAAGGCACTGCTGAGAGGCCGAACGTAAGTGTATCGTCATGAGCATGCAGATCGCTTCGATTGTGGGTACGCAATTAAACACAGGAAGCCCAAATACGAGCTGAACAGCTCATAATGAAGCTTAAGTGCACTATAAAGTACTTACTATACTAGCCATGAATAAACTAAAGCAGTGAATATGTTTACAGCGCTATAATGGCCTAGCCAATTAAGCGCCACGCCCAGTCACTGTGTGACATCGCACCAGGTGTCAAAACGGCAATGTAAAGACAATTCAACTACACTAAAGTACTTACTTTACTAGCCATGAATAAACTAAAGTAGTGAATACTATTAACACTAATGGCCAAATCAATTAAGCGCTGCACCCAGTGTCTGTGGGACATCCCCACGTGACTATTGAATGTAACATGTTTAATATAAACTAACCTGTGACCTTCTTCATTCAGTAAAACAATGAACTATCTTCTTTCCCAAGTCCATGATCTATGCCTTGGCTCACTTTACAAAAAGTAAAACCCACCATCGATCCTGTGAAGTGTCGCTATATTAAAGGAGAGGAGATCACACAGTTTCATCAAAGAAATCAAATGATTTCTGAGAATGCTTGGAATGCATTAATGAGAATAGGAGGTAGTATATACAAGTTATATCACTCCTAGGAGGGATATAACTTGTATATACTACCTCCTATTCTCGTTACTGCATTCCTGAGCACTGCTAGCAGTGCTATTATACCACTTATACACCTTCTTTTCCCTTTGAAGTGAGGTGTGAAAGTGGTATATATATATATCTGTGTCCAAGCTTTGATAGCAGTTGTTGAGGCCAAGTGTGCCTTCATGGATATTTGCAACCTTTAACACTCCTTACTGATAAATTAGCACAGCTCCATACATCCAAGTGGGTGTGGCTCATGACAGAAGCTGGCCTGTTTTAAAACTTATCTAGAGCTCATACTCACTTAGTGGGTGCGGCTAAGCTTGTGGACAGCAACAGACATGAACACCTAATAATAAATGACAAGGCTCCATGTATGCCTACATATGATCCCAATAAGTGGGTGTGGCTCACAAAAGAAACTGAGCTGCAGCAGTACTAAGTTAATGGATCCATTACACACATGATCCAATCTGGGTCAGATTAGGATATTCTACAAGCGGGTCAGACACTGATGACCTAATCCAGTTTCAAACATGAATGCAACCAGGCTGGTAGCTAACCAGCCTACTGATACCATGAAGTGACAGATCACAACTAAATCCACAAGGCAAATACTTAGCTCAAGAAGGATTGTACAATGTGACCATTTCGTCTTGCAGCACCAATTTATCAGTTAAAGCACTTCACCAAATTAGAATCTCGCCAACTGTAATTTTTTAGCAAATCACCAAGTATTAGTTTTGTTGTTATATGGTGTATTGGCTATTGGCTAATCAACAAAACCACATGTCAGTGCAACCCTACTTCAAGGATCTGCCTGTATCCATAATTCATACTCAAACATGTGTAATTGTGTGTATACAATGTATAAACGTACATCCACACCTTTCTCAATTACTGTATATACATGATGTTGAACACTACGTATATCTATCTTGTACAAAGTATCCTGAACACTTTATAATAATTTATAGGCTTAACAGTGTTGCTGTGTATGTCATACAGTACGATAGTACTGTATAGTAGGGACATCAAAGGTGTGGGCGTGGCCAGTGATATAATATAACCCAAAAACCTGCCTTGATGTTTCCTCACAACAACATGACAGTATTGGTTGGGTAAAATCAAGCTCAAAAGCATCTTCAGAATGACCCGAAACGTTTCTATCAAGCTGCTACAGAATTCTAAAAAAAATATTCAATGGAATTTTCTACTGCCTGCTTCCTGACACCTTCAGTCAAGCGTAGCAGAAAACTGGCTACAGCTACAGTCCTAATTCTTTTGCAGAAATGTTTCTAGTTGCTTAAGAAAAAACCTTTGGTATATTGTTAAACATACAATGCTTGTGCTATTGTCTTACCTTTTATCCTTCTTTACCATGGCCATCAGTCAAGGTTCTACAGCTGAGTGTTAATAGACTAAAGAAGGGCTTCTAACTATTTGAACACACGTGGCTTGCTGGTTTTCAAAGTTGGTAGTTGATATTGATCAGTGAAGGCAATTTGCGGAGAACTAGCAATGTGTAAGTCTTAAATATAGTTTAGTAACCATGTTAAAACTGAGTCGGGTCATCCAGGTCCCGCTTTACAGATTATCCAGGTCTGGCCCTATGTGCTAAATTAATTGTGTAACGAAGCCACCTCCGTTCATCAGTCTGTAGGTATGCACAAATCCACATCCATTATTGTCTGCAGGCTTATGTAGCAGGGGCATGTTTTAAAAAGGGGTTTCCACTACAGTTAAATGACTGTTATATTAGAGTAGTTTATATTGCCTGATTGTTTTATTAAAGTATCTTGATCTTTTCACCAAAATCATAATTCAGAATAATGCTATAAGTGTTGCTATTGTTATTTAACTAAGATAAAAGTTTAAAATGTGTTCGTTCCATGACAGATTCCAGATTCTGAAAACCTGAAGTTTCAATTTCTTAATGTTTCAAGTAATGCGTAAAATCCAAAGGAGCTTCCTGAAACCCCTGGAAACCCCCTCCATACGCCCCTGTGTAGAGCCACACCCACTGATCAGTTGTTATTGTATAAGTAATAATGTAGTATAATAGTGCTCTGATTAACTCTTTTAAATATTGTGGTGAAAAGCAAACTATTTAGTGGTCATGAGCTTGCAAAAAAACTTCACAAGCAAATATAAGAAAATATTAGGAGTTTTAAATTAGAGTAGGGACAATGTATAGTGCTGCAATAAAAAGTACTGAAACAAGCTGGATCGGAGTAGTACGTAATGTCCAAATACTGTAAAACAATAAGAAGTGAATATCCCTACTGTGCTACTCAATGTACAGTAGGGATTAGAGTTCAAAGTGTACCGATAATTGGATCAGCTATCAGTTATCGGCTATATGGCCTTGTTTTTGCATATCGGTATCGGATCAGTAACAAGTGTAAACAAGCAGCAGATACAGATATACATAAACATCTATTTATGGGCACTTGTGCACTAGTAATATCCTAGCATTGCCTATTTATGTAATGTCAGCTGTTGATTACAGTCCCACTCTGTCACTTTATAAACTAAATTTAGAGTGCAGATTGTTAGGGAATACAGTGTAGGTCTATGCTGCCATATCAGATTGGCTTTGTTTATCGGCTTGATAATATTATTTTATATTGGTTTTCGGAATATCAGCTAAAAGTCATATCAATGCACCTCTATTAGGGGTATTCAGTTCTTATTGTTTACAGTATTTGGACATTACGCACTACTCTTGATCCAGCTTGTTTCAGTACTTTTTATTGCAGCACTATACACTGTCCCTACTCTAATTTAAAATTCCTAATACTTGTACTTGGTACAGTGGATACATATAGTGTAGTATGAATGTGTATGTGTGTACTGTGTAGTATGTGTCACTGTATACATGTAAGAGTAGTTTATTGAGTTGATAGTGTATAAGTGTGTAATGAGTGTGGTATGTTAGTATACTGTGTGTAGTGTTTATGTGTGTTAGTGCAGGCCAGTATACCAACATGTTTATTTCAATTGTAATATTACCAGTACAGTGGAAACTGTCTCACCTTCAGACCAAATAATTTTGGCCTTTAGATACAGGTGGCTATTATTGAGAAAACCTCCATCAGTAGCATTTTGGTGGTTGTAACTGCCTACAGGAATGCATCATATCCTATGGACAAGAGAGAATGCAACTCCATACACTACGAACATTATGGACAAAGTTCAAACATGGCGTCTTGTGCTTATGATGTATATCTTTAATTGCATCAATCAGTGATACACAGAATGAACTACTACTACTCCATCGTAGGCAGCAAAACTGAAAAGCCATCGAGTCAAAGGAATACTGTAGCTTGGAATAGTCCATTGAAGTGATTTCCTGCTACTAGTGAATGTAAAAAGGCTGCCCTGCCCTGTTTGTATTACCGTTCTTCCATTGTGCCATTCAACTTATAGTTTTGCTTAGTCATACTGGTACTGTGATGTGCTTGAGCATGCACCTCCATATAATGTTCTAATAAGAAATTTTAAAAGTTATTTTGTTATAGTGCTTGACAGCCACACTTGAATTTTGCTGTTACAGAGTTACATGCTCCCCTGTCTATAGGATTCAATGTGCTCCCAGTGACCATTATTGTGTAGTTAATCACTATTAAGAAACTTGCACCTAGAGTAATGTTCCATTTTGTTAACAATTACCAGTACAGAATTGGGAAGGTTGGCTTGTTGTGAATATTGTTAATAGCCATTAAATACTTTTAGCAATGAAGCTAGGAGTATTCATTGAGAGGCAGGAAGTGTGACAATTTTGTAACAGTGCCAACTATCTATTGTGGTACCAGATTATTGGCTAAACGATTTACTTTATCAGGCAGGGACTGCTATATGATACAGACCACTGCATACATTTGAAATGTATGACCATGGCCGCTGTACAGAAGTAACTGCTTGATGTTTCATTGTACATTCATGCCAAAATGTTAATCTACAGATATTATACACAGCTAATACAGTAATTATGTAGGTACACAGCATTAATAATGTACCCAGTCTCTGTACCCAGTTCATACGTGCGTTTATATAAAGGTGTTGTGGGGTGTGTTATCACTAGCTAATAGCCCTACACCTATACTGTATAGCTGTATCTCTTCACTCCCTACACCCGCCGCTATGCTCCTCTACACCTACTACATTTGCTTGATGCATTTATGTATCACATGAGAAATCATGGTTATGTGAAGGTCTTTTCTTTATGCGAGCTTTACGTACTTCACACTACAAGGATTACAGCATTAATAGTTGTTATCCACAAAGTGAAACATCATTACCTTCAATGAACTATAAGCTGGGATGTCTGTTCTAGCAGGCGTTCCCAAACTGAGTGTAGATCACGTGAATACCACACTGCGTTCATGGTTGGCCACTTTGATTTTCAACATCCTTGTTTGTTTCTCTTCATAAATCAACTTCACCACAAAGTCTTAATAATGTCTGGTTGAATCGTTGGTAGTCAGCAACTCCCATACACTCGCGCACTACATACAGTGTGACTGCCTTCTTAGACTTAGATCTGCTACCACCCTCAATTTGAGTTAAATCTTTCTCTCATCACGCACTCTTTCTACTGTTCAAACTTCTCACTGCACGGGATCCAGGAAATATTTGAACAACAGATATCACGTGCAAGCATAACAGAAATAAAATTACAGGCACTGTTGTGTTTAATACAGTGCCTCGTACAGTACAATGAATGGCTTGATTGCGGTGGACTGGTGATGCCACATGCCAGAGTGCTTTTGTGTGGTGGTTGTATGGCTTTCTCATATGGAGGTATGCTTTTCTGTGTGTGTATATAACTTTGGCTGATTGGCTACTAGTACTTGGCCCAAAAGTGGGAGGGGCCAAAACATGCTTTTGAAAATAGTGTGGGTGCCTGGCCCTCCCTGGTTCTGACACCCTTGTATCTAGTTGATTAAAGATGAATATGTTATTCATGATGATAGCAATACTGAGCTTACATCAGAAATAAAAGATCACATCAGAGATGACATTGAAAACCATTACAGTTTCAGTAAAATAAATCTTCTATGAGACATTTGCCCATTTCTTGACCTACGCTTTGAAGATTAGTTTGATTCAGAGCATATTGCTGTATGTACACTGCTGGAAGAAGTAGAATCCAGTAATATTGATATGATTCAACAACCTGCAGAGTCTGAGAGTGACAGCAAGAAAAAAGAGAAAATTTTTTCATTCACCAATAACACTGAGTGTGTCTGACAGACTGGATATGTATACATGCAGTATCCAGTCTTGGACATTGATTCATCACCTGTGGAATGGTAGAGGCTTGAGTAGAAGCAAATACCACTGCTTGCTCTTGTGGCATGAAAATATTTAGGGATATTTATAAAAGTGTGCATTTGTTGGTCAGTCAAAAATGGAACTCTTTAATAATATGATCTTTTTGGATAAAAACTTGAATGGCTAGATATGTCATTATTGGTAACACACACACAGTGCTGGTGTATGCCCCACCTACCCCTCCCAGTCACACCCTGCATATCCCTTCAAGATTAGCCAGTGGTGGGAATTCAACAAAAAAAGCAGAAGACAAGTACAACTTTTAAATTAACAAATCCTGCACTAAATAGTAGAGGTGTACCGATTATTGATTTGCAGAAATATCAGCCAACAATATAAACTAATTAGCAATATTGGTTATCAATTGAACCAATATTATACCAATACTATCTATCAACACGTACGAAAACACATGTTTCCTCATGTAACGTGACATTTATTGTATTATGGCTTCATTATCACCTTTATCCTTTAAGTCAGACTTGAAATCGGAGTCCTTAACACCATTTTTAAATGGTGGCACTTCTTCCACTTCAAGTACACCCGGTGATGCGGATACTTCAAATTTGTCATACGTTTTTGCTCCACTTATCGATCGATTAAGACCCATGTAGAGATCACCAGTGTGGCATTTCTATTCTTTGGCAGAGGATACAAAGTTTGCTACATATAATAAGTGTGGAAAGTTCATATATCAAGGCGGTGAAAGTGCGAAGTCGTACAATACCTTGAACTTAGCTTTACACTAGAGGTCACAGCATCCTAACAAACACACAGAACTTTCTAAGCTGAAAGCAAAGAAAGAGAGTAAAAGGGAAATAGCTAGAAGAGAGGAGTAAAGCCCCAAGCATTGGTGGCTTGCATCAACTAACACTTCATGGCAGAAGCACGGACACCGATACAGCTAAGCAGTGGAATATAAATGATACAAGAGCAGCGTTGGTGCACAAGAAGTTGGGAAAAATGATAGGATTGGACTGTCAGCCACTCACAGTAGTGGAGGATATAGGTTTCGATTGTTTTATGAAGGAACTTGAGCCATGGTATGTCATTCCTAGTAGAAAGTATTTTTCAGAGAATGTAATAACCAAGATACACGGGGGATGAAAGCAGAATTTATAAAAAGGTACGTACACTCACCTGTTGCAATGGCTTACAGTTTTACTACAATGCTTGGAGCTGGAGAATCATTGCTCAGTTGGACTGCACACCTGTGATGTTAAGAAATTTATGTAACACAAAGCTCAAGGCTGTTTCCCCAAGTGGCTTCCTTCAGTAATCACACTACACATTTGCACATGTAAACTACATGATGATGAAGAACATAACAAAGGTTCTAGAGTGTGAGTCATGTCACTTTCTGGCATGAAAATGTTGCAGTGGTGTTTCTTGACAAGTTCTATTACCGAGTGTTTTGACTACATGAATTTTATGAGCCTTTCATGAGATGAAGCATAGTGGAAGGATAACAAGTTACAGGTTTGCACAAATACTGCATAGAAGAGCCTTCTACAAATCTAAGATTACTGGTGAAAGAAATTATGGGGTATGAGTTATCTTCACTTTGATCCTCTCATGCGAAGTACAATAAAGTTAGAGATGAAGCTGTTGTGGTTCACGAAAAATCTTCTGAACCTACAATTTCCTAAAGACTTGGTCCGTATTTATCCAACAATTGAGACAACTTCCTTCATTTAGGGAGAATTACTTTCGCTTGTTTGTTCAATGTCAGTGTCATCAGAATTTTTTGTAACTGTTGCTTCAGCAAGGCACAAACTTCCTTTTTAATTAGAGCTACATTGATTATTCTCTCTTTCACAACTGGCACTCGTGTAATCAGCTTTGAAATGAGGATCCATTGTTGTAGCCACATCTAGCAGCATATTGATTTCATTGTTGTTACAATATTTGTCTATGAGGGATGACTTGATTCTTTGCTTGATATCTTCTGTTAGAGTAGTATCATTATCCTTTACACCAAGGTTTCAGTGTTGAGGTGGTGCAAGAGTGGTTTGATATTGATACTGTGATGTAATCTTCCCCAGAGATGCTGTAAGTGGAGACTCCAACACTTCAATATCTTGCCATGTGGCAATAGGTGAACCATTTTACAGCCATTGTTGAGACACTTGACGTACTGTCTTTTCTTGTTCCAAAACCTGAACCATTTCTTCCATTGATCCCCACCTTGTTGCACAAGACTAATGGAACAGGTATTAACATTGCCACATGGTGAACATTGCCACACGGTGTATACCTATTACACTGTTAAGACAACACTTGTAACATGGATTTGTAAACCAGGCATGTGAAGCATGTAATTAATAATACCAGTGTTACTGTGTTTATACCATTTCCTTATGCAAGTAAAAAATCAACCACTCCCAAAAGTCCTAATGAAACCACACCACATTGTCAGATGCTTGGTAATATATGTGTAGATTAGATTTTATACATCATAGTATTATTGTCACATGTAACAATGTAATATCTCAATTGATATATTAATAAGTGCACTGTGTACAACTGTAATCAGTGAATGATTTAGCAGCCCCATCTCTGAATGTACTCTAGGTAGCTCACTTTTCTTGTTTCAGCTATAGGAAAAGTCGGACACAATTTTCTTGCACACATCCACAGCTTGAAGTAGTCTTGAGCCATCCTTTAGAGCATTGGATACTGCAACATGTAGCTTATGTCCAGTACAGGCCAATCTGGTCATCTGTAGTCTTTCAACAGCTTGATAATGTTGCTTCCACTGTTAGTAGTTATAAACTTGATGAGCTTCTGGAAGGCTCAAAGCATTGCTTGAATAGCCTCATCTATGTTCTCACCGGTATGTTGCTCTGGCATAAACATGATTTACTAATAACAACTACGTAGCTTCCAGTTTATAAACATGGTTTACTAACAACAACTGCGTAGCTTCCAGTGTCAGTTGATGATATGAACAATGTAACTAATGTACGCCTTGCTGGTAGTACTGGACCATACATCTGTGATAGCAGCAAAGTATCCTTTCTCTTTCACCTCTTCTAACCCCTTGTTTACTACTTCCTGTGTCTTGGCATACAGAGCTGGCAGTGCAGTTTTGGAGAAATACTTTTGATGAAGCATCTCATATTTCAATTCAAGCTGTTTCAATTCAAGCTGTTTCAATAACGCTTTGAATTCTTCCTTCTCTACTGTATGGATTGGCATTATGTCCTTTGCAATGCAATACAATACACTGTCAGTTAATTCTTGCCATTTTTTATTTACACGGCCAACAACTTTCAGTTTTTCCTGTCCTTGAAACATTTTTTGGACTTTTCTCCTTCACTTTTTTTCTTCTGTGCTTTAATTAACAGCTCTACATACTGTTTCAGGTGGGGTCTTTGAGATGCGTTAACAGATTGGAGGTGTTCCAGCCTTTTTGCTAACACTGGCTTCTTCAATCATCCACTCTTGACACAACAAATGACCTTTTCAGAATTAATCAGCTTCCCATCTTCACCCAATTTGGACACAAAACAGTTCCACACTAGCAACATCAATTTTTCCTTCAATACTAGTTCACACATTCTGAAAACAAAATGGTGAATTATCACATGTCAAAACGTACACCAGTATTTTACAGTATAGCGCCTGCCTGCCTGCCTGCCTGCCTGCCTGCCTGCCTGCCTGCCTGCCTGCCTGCCTGCCTGCCTGCCTGCCTGCCTGCCTGCCTGCCTGCCTGCCTGCCTGCCTGCCTGCCTGCCTGCCTGCCTGCCTGCCTGCCTGACGCCTTCAGTCAAGCGTAGCGGAAAAGTGGCTATAGCTACAGCCCTAATTTTTTTGCAGAAACGTTTCTAGTTTGCTTAAGAAAAAACCTTTGGTATATTGATAAGCATGCAATGCTTGCGCTATTGTCTTACCTTTTATCCTTAATTCTTTACCATGGCCATCAGTCAAGGTTCTACCGCTGAGTATTAACAGACTACAGTACGGCTTCCATACCAGTGTATATTGCATCAAACTATTCGAATACACGTGATTGCCGGTTGCACCAAAAGCACACGCATACGTGACTCACTGTTGATATCGATCAGAGAGAGCAACTCACGGCGAACTATATAGCAATGTGTAAGTTAATAAATATAGTTTCTTTAGTAACAATATTAAACCGAGTCGGGTCATCCAGGTCCTGCTTTACAGATTATTCGGGTCTGACCCCACGTACTAAATTAAATGTGGATGTGTTACTACATGTCACAGCATAGCTCTGCTTCTTTCATGAGCCACGCCCACTTACGTAAATTATAGTCTGTAGACATATGGTAGCCACGTCCATTCATCAGTGTGTAGGTATGCACGAATCCACATCCATTCTTGTCTGCAGGCTTATGTAGAGCCACGCCCACTGATCAGTTGTCATTGCATGAGTCATAATCTAGTATAATAGTGCTGTGAGTAACTCAGCAGATATTTAGTGGTCATGATCTTGCATAAAAACTTCACAAACAAGTGTAAGAAAAATTTGAAATTTTAAATTAGATTAGGGACAGTGTATAGTGCTGCAATACAATGTAGTGAAACAAGCTGGATTGGAGTAGTACGTAATGTCCAAATACTGTAAAACAATAAGAAGTGAATATCCCTACTGTGCTACAATTGTTTCACTACATTTTATTGCAACATTTTACACTGTCCCTAATCTAATTTAAAATTCCAATTTTTTTCTTACACTTGTTATAATTAGTTGTTTATCATGCTACATAAAATGTGTCACGTGCTAAGCAATAATAGCATTACGAATACCAAATGATTTTACTACAGTTATTTATGCTTACTCTAGATGATCTAACTGCATTTGAAAAGATGGCTTACTCTCTTGCCCTCAGGGATGGTAAAGCAAGAGCCCTAGGAATAAAGCTTCTACTATTTGGCCCAGAATATGTAGGCAAGACTTGTCTTGTTGCAACTCTTACTGGGGATCCATATGAGGAGCAGATGGCCACTGAAGGGTCAGACATGCATGTCTGCAATACCAGCAACTGGGAAAAAATTTCTTCTGATGAAGTGTTACACAGGCTTCAGAGCAAGTATCTGAGTGATTTGAGACAAACTGCCAAAGACCAAACACAAAGTGCTAAGGATATTATTGGGGCAGAGTCAACCACCAGTACTGCAGCTTCTTCATTAAAACCCAAACCCAAGCCAAGTGTTTTTCACAAAATATTCAAGCTGTTTACACCTGGAAGCAAGGTTCAAGTCCCCACAATTGATACAAATGAGATTAAAGGTGCCAAAGCTGCGGTCATTTTTGATGATGACAACAGCATAGATGTCATGATACTTGACTTCGCTGGGCAGCTGTTATATCACAGCACCCATTCTGTATTCATCAGAAAGGATAATGTTATCATGGTGGTTTTCAATGCATCACGACCATTATCAAGCAATGTCAAAGTGCGCTCCAGCACACTCCGCTCTGATCCCATGACAAATTCCCAAAATGTGCATTTCTGGATGAAGACTGTCCATTCCATTTGCCATATCCGTGGAGACAAAAATGACATCTCTACTTTTCTTCCAGCAATTATTCTTGTTGCTACTCATGTTGATCTGTTAGGAGATAATGCAGAGGAAGTCAAAGAAGAAATTATCCAGCAGCTTGCACGTGAATTGGCTGGCAAGGAGTATGCACTTCATCTAGCAGGACATCGTGAAGGTTTGGTGGAAGCTCTAAGAAAATACTGCATTTTCATCAGCAACAGGTGCAGAGATGCTAAGATGACTAGCCAACTTCAAGATGCTGTACTTCAGGTATCGCAACCAATCCTTTCTAAGGAACATCCCATTGTATACCTCAAAATTGAAAGAAGCCTGCTATCCAACAACAAAGGAGTCATCTCTCTGGAGGAATTCCACAACATTGCAAGAAGCTGTGGCTTTCATACCAACATTGACAGCAAGGAATTTGCTGGAGCCCTTAAATATTTTCACCATCGTGGAACTATTTTGCATTTTGCATCCATCAAGAGTCTTTCAGTGCTTGTCATTTTGTCACCACACTGGTTGACGAAATTGATCTCTTATCTACTGATTGCCCATCCCTATCAGCGAATTGGTGGTCAGCGTGATTCCTCGTTTGATTTCCTCACCAAGAAGGGTGTATTGCTTGGCAGTTTTCTGGCATACATGCTTGACTTGTTCAACCAGTCTGAGAGTTTTCAGATAGATTATCAGCAATCTGTAGATCTCATGAGCAGGTTTAGCTTCATTGCACACATCAGCAGCAACACTTACTTTCTGGAAGACAAGGACATTTGTGCAGAGAAGGACGATTTGTTCATTGTTCCATCATTGCTGCAAGAAGATGCAGAGAATCAAAAATTGGTCCCTAAAGAGTTTGATGATAATGCCAGGATCTTGTACTACTACTTTCCTGATAAGTTTGTTCCAGAAATGATCTTCAACCAGATGGTGGCTGCATGCTTGAGCAGGAATAAAGATGAGCGGGAAGATTTGGTGTGGTAAGTGTACATGATCATGTTAAATTAATGTGTTACTATTCATTGCAGGTTACGGAAAGGAAAGGTGAAGTTGGTGTTAGGTAGTGGTCAGTACTATTATCTTAGTCACAATGAGGAGAAGTGTAGCATCCAGTTGTCCATTGTTTTCATACCTGACACAGACCATTCAGCTAAACAGCGCAAAGAATTGCTAAAGTATTTTCAATCAAAGCTTGATGAGTTGATGACCGAGTTTATGCCAGCTGCTAAGAAGCCAGTTGCTAATCTTCCATGTTACCACTGTGATCAGCTTCATGTTGAGCTGCAACTGCTGCTAAAGAGAAAACAGCAACACTGTCCCATTAAGGATCAGCCTATACCCAAACAGTATTATACTGACCTCATCACTGACCAAAGTTTGTTAACATTCATACATGTAATATAATGAGTGATAGTGTTGTAGAACACTGTGGCATTTTATCACAGTTTTTATCTCATGGTAGAATTACTTTTCAATTGTAATGCCAGCATGAAAAATTTACGATGTGTTGTTATTAGCTTTTTAAAGAACAACTGGTGTACACTCTACAGTTTATCACCATATGCTTATTTGCACAGTCAACATAACATTGGGAAACTCACCATTTTTAGTTTTGAAATTTTACCATTTGTTGACCATACTGTGACTGTTCATACTGTACATAGTCTTGTACATGCTGGGTTTTTATACATACCATATAACAGGTTAATTTTGAATAGAACACTTTCAAAGAGCAAAACAATACAAATGATAAGGGGATATCATATCTACAACAAAATATGGATCGCTACACTAGGGAAATTCTTTGTTTTGCAGATGAGACTAAAATGACGAGAGCGTGAACCATTGCACATGTCCACGTGTGGACTCGTGTGAAGGGTATAGCTGTAGAGTACAGTTGCTTAACTACAGAACAATGCAAAGCCATGATACACCATTGTAATCATAGTTCAACAGTTACACATTTTGTAGCATCAAGCAAGTTTCAAGCTTAGCTATATAAAAACTGAATTAGCATTTTTTTTCAAACATTAAGTTTTCATAGAATCACTGCCTTTCAAATAATTCAAAAATTTAACTCCTTCAAAAATAGCTTGTTATATGGTAACTATAGTGCATATTTATTTACCTCATTAATAACTATTTGCTCTTTGTTTGAACTGTTGCAGGAGGTGGCCATTCATCACATGCTACTGGCTATACCAAAAGTGAGTGTGCTACTACTTACTACTAACTACTACTACTACTATAATATTTGATAGTCACTGTCATACAAGTGCTGACTCCTTATAATGTGTGCTGTAACAAACACATGTGGTTTCAGAGAAATAAAAATTTCACACTCTTGTTCAAAGCGTTTTGTTGAAAGCGTTTTTGTTGAAAACATTTGGGGTTGCCAAGTTGGAATAGTGACACTGGTTTTTGAATATTTTTGGGCAAACCTTATGACTGTGAATGTGATAAAAATTTTCTGTTGATGGGTTATTAAAGGCTTTTTGATTGCAAGACTTTAAATCAATATGACCAGATCTACAGGAACCCTACATGTTTACAATAGGGTGAAATACTGACTTATAAAAAGGTGTATGTTGTGAACTTCTTTAACACTTTTTTTGCAATGAAGGGAAGTGCAAATGGCACAAAACTAGGTGCCATTATATTTCCCAAAGCAACAAAATCTTAATTTGTTTCATATCAGAGTTTCCAAGGAGACAAAAGATACGGGTGTTAGTTAGCCTCACATTGCACATACTATTTGCTTTTTTCTTTCACTCAAGTTCTCATCTTTGCTCTGGCATTAAGAAGACATAAATACAATGCAGTAATGAATTCATTTGTATGATTTATGGAATGTGATAGTGTATATGTGCCCGTCTCAACAATAACCTGACTTGTTCGCACAATTAAATTTTTTCCCAGCATTATCTACAATGTCCAAGGAATGGACCACCAAAGTTTCAGCCTTCTGTGGTGAGTAGTTTTGGAATTATAGCACTAGACAGTAGGAAGAGCAAGATAATCAATTTGTACAGTGACTATACTGAAAATAAACTACAGGCACTTACATTCGCAGCCCTTTCGATTAGTCTACAAATTTGGCTCAAAATCTTCACCATGGATTAGCACATCAGCCATATATAGCAGTGACGGATCTAGGATTTTTAAAAGGGGGTTTCTGAAAGTTGGTGTAGCTGAATAAGGCATCTAATGACACTTCTCCAGAAAAATTTGAGATTTTAGAAGTTCTGAGATTGGATTTTAGGCTACTTTTAGTTAGCTATTAGCTACAAGAAATCCAATACTTTAAACTGTAAATACTATAGCTAACTATAGGGCAAAAATGGTGACTATAAGCTGTAGCTTTGATTGCTCTATTAGAGTAGTTACTTGACTGCTCTATTAGAGTATCTCGATTGTTTTTACTGCAGTGGGAGATGAAAAATGAAGTGTTGCTGAGGGCTTAATAGCTATAAATGGTGTTAGCTAAGTGCAGCTGCATGCATGCTACTGAAATACAGTGGTATTATAGTTGTTTGATATTACAAATTGTCAGTACAACAATGTTTATGTATTTAGACTTGCACTGAGCTAAATTTAAAAGGGGGTTTCAACAGAAACCCCTCTAGATCTGCCACTGTATAGTGTTAGCCCTGTAGTCACTTGTGCATATGGGTATGAAGACAGTTTAGTAGAAGAAATGATGTTTACATGTACCACATCGTAAACAAACGCATGTGACATGCATACCATTTAAGCTACAGGAATGAAACAAAGATTTTCGAACTTTCCATGAGCAGGCAAATAAGATGGTGTATAGTTTTTATTGATTTGAGTATTCCTTCTTTGAGTACTGGCTCGATAAAAACTTGCATATTATTTCATGTAGCATGCGTAATTTTACAAATTATTTTCAATGCACATACTTGTGCAAACAAGTCGAGTTTTTTGTGCTGAGATGGTCTGACTCACATATATAGTAGTAATTAGTAGATTACATCTCCATGCAAGACCCTATAAGTTATGATCATTAGAGCCTGACAGTGTAGTTCACTTCACTTTACAAATCAATCGTTCCGTTGATACCACTTTGTAGTGCCATAGTTCTTGCTAGGGTTGAAAGTCTGGTTCACCATTATTCTTTTAAATAATGGACACACAATAAAATGGAATTCAAAAAGCGCAAACATCATGGGGTTCTAGATTAATTCACATTGGAGGTACAATATCCATACTATTTTTTTTTGAGGACAGTGAGTTCAGTTTCTCTTATATAGCAATCTGACAATTTTTCATTTCTTTATGACAAGTCTCAAAGGTAACAGACTCAATAATTGACAAGTCTCAATAATTATGGAAGTTCATACATAGTGAACTTCCATAATTATTTGCAGTGTGTTCATGACCAGTTTATAGCAATGTTCATACTATAATGTATACAGGTCGTTTGTGTGAGACTGAAGTGCTGAAGTGGCTGAAAGAGGTACCAAGATGGCAAGAGGTGGCAATATACCTACTTCCACAAGAGAGTGCTGGGAAAGATATTGAGACAATTGGAATAAACAATCAGTTTCAAGTTCGGCTTTGTCAGATTGCTCTTGCCACACAATTTGTGCATTGCAAAACAATTGAGGTCTCCTGGAAACGAGTATATGAGGCATTTAAAACTGCTGAGTACACCAATATTGCTGAGGATATACGAAAAGCATATAACTTGTAAACATTTTACTTATTAGGTATTTTAGGGGTTTTCCCTGTACACACTAGGTAGAATGTTAGTGTTTTGATAACTGATGCACATATAACAAATTAGCAATGTATAATATGTACACTTTTATACATACTCATACTAGCTAGTGTTTGACTAGTATTTGATATTATCAAATTATTTTGGTTTTGTATTACACATTAGACTGTTATGCAAAATTATATTATATTAAAATATTTTAAATACAGGGGGAGGGGGATCCAGGAGCTGGCAAGGAGAGGGGTACAATCAGGCTAAGTTGTAAGTGGTTGGGGAGAGCAGATTCTCTTGCAGCTAATAATCACCTCTATATAGCTAATTGATTATGCAGAGCATGCAAAACTGACTAATTACAGTATGGTGATCATGGTTCACTTATGCAAGTGGGCTATAGCTGAGCTGTGTATGCCATAATTATGAGCCTTATCCACAATGACGTTTTATGACATCACGAGAATAAAAATGGCCGCGATAGTTGGGGGACTGTTATACAAGCGATGGAGAAAAATTTTTGATTGCTCATATTTCAGCCAGGAAAGAAGATATCGAGTTCTAAACAAAAGGTGCAGTCAAGTTTTATATAAGACATTACGATAAACGAGTTTTGTCGCGTTTCAAATTTTTTCAATAGCTTTTGTTACTTTATAACCATACCTGTCGGTTAATGGTCGATATCTCCATCCCTAGCTGAAATATGAGCGATCGAAAATTTATCTCCATAGAAGCCTGTATAACAGTCCGCCAACTATCGCGGCCATTTTTATTCTCGTGATGTCATAAAACGTCATTGTGGATATGGCCCATTGTGACTAACAGACCATTTACCTAGAAAGTTTGCTAGGCGCCAACTTCGGTTTACCTAGAAAGTTTGCGGTTTTTAAAAGGTTTACAGTTTGCGGTTTTTAAAAGGTTTACAGTTTTTAAAGTTTGCGGTTTTTAAACGGTTTACCTAGAAAGTTTGCTAGGCGCCAACTTCTCCAGCAACTGTCTGTGACTTTGTGGAGGTACAATGCAAAAATGATACTCCGCCAGTATTCGCTTACTGCTGAGGACGAATTTCCTGACTTTGACATTGGTTAAGTTAAGTACGTATAGGTAGTAACAGGAGCTCATCGAGTCCGTAGGACGAGGGAGCATGTAACTCCGTAAACGGCGAAATTCAAACATGGCGTCGCAATTTATTAATAGTAATTTAAACAGTAACCGTATAAGGATAAACACATACCGCGCATGCTCGCTAAATCCATTACTACTGGCACAATACTGTAGTCTTCTTGCTCCAGCAGTGAGCGATGAAACTCGATTCCTTCAGTATTTACTGCAGATACTCTGTGCTGCCGCCATGGACTGATAGCCGGCCCACTTACATTACACGGTAAGCAAGAATGTTTCCTAACAGTCTCCAAAACATCTTGTCACTATTTCACTCCGTTAGTTAAGCCCTTTCCTCGACGTTTCCTTCCTTGCCATCTCTTTCACGAATTAATCCAGGCGCTGCATATTTGTGGCATGATTATTACGTGATTCTTTACCCTACGATACAACTTTTACTATATAAGGAATATACTATGTTAAGATATGTCCGCCATGTTTGAATTTTGCTGTTTACGTTGTGAGTATGCGGAGTTACATGCTCCCTCGTCCTACGGACTCGATGAGCTCCTGGTAGTAATAAGTATATAGTTAGGTAATAAGTAGTAGTATGTTGTAGTTTTCAGTATGTACATATGTGACTAACAGACCATAATAGCGTCATTTTTAGAGTGTCAGCCTGGCCGTGGAGCATGAAAGTTAATATTAGACCCACTGAAGTTGAATTTGCAGCAGTCAAAGCCATGGCCAGTAGAGCTGTACCGATAATTGGATTTGCCACCGATATGGCATTTTTTACCAATAATTATCGGCATCGGTACAGAACAGTGCAAGGACCGATATCGTTACCGATATCGTTACCGATATTTATACAGCAATAGTTTGTACATTAACGGATAATATTGGTTTTCTACGTTATCCATGCGGCTGTTCAGTAGCAGTGGCTTATTGTTCACTGTACAGCAAGCGCTACACTACGAGAAGCCATACAAATACACACAATTCTAGTGTTTGTTGCTGGAAAGCTTATCGGTCTTATATATATAGTACCTTCAGTTGTAATATAAAAGAACAGCCGCAGGATATAACCAAGAAAACCTATACTGTACTGCTGTACCACCCTTCACACAAGCCAATAAAATGCGGAGTAATGCAGAAATATCCGTTTAAGGCTCCATGGGAGTATGCATAAAAATGCTTGTGGGTGCCTAATTGTCTGGATTGCACAATAGAAACTCAAGCCACTATTACCACAGGCATAGAGTGATCAATGAATATATCCATGGCCACATGTTGTTGTGGAGTAGATGACTGTACACTTTTGCATAGATTAACTATGACTGTTGTTTGTAATGCAAATATTGGATCGACTATCGGTTATCGGCTTCTTTTGGTGGTATCCATATCGGATATCGGTACAGCTCTAATAGCCAGTTCCATTAGAGCATTCCCCACTTAGCGTAAGCAATCAATTATTGACTGACATCTATTATCAGCCAACTCGACGTCTATTATCGTCATATAGAATCCCTACACTCTGCATACCGACGTCATGATAAGGAAAAGAGACATGAATACCAACAACGAGTTCATGAATTAGAGAATGCCTCATTTACTCCCTTAATTTTCACTACTACTGGTGGAATGGGTGATGCTGCTATTCAGTTTTATAAGAGACTGGCCAACCTTCTGAGTGCTAAGCACAGTCTTTCTTATGGAATATGCACTGCTTGAAGGTTCTTAGTTTACTAATTTGTTAAGCTGCTTTACTGTAGTTGTGCCCAGTTATACTGATAGTAAAATGTCAGTAACTTTAAGTATATGGAACATAATTGTTTTACTAAGTTTTAAACTCTCAGTAAACATCAGTAAATGCAGGTTTACTGAAAAGCTACTAAAATTCCAAACAATTAACTGTTCCATATACTGGGGATATACCACTCTAGTAAACTAAGAAACTTCAAGCAGTGATGATGGGATGGCTGAGATGTAAATTAAGCTTCTCTTTGTTGAGGTGTGCAATTATGTGCATTCGCGGTGCCAGGTCCAGTTTGTGCTGTCCCGTTGCTGAGGCACCGATTGCGCATGCTGTGCAGGTCGCTGAGGCCCATATTTTAGTTCACTTGTATTTACTTATTATGTACTGTTTTATCTAATTTATAAATTGTAAAATAAAATGAAAAGGTCATATAGAATCCGTATTCGAACACGGAATTTCGCTACACTAAGCTGCCTCATTGTTGGTGAATGACGACAGGTTCGTTTATGACTTATTTTGTATGCACTAGTCTGTTATTCTTGGCATGAAAATGGTATTAGTAGCGTACTACACTTGTTTCTGTTGTTGTAGTGAACACTGAGCCTTACACATGACGTTCGACATAAGAGACTGACTGCAGTAATTCAAAAGGCTCTAGTGATTGACTCTGCCAGAATAATTACCCTTCCCAATGGAATAATGTTTGTTTACACATACAGGGGTGGGGTAAAACGGGGACAATAGGGGTAAAACTGGGACGGGGACGGCCAACAAGAGTAAAACAGGGACGGGGACAACCAAGGACCACAGACGGAAGGGCTCATCTACCGTATACTTAGCTACTAAAACTATGAGCTTT
Organism: Dysidea avara; assembly: GCF_963678975.1. NCBI lineage: Eukaryota > Metazoa > Porifera > Demospongiae > Dictyoceratida > Dysideidae > Dysidea > Dysidea avara. The sequence goes on along the minus strand of NC_089272.1, from coordinate 2,139,477 downwards.
ATGAATTAGCTAGCTAAGTGCATGTTGTTAAGAGTATCGTGTATAGCGATCATAAGGCCACTTCAACTAAATTTCTTGTTTCTCGGACCTGATCTACCCATAAAATTTGTAAGTGAAATGTTTTTGTTCATTTTAAAGATTACGTGTTCGATCACATGAGTTTGTGGCGTCGATGTATTGTTGGCCATCCATATCTGCTATGCGTGGGGCAAGCTTGGTTATTACAAGAAGAGTTGTAAAAGTAGACTATGGATGAACGTTTGGTCATTTAGATGTACTAACCATAACTAAATAACTTGTTGTCGAACACCATAGCTACACGTGTTGCCATAGAAAAAATTATTACCACCTATTATTATTTTATTTATACCTACCTACTGACCCACTTTTCAACTAGTTTCAGTCTGAGAAACAAAAGATTTAGTTGAAGTGGCCTAAGCGATTTTCTCTGAACAGGTTTTGTTTTTTAATTTTTATTATTTAATTTGAACAGATTAGATATACAGTGGAACCTGTCTATAATGGTCACCTTGGGACCAGATATATCTGACCTTTATATTCAGGTGGCTGTTATAGAGAAAACCTGTATAAGGTGGTCAGCAGCATTTTAGTGGCTATGGCCGTTATAAATGAGTCATTATTATTAAGAGGCTCGCGCCAACCGCAATGCTGTAATATTTTAGTACAGAAAGGACAAGGTGAGCTTGTTATGAATGTTGGTTATAGCTATTGAATACGTTTAAGCCTGATAGATTATATAGTATTCATTGAAAGGCAGGAAGTGTGATAATTGTGCATTATTTGAAGTGGTGCCGTGGTGCCGTGGTGCCAGACAGTTGGCTTAACAAGCCACCATAAAAGGTAGCGACCGCTATATGAAGGACAAAGTTATGTATACAGTGATTCATAGGCGAATTCTTGGTTGGCCGTTATACGCGTTAGACAGGTGACCGCTTAATGCAGACAACAATACATACATTTGTATGGGAAAATATTTGGGACCTCGTGTCCATGGCCGTTATGCAGAGGTGACCGCTTAATCCAGGTGACCGCTTAATCCAGGTGACCGTAACACAGGTTCCACTGTATATAGCTAAGCAAAAAATATCAAGTAGCTTTGAGGTAACCTTTAAACTACCATATATATAAGGTTTGAGAGATTTTGACGTACTTAGCTAGTGCATGGCTTAGCTAAGAAAAATCAAGTAGCTTTCGTGGGTAACCTTTGAACTACCGTATAAGGTTAGAGAGATTTTGACGTCCTCAGCTAGCTATATGTAAACCCAGACCTCACACTAAGAGACTCTTGAGTGGTTTTCAATTGGATTGTAAAAGTACCTGGAAGATCAAATCATTTCACACTCAGATTGTAAACTACTTTCTATCGATTTAAATGTAACTCTGGACTATAGCCAAGTTGTAGATTACTTGGAGAATGCTGACACAACGTATAATGAGTAGTTACATCAACACATTGGATGCTAATCCTCCCATCCAACCTAAAGGAGGGATAGTGTTTCTTTATGATCTAGGCTTAGATGAAGCACAGTGGGAATTAAGTCAAGAAAAAGGAGCTAAGGCAAGTGAAATTATTTAGCTAAAAGTGCATGGTTTACTCATATCTTCCTATATACTACTGCTATGCAATTCAATTGGCATGTGTTCAGATGCATTTCGTATGTATACATCAACACTATACTGTATGTTATTATGTTTAAGCACTATACATGTTCTCCATTATAATTAGCTATAGGCCCAACTTTGTATGGATATTATAAATTATGCACAAGGTTTTAGCTAACTATCCTGGATATCAAAATGTTTGTCCTTATTTTTTGTTAAATAGTTGTAAATACACTATAATAATATATATATTAGTTTTCTGTTTATATCCAAATACACTATATATATTAGTTTTCTCTTTATATCCACAGGTATTTTCAGCATACAATGAGCCTGCCACAGTGGAGCTGAACTGTCATGCTGGAATTGCTGCCTGCACATTAGCTCAGTTAGCTCTTGCTTATCACACATTAGTCCAGTGCTTTAACACTGATTTTGCAAATGTTATTACAGCAGTACTGCTAATTGCAACTTGTATGGATGAACACCTAGACCTGGCCAAAATTGAATTGGACAATGAAGCTGCTACAAAAATGCCATATACGATTTCCTTTGTTTGAAAGAAGCCAATGATAAAACGTTTGACCTTTCTTCCTCCTCAGAGGATCTATCAGTCTGAGATAGATGAAGTTAACTTAAACTTCATTGTTTTTGCTTGACTCCTTGGATTGATGGATCATATTTCCCATCCCAGGCCATGTCATGGGTTTTGTGGAACTGAATTCCCCAGCAAGCCACCTCAAAAAGCACAATATACCATCACTGATCAAATTGATGCTACTGCCTGTACAGCAAACAGTGTAAGGGATCAGTTTTATGCATGCAATGGTAAATCAAAAGTTTTGTCATTCCTGTTTACCAATAAAAGTCCATGGGTAATTCTGATCAGCATAGAATCAGCCAGCCTCAAATAAATCAATGATTTGTCATCGTCACTTATCATTATGATCAGCGTTATTGGCTTGGTGGTTGTACCATCAATACTGGAGGACATTGTGTTTCTATCATGATGTGGCATGGATGGCCCTATACTATGTGATGATATGAAGTCAACAAAACAACAGTGATTTGTCAAACATTCCTCTATCATGGCCACAAAGTTGAAAACTTCAACTGGTTCATATGCTAATTACCTTTTGTAGAGAAGGTAATTGAATGACTCTATGTTTTGCATGCCACACATTGCTATATGATTTCTCTTAGCATTTGTTTTATTATGCTACTGAGATGCATACAATTGTAGAACCTCGCACAGCGAGTAACTATAAATGCAATCTGCACAAAAATCAATAAGCAACATCATACACATAAGAGCTATAGCTACAGCTACTTGAAAATTCATGTGAAGGATCCTCAACCACATGCATATCTGACCAACTTGGGTCAGCTGTGGGCATGGCAAGAAAAGCAAACACACTAAGTATAAAACTAAAAATTACAGCTATAGCTAACATACAAACTTTATTGACTTCAAATCTGATCATGATATGTATACTCAGTACAGCGGAATGCCATGCCGACCTTACAGCTTGAAGACTATAAAGCCTCCATTTCAGGTCTTTTTTTCTAATTAAACACAGTAGTTTGTGATGGGCAGCTAGGGGCATAACTTCTGTGGTATTTGCTGTCCCCATCCCGGTTTTACTCTTGTTGGCCATCTCCATCCCAGTTTTACCCTTATTTTCCCCGTCCCGGTTTTACCCCACCCCCACATACACGCGTCTGTTTTTGAGGAAGTTACCACTGATAGGAGGACTTGGAATTCATGTCCTTTGTACTGTTGAAGGTAGTTTTAACCATGGTGGATTAGTGGCTGTAGAGAGACAGCAGTTTCTGATCGTTTATGTAGGCAAAGAAGACGGAAGGACCCTCTGTGAATAGTCGGAAGTGATGAGCATGGAGATACATAGGAGGAAATAGCTCAGAAAGCTGGGTGATTCAAAGTAAAGTCTCTAAACAGGAGAATTGATTACAAAAGCAAGGGAGTGTTTGTAAAATAAAATACACCCACTTTCAGGCACCATCAACTACAGTACGCTTGGTTTTTAGAGGTTGGAGGCTTGTCACATGCTGTTAAGCGTTGAAGATATGTTACACTGCTCAGGAGCAAGGTGTACATAGTGCATGGATAAGAATCCCATACACAGTGAATAGAAGTAGTTGGTTATTATTAAGGACAAAGCTTGTACGTCATTGGTTACATTGCTGTATGGCAGGAAGCGAAGTAGCTATGGCTCTTCTCAGTGGCACCAGGAATACTGTGCTGATCTTTGTAACATTTTTGATGAAATATTAGTGCTGTGTCATTTGTTTTTAAGCATTAAAATACTGAAGTGCTTGTTTTATTAGAAATTGAGTTAACTGAGAATCCCATAGGTTGGCATACAACCTGGCCGATAACAAATGCTTACGCTAAATCATTGTTCACTTACCATCGTCACATTAAACACAACACATGCATATTACAATTGTTCTCTAGTGAGAGCTATAATGCTAAGTGAATTCAACTGGCTAACTTTGCAACAACAAATACAAGAAGCACCATGTGTAATTTATGGTCATACATCAAACAAGAGTTCATTATACTGAGGACATACCGACAATTGTTTTTGTGGTGGTGAGGGGTGGAGCACTCATAATTAAAGCCTTGATTATGTAGTTAGAAATATATTGATGCCTAATTTCAAATAATTATTGGAATGCTCACCCAGACCCCCACACATTTTGAAGTGTGCTTTCTCAACAAGGTGCATGTCTTTTGTGATGTATGTGAGCAGCCATAAGTACAACCGGACTATATTTTGAATTTACAGTGGGCAATATACCGATGTTTGGTTGTTCTGCAATATTTTTAAACTGAAAATTTTAAATATTTAACATTAATAGTTACTGTGACCTCACACTGATTTCCTAATAGTATTATGGGCTTACTTTTTAGCAAGAGTGGAGCAAAGCGTGTAGCATGGAACTACTTGAAACATGCTAATGGGAGACCAGTCGAATGTGGGAGTCAGTGTTTATTCTAGAATTTCTCCTAATTGGGTGACCAGGTAAAGTCTATAATTAGTTGTCCAAGCTCACAACTATGCAACACTTGAAATAGTTGTCACGAGTGTTGATTTTTGTGATTGGGTGAACTATGCTTGATAGAGCTTGACAATCATGTGCATCATGTCCACAATATTATTCTATTAGTAGTGCATCATGAGTTGTATTTGTTCCGTCTGTTGAATAAACACTAAATCACTGAGATAATTGTATTGACTGATCATTGTATGATACCACAAATAACAGCCCTAAAATAAACACTGGTAGGAATGCTATTTGGTCACCGAAAAGGGTGTTGTCTAACACCTCCAATTTGTTTTCTCAATAGTGAAGAGTAAGCACTGCATAGTCTACAATGAGGCTATTGATGCAATGGAAGCTTATACATATTTAGTGGGTATTTAGTAACACTGCAATATAGTGGTATGATATTGATCAATACCACCCATCCCTACTGTACAGTAACCACTTCACAGATAAATGCTGCATATTTAGTAAAGGAATTATTCAACTTCGTGGTCTAATATAACATCTTAGAACAAAATAACTTCAGAGTAGATATCACTGGACCATCATTGGCATTGGTTCATTCAGTTTGACTATAAGTTATCATTACAGCTACTACTGTAAGTTATCCACAAAAAAAAAAGTATTTAAGGTGATGCTGAACCAATACAAATTAATCGGACAGCATGTTTGTGGTAATGCACAAATAAATGCCGAAATCCATAGACCACAGTGAAGCCCTGCTCAGTGCAGTGCACTAACAGAACAAGCTCTTTCAGACCACTTAGCTACTATTGTTGATACATGTTATTCACAAGCATCACATGCTATCACAACAGCATTTTAGACATAGATCAAGTTGAGCACTAGCTAAGTTTTGGACCACCCTAAAACAGCTCATTAAAGCACGTCAGTTGAAAAAAATTGTTTTGTGTGGCTGGACTTAATCGGTTCTACGCCACCTTAAGAGCTAAGCATACCAAAGATTAGCTAATATCAGTGATACGACATAATGGACAGTCATGTACAAACTGTTGTTGACCACTTTTAATAATAAATTTCACAATACAATTAGTAAATAAACAAATAAAGGTCACTTCTTCCCTTTAGTTGCCAGCACCTATAAAATGATCATCAAATTACAACATCAACCATATTGGATACAACAACGTTAGGACACAACAAGGCTTGTGAGGACATATCATTAATAAACCACAAAAGGGTTCACTATTAATCTATGTTAGGTACATGTACTGTGACAGTAATACAGTATGTTGCCATCAGACCACTTGAAAATTGTTTGAGATCAATGATGACACAAGACCAACCTCCTCTAAAGCCACACATGACATAGAGGCTCTGATAGTTCTAGCATGACAACAATATTGTGAATATCTCAGCAAAAACTCACATAGTTTATACAATTCCTGAATTTCTTTTAACCTTTTGGCCCCAAACTTAATAGAAGTGTTCTGTTAAATGCAAACGCCACTGTAGTAGCTCTCGTTACAAGCATGTGTTAAACGTGTATATCTCATAAATGAAATATCCTACAAATATAGTTTTGACCACACTACTGTGCGGTTTAGGGATGTTTTATCCAAGCATTGTAGCATGATCAAGCATGATTTACGGTCAACCAGTGTTCTACGGTCAACCAGTGTTCTACATATTGTTGGTTGTTGCTGAGATGGTCACATTTATTAAATTGGATCACCTTCACATATTTTATAGATTTTAGTTAGAAAAGACGTTTGATTCATTGTTCACAATTATTACAACGTGTGACTTTCACATTAATATTACTCAAGTCTTGTAGCACAATTAGAATCACTGTATTACACACCACAAGGGATCATGTGACTACAATTGCTTAAGACATTATTGGATCACATGACCTCAGCCAGTTATAATTCAACACTGTGAGATGATACTCACTCAGTATTAGCATGGTATATGACATCATAGGTCAGGATCACATGATTCAATACATATATAAACCAAACCCACCTTCACTGTTGACTATAATTAATACAACCATAATTAATATAACCACTAAAATACTGAAAGTTTTGGAGGTATGACTCTCAGATAGAAAATGTACTTCATGTGATATACTTAATTTTCCTGGCCAAAAACATTTCACTGTTAACTTTAGTGATGCACCTAGTATTGGTATCAGCTTTATTTTGGCAGTATAGGACTTGTATCGGTAAAACTATAAATGCCCGATACCAAGCGATACTTTGTATGACATCTTTTCAGAATGGCAGCATACATATTGTGTCAAACGGAGTTTAGCAAAAGCTGATATAAGCCATGAATTCTTTGAAAGAAGCCAGCCACTAGCATGACTAGTACAGCAGTAATTCATGAAATAATATTTATTGAAGCCATAAATGGACAGATAGCCACAAAACCAGTTGATGAAATCACATCACTAGAAAAAGTCAGTTATTAAAGTGACAAGAACATCAAGACAAATATTTTATTACCTGTCCTGCTATCCTATCCATGTCTCTCTGACCTTGACTGGTTAGCTTGCGACCACTGTAGGGAATACCATCATTAATATTGCAGTATTTATTAATATTACATGGGAGGATCAAAATGCCAACAAGTTTTGTATTCTCCATACAGCTACATAATAGGGTTGGAACAAAAATTAAAATTCACCTTCAAATATTTGCTAATAAAATGTTCAAACATTCGGTGTTAGCTTTCAAGTTACAGGTTTTCTTGTATTTATGCACATCCTTCATAAGTAAGTTTGTAAACATTTTTAAAAGTGCATAGCAGCAGTACTGAATAATGCGATCAATTGACTGCAAATGGGTGTGTCTACTATACCGCAATCATGCACAGTTAAACACCAAGTAATGGCTAAAAGTACGTTTTCCATACATTATCTATCATTTTATAAGACTGCAACTATGGTAGCAAGCTGAACTGCGATGGTTTAAAAATTGGCGTGGCACATGAAGATCGATTGCGAAGAGACGAACATTGATCACGCAAGAGGAATAAGCAGCTGCAATAAAGATAATGATATTTATTTGTAATTCTTTCGTAGACTATGAGTGCATTACGAAGCTTCGAAGGATACTTTTATAATTCAAAGTTTACTTAACCTTTGAACCCACGAAACATTTGAAGCTTGTCCCAGCCCTACCACATACAGTACTGTATCAGTCATACAATACAGTATTACAGATTGCTATCCAGGTTAGTAATAGTGACCCGGTTTCAACTCTGGGCTGTCACAGACTAACACAACAGCTTTTTACACATATTTTTACACTAGCAAATTTTGGTCCACCCTAAATAGCTCATTACACATGAGGTTGTAGCAAATTTCTTTTGTGCAGCTCGACTTGATCGGTTCAGTGCCACCCTTAAGCTGAAAAAAGCAGTTGGGAAAATTTCTTAATACATGTACAGTACCTCAACAATTACACCTAGCACCGTCTACAGCCAATAAGACACATCATTGTCAACACAGAAAACTAGTCCCATGATTATCAAATGTGATATCAAATGTTAAAGACAAGAAATGGCTACAAATATATTAACTCATTCCCAGCTATAACCATCACATGGTAAATTGCTCTATAAACACTCGCTAAACACAGTGTTGACAACTGGGATAACTCCGCCATGAAATGGTAGTCAACGCACAATCACTTGTCATCAACAGTCAGTACAACCATTTGTTGGCCACTACTTTGACCACACTATCATAATATGAAGGCCACTGTTGCGAACTTGGCTGTTAGGATTAGATGCTGTACACATCCACACCACATACCCATTATCATCATCTTGTTCTAGTATTTTAACAACTTCTAGTTGCTGTAGTACATGGCGTGCTACGGATGAAGATGCCTTGACATATATCGCAGGAGCAGCACCTCTTCTTTTCCTACCTGTAACAATACAATCACAACTAATGAATTATAGTACTCCATTAATTATCAAAATTACAGATAGTGCAATAATAAACTGAGGGGGCCAGCGGCAAGATACAAGTGGTATTTAAAAATTTAGGTGACCACATAGTGGGCATTAAACAGAATTTTGTGACATAATTGATTTACTGTAATATTTTCTAACAAGTTGATGTTGTGCTACTTCTAAAAACCAGGCGCCAAGCAGCTAGCTAACTCATCTGGAATAACTATAGACAGTATATACTACTATGAATTAACCAACTATGTATTACTACTTTACAATAGGGTAGTTTGATAATATAATTAGCTATTTCTCGCATTTCGTAATTCATGAAATATTCGTAATTCGTTCAATTACGTTGCTATGCACTGCTAAGGAAGCGTTTGTTAAATAAACCGCTTTAACCAACATATTACGCACAAAACTATCTTCTAAACTGTTTTATAGTGTGACTAACGTGTTTTTTCCCACAAATTCCCTCGACAAAGCCTCAAAGCTGCTCTTCATTTTCGTTCGCGTACGTAAGGGATACGCCCCCTTTCAACTCGAAGCGATAGGCTATTCCTGGCAGTGTACGAGGCCTGCACCGTTGTTTTTCAGTTGCTAAATGCCTGAAAACCTCAAGGGGAAGGTAGTCTGAGGAAAGTCACCATACCCGTATTTCAGTCCGCCGAAAAGAAACCTCCTCAGAGCAAAGTTCACCTGTGCAGAAGTTTAATACAGACTTCATTTCACTTCTTACGTAAAAGCTGCTTTTACCGTTATTAAACGATTTTGCTCATGTGGATGCGTACGGACAAACATAGGTAGATAGGTACACACACACACTTTTACGGAAACAATTACAGTAAACCAGGCGCACGCCCACAGCCGGCTGTGGGCGTGCGCCTGGTTTAAAAATTAATCGAGGTTGTCATGAACTTTTGAATTCTGTTGGTTGCTTAGTGACAACATTAATCACATTGCTGAAACAAGCTACTTTAACTTTTAGAAAATGGAAAATATAAAATGCCACATTTCCCACTATAGTACGTTCGCGTTGAGCTGAATCCTGGGTTGTTGATTAAGAAGCCATACAAGATCAAAGACTTTAAACATAATGTTTATGACGCATTTATTCGTAAGCCCATGTTACGGGCGCGCACTTAATTGTTGTGAATATGGCGTCCAGTGCACCGTCAGCGAGTGCGGAACGAACCCCCCTTGGAAAGAAGTTAAACAGCCAAACGAAGTATCTACTTATGAAACTATGGGAGTACTTTTAGCAAGAAGCGAAGAAATGTAAAATTTCTATCGACATCACGGAGAGAATCTTGAAGGCCACCGGTATTGTATGTAATGCCTTCTTTGCTGGGTTTTGGCATACATTACGCCATGCAGGGATTTCAAGGACATCTATTAGAATGGAACACTGCAAGAAAGGTGGTTTATTTACGCCAAGAAAAAGGTACAAAATGCACTTTGCACAAGCCCACTCAATTGTAATCGTCAGGTACAAATGTTCACGAGTCCATGTTGATGCAGACAGTTTTGATCCAGATACTGTCAGACAAGATCCATTCATTGTATGGAAGGAAGGAAATCTATCGCTCTCAAAGATTTTGGTAAGTTAAATTTTGAAACCTGCAACTTTGTCACGTACTCCGTCTTAGGTCAAACTTAAGAATGATGGTGTTTTCTCTGGGGGTAGAACATTGCTTTAAAGAGTGTTGAGTGATATGGGATTTAAGTACAAGATGATTAATGACAAGAGGTTAGCATTGAAACTGTTTGTGCTTTAATGTCACTACACGTATATGCAGGGTATGCTATGAGCAGCCCTGCACAGTCCATCAGCATCATAAATATTAAAGACGAACGAGGTGCAACAGAACTGAAGGAAGACCGGTTGTGTATTTGGATGAGACTTGGGTAATGAAGAACTTCTAGAGCAATTCCTCATCCAAATCAGCAGTGATAGTGAAGATGGTGATGGTGGTATTAATGAATCTTCCACTAGCAGCAACGGGTCCAAGTCTTCTTCTGGGCTTACTTCATCTGATGTAAGATTGTTTGATATTTACAGCATTGGTGTTACAACTTGATTTTGTTCCCCAGGAGTCATCGGGTAGCTGGGATTAAACTCAGTGAAGTACATGAAAATACAGGTGAAGTATAAGTGTGTGCACTTTAATAAAAATACCATTGCTTTATTGTGCTAGCAGAAGTTGAACATACCATCCCTTGTATATGAAATCAGTGCAGGAGTGTTTGGAAGTCACTACAGGTACTATCAGCCCAAATTCATACAAACAGTATTATTTCATTTGTTGAAAATTTTAGAGTTTTTTGGGAATGTAACTTCAAAAACAAAATGCTGGCTGTAAAAACTGTGTACATGTGTGGTGGAGTGATGAGAAAAGGATTAAAATGACAAATTGACTAAATGGGAACAGAAGACGATAGTCAGCTGTAGTGAATGTGAAATAAAATACATGTTGTTTGGCTCACTTGCAGGAACACCAATGCTGAATAACAGATTTTGAGCTGTTATAATTTGGTTTTTTTCTCTTTTGAGACTGAAGAAGTTTTTTACCTGAATATAAGCAGGCCACTTATCTTCTAAATAGTGCAACAGTGGCCCCAGCTCTTCTACTTATGCAACTCTATTTTACACACACAAAATCTGTTTTATTTTTCTTGTAAAAGTGTATTACAGCCTCTTACATAACGGACGGTGAAATCATGCATGTTGAGGGCGGGTGTGTGACGTCTGGCTTGGCCACAAACATGTGTCAACATGACCATCAAAGAGCCGCGCTTTAGAGGCTTCCCCATTGAAAATGTATGGCAAAACTTTACAGTGTCATAACTGGAGTGTCTTACATTCGAATGAAGCGCTTTTAATATATTTTTAGCGGATCGAGAAGCGCTACATATCGAGCAATACAGGAGGCCCATGCGATGTAGCAATCGTAAGTTATTAATCGTTTTTGAGGGTTCAGCTCAACGCGAACGTACTATAGTGGTGTGCGCTATCAGGATTTTCATTTCGATACGATATCGATACAATAATAGGGTAAACATCAAAATATCAATTCAATTTTTGATAATTTTTAATTGTGTGGGCGGCCGATATTTATAAATATGCTTCAAATACAATTCACATACTAAAACTATTGCATAGAACTAATAATAAACCTAGAAAATTGGTAGACAAGCTTTTAAAGTGGCTAGATTGTACAGAACCAACCTTAATTTCTAGCATGATTGTGCAATCACACACTAAATGCTGCTGATTTATCAAAATATTCTTCGATATTTCGATAATTATCGAAACTTTTCGATAATATCAAAATCTGCTAAAGTAGTATAAAAATCGATACGATAACGATATCGACAAATTATCGCGATATTGATATATATCGCACACCACTATATATTTCCCACCGACCACTTCAATTATACATTAAAATATTCTAATAGAACATTCACAGTAATAATATACTCTAATTGAGCAATCACAGAACTGTAGTACCCACACTGTACCACAACAGTACTTTGATGAATCTTACACATGTTGGTAAGCATCGCTAACAATGTTTAGTAGTTCTGTAGCATCTTGAACAGCTTGTCATGTTGTTCTAGTACAGTACAGCAAGCTCTTACACCTGCAGGTCAAAGGTCTTAACCAAATCTTGGTAATTCAAGCCTTTTCTCCACTTATAAACAGTGTTGGGCTGGTACTTTTAAAAAGTAATAATATATTACTTATTACTGCCACTGCGATGAAACGTGCTACAGCCATTACATATTACTAGCATAAGAAATGTAGTACATTATATTACTTCGTTATTGCATTAAGTAATAATATTATGTAACGCGTTACACCAAACAGTGCCTTTAGCGATTATAAGCTCCTGCCTTTATATATGAAAGCAATATACACACTTTTGGACCAAGATTTGATAAAGCCTTCCTGTCATACACAGGTTGTCAAGCCTGGTAGAAAATTTATCAGTATCACATGAGCTTCACTAGACTTTAAACTATACAAGTACCTTCAGGGACTCCTAATATGTACAACAAACTAAATTACTAATTAGATTACCTCCGTAAATTTTCTGTAGTGCACCAACTCCAGCTGAAGGTCTCAAATAAATGTGCCTGGCCACTGATGCTGTAGAAAATGTTAGGAACAATGTGTAACACACAAGCAACTATTTGAAGACTCAACCACAAAGAAAGCACTATCAAATGAGTTTTCTAAGTAATGCACACCCTTAGTTGTAAACATATAATTATGAAGGTAGAGTTACATGCCAACTAACAAATGGTTGGTCTCAGTATGGTGGACATGTATAAAGCTCTATGTGCCACTGACTCAACTACCACACATGACAATTCACACACATTCACTGTCGAGCACTTGTGCATGCACATACAGGAATCATAGATTCTTAAAATTCTATTTAATACTCACTGCCAGCGCGTTATGTGTGCAAGGCCAAAGTTTTGCAAAATATGCTATTAACTTACAAAAAATTTCTACAGGGAGATTGAATTTCTATGAGTAAGCAGACCATCTGTATTCTTAACTTTGCCACATTAACATCCAAAGAGATGTGTGGAGTTACGGAAAAATCATTTGTGCCTCGCAGTTTTCACATTCCCAGAACTTTATACTGAAGGCTGATTTAGCATAACACTGTACTTAGGTTTAGGCCTTAGTGTTCTTCTGTTTCTTGTAATTGCTGTATATTTCAGAACGCTCAGTCTCACATATCAATGGTGTTTGACCTAGTTTCCTATTATTACTAGTAGTTACTAATACATGGGCTTGTGTGCCACGTGTCTACAATGCATGCACATGAAGAAATCTCAAATACCCACCATGTCTTGGTCCTTTGACCTTTTTCTTAGCTCACCGCTGCTGGTTGTGTGTTGAATTTTCACTATGTCTAATACCAGTCTTCAGACACTCTTGGATGCTGCTACCCTGAGCAAACGCTCAGGGAAACACTCGAGAAATTCCAACACCAGTTTCAGCAGCAAGTCACACCAAGAAGTGGCATCAATCAAGGAAGACCAAATTGATGTCACGTTGCCGAACAAGACATTGAACAATACCGAGGACTACAGTTTCTGACAGAGGCTCTTCCTCACCAATGGAACTGCCCCCTCCAAGCACGGATCCCTCTCTTCAGCGTATCAAAGGAGTCAACTGGGCTGAAGAAATGGAGTTCTGCAACCCCACAAAGATGGGGATATCTACGGGAACATGAAGGCAAAGAACCCCACACAAATTGTGAAGGCGACACCTACAACAGAGGCATTGATGAGCATAGCTTCACATCCCTCAGTAACAAAGACCGAGAGGATAAAAGGAACAACTTCGTGCTACTGAAGGTAGCTGTGACGAAGGTCCCCACTCTGATGGCAGCACAGTGCTCAAAGAGCACAAAGTCCAACGACTGAACCTTCTCCAGAATTCAAGCCCTCACTCTAGATGCCCTGACTCCCCTAACTGACATGCTGGAAGCTCTTTAACTCTGAGGCTGAAGAAATACCTCCAGAGTGGGTGGCCAAGGCTGTGGAATCAGCTGTGACCCTGCTAGGGAATGCGTCCTGCCATATCTCTACTCTATAAGGAGGACAAGAATACTCGAAGAGTATAATAGAGATTTGGTAACCTGAGCACAAGACCACGAAGCGGATTTCCTTAAGGCTGCCCCACTACCAGAGACGCTACCACACACCTTTAACAGGTGACAGCTCTCCGAAAGGCCAGATATACCTCATCACCATCGTCGGTTTTTCAGAGACGCCCACTACCCGATCATCAGGGCGGAACAACTACCAGCAGCCAAGCAAGCGCTCTACTAAACGCCAATGAAATGGCAACAAGGAGCCCACAAGAGACCACCCAGCAAGAGCAGCAACTGACAATTAACTGTGAACCCTGTACCAGTTGTATGTATGTTTCAAGTACGGACATTAAATGTAAATCCTATACAAGGGAGATGGGACTCAGGGTTCCTTCAAATGTAAAGGTCCCTTTAAGGATGGCTGGAAGGCTGGCTTACTTCATGGACACCTGGAAGGTGTTAACTAAGGACACTTGGGTATTGGATGCCATACAAGAGTACCAAATACCTTTAGTGGGGGAAGCAGTAAAACCCAGAATATGAATAACAGAACAGCAGAATAATGGAAAAATAAATTCTTAACATTTTACTATTATTTATACCCTGTACAGCATTTATACAATACTCGCCTCGTAGCACATTCTAGCAAGAATGCAATTGCGATGGTAGACAACACTAAGGCGATTCTCAGGGCGATCTTTAAATAGAATGAGCACAAAACTACCATATAGGGGGAAATTTTCGAGGGATGAAACTTTCGTGACACTGCAAAATCAATTTTCACATTTTTAAATACATGAAAGTCTAGAAAGCAGGTAATAGCTATGTGTATACTACTGAAACATTTCACGATTATATTTCACTAAGCTATCATCACTTGCAAAATTTGCGAAAGTTTCGTCCCTTGAAAATTTCCAGCTATACGGTAACCACTATAGAATAACCCAACTAAGCTAAACTACTTTCTAATACACTTTACTACACAATCACTACAACACTGTAAGTTCTTTCTGCTACACTTGCTTATACCAGCCATCACACACAAAGCTGTCCAAATTTATTAGAGTCACGATGTATAAAGTGATGGGAGCTAAACACAGCACTTAAGGAGGGGGAAGGCCTGGTATCCCATCCTCCTGGGAATGTTGAGGGACTACCCCCAGCTTCTCTCACTTCAAGAGTCCCAGATGCAGAAGGGAGTACAACAAAGGATGGGGGAGTTCGACTCCCAGGTAGCCGTTTGGCCTGTCTCAGGGAGAGATTCAGAAACAGTTGCCTTTCAACAGAGGCTTCCAACCTCATGCTGACGTCATGGAGGACATAGTCTTCTCAGACCTATAATTCCCTGTTCAGAAAATGGATTAGCTGGTGTTCTGAACAGAACTGTGACCCCGTTTCTGGACCTATAGCTGATGTGGTTAATTTCCTTGCTGATTTACACAAAGAAGGATATACATCCTGTTTCCTCAACTCCTTCAGATCAGCTATCCCATCAGTTCAAGACCCAGTGGATGGAGATAAGGTGAGCAAACATCCCATGATTACTAGGCTCCTGAAGGGAGCTTTCCATGTTAGACCCCCTCTCCCAAGATATACCACTACATGGAATGTGTAGGTGGTGCTGCAGTACCTGGATGGGTTGGGTTCTTCAGATTCCTTATCTCTAAAGCACCTTACATTTAAATGACCATCCCGTTCAGCAGATTTGCAATTGGATAGACATCGTTACAAGCCAGAAGGGGTGGAATTTCTGCCATTAGCTTTAGCAAAACAATCTTGTCACAGAAGAGTCCTTAGAGAGTTTTTTTCCTTCTTTTCCGCACAATGCAAATTTGTGCCCAGTGGAAACACTCTGGCAATATGAATCTGCAACAGCTGATTTGAGGCCTAAGGACACTCACTACAAGGGTATTTGTAGCTATGGTGAAGCCACATAAACCAGTTGCTTCCTGTACCATAGC
The DNA here is from genome assembly GCF_963678975.1 of Dysidea avara. Classification (NCBI taxonomy): domain Eukaryota; kingdom Metazoa; phylum Porifera; class Demospongiae; order Dictyoceratida; family Dysideidae; genus Dysidea; species Dysidea avara. The sequence goes on along the minus strand of NC_089272.1, from coordinate 2,123,261 downwards.
CTGCCTGTACCTATCTTTGCAGGCCATTCAGTCAGGGGAGCAGCAACATGTGCAGCTGCTGGTTCAGGTGTTAGCGATATCGTGCAAGCTGCAGATTGGAACTCGGAGTCGGTGTTTAGGAACCACCAACCATCTCATGACACTACGTTTGGTAGAGCAGTGCTCTCTTAATTAGGGTTTATTGTATGAATATTATGAGCTCGACTCCGACTGTGTAAGCTACGAACAACACCATTGATATGTGAGACTGAGCCTTCTGAAATATAATTTCCAAATGGCTCGGATCACGAAGTGATTGCATGCTATTTGGGATTATATGAAGAAAGCGAAGTTGAGCATATCAATGGTCCCACCCACCCTAACCCAACCAAATGGGTTCGCCAGTGCTTGAAATAATGGACAGACATCTGACATTTTCCAACCAAAATTGGTGTTGTCCGAACATGTTCTATTTTGGTCGGACATCATGTCCAACCAAAATTGGTACAAAATTTACTCAGAAATATGCATATCAGACTTAATATAATAATTTTTCATAGTAAAAGTATTCAATGTCTGAACAAGTTTTACAAGTGTCTGATCAAAAATGGTTTAGTTAGTGCTATGTCCTAGCATTTTTGTCTGCTTATTTCAAGCACTGGTTCGCTAATTCCAAAGGTCAGAGCCATGAGTATTTATAAATTCTTCATGTGCATGTGTTATGTAGACATGTGGCACACATGGTCATGTATTAGTAACTACTAGTAATAATAGGAAACTAGGTCAAACACCATTGATATGTGAGACTGAGCCTTCTTCAAATAGCATGCAACCACTTTGTGATGAGCCATTCGGAAATTATTCCATGTGTGTATAATATAGGTTTAGTAACGTGAAGAGAGTTATCACTCTTGTTATCACCTTCAATTAAATCTACTATCGCAAGCCCCTCAAAAAGCTGTTTTAACAGATTTGGATCTCACAACAATAATCCACTGTACGTATGGTATCATATTTTATAGCTGTGGCTAATATTGTGGCCACTATTTGAAGGTGTTGTTTAGAGCATGAAACAGCTGCCAAGAGTCATGACCATTAGAACTACTCCATATTTAGTAGCTACTGTATAGTACATTTTACTGCAACATGCGTACAGAACATCAATGAAAAGGTCAGCGGCAAAAAGGGACAAGTGCCATTTGAAAATTAAGGTGACTGGTGGGCATTAAACAGAATTTTAGGACATAATTGAATTATTGTCATATTTGTTAAAAATTAATTTGATACATTGAGCAGTTTGTTTGGGGTGGAGGAACTAGGATTGAGACAAATAGTTCGAAGATTTATTTGGTTTCATAACATTCGGATGCTCATTTATCCCACCAAAGCTTCATTACCATTAGGGCTGGGACAAACAGTGAAATTTACCTTCGAACATTTGCTAATAAAACATTCAAAGCTTCAATAGCTTTCAAGTTACAGGTTTTCTTGCAATAAGAATTATGCACATCCTTCTTTCTAATCCTATTTAATAAGTTATAGCAGCAGTACTGATTAATGCGATCAATCGATTGCAAATGGGTGTGTCTGCTATACTGCAATCATACATAGGTCAACACTAAGTAATGGCTAAAAGGACATTTCCATGCATTATCTATCACCTTATAAGGTGTTTTAAGGATACAACTACAGTAGCAAGCTAAACTGCAATGGTTTAAAAGTGGCGTGGCACACAAAGATCGATCGTGAAGAGACAAACATCGATTGCACAAGATAAATAAGCAGCTGCAATAAAAAAAAAACCATTTATTTGTAATTCTTTTGTAGGCTATGAGTGCATTACAAAGCTTCAAAGAATTGTTTTGAAATTCAAAGCTCACTTAACCTTTGAAGTCAAACCCATGAAACATTCAAAGCTTCATCCCAGCCCTAATTACCATGGATACTAACAAGCTACCATTTACGTATTTTTTAATGTAGTTATAGTTTAAACAATGTTATACTGGAGCTATAACATAGCGTAGGAGTTTGTACTATAGTGTATTCATTAATTGTTGATATGACAATTGTAACAAACCTTCGGTAACATTTTCAAATGAAGCTTCGGAGGATGTACTTGTACATTCACTCCAACCTGAACCTGTGGTCACCACTAAACAATCAACAAATTTCTTTGTGTAGAAGCTATGCAATGCTCTGCGATGACATTTGCATTATCTGTTTGGATTGTACAGCAGAGGGTGTGACTACATAGCATCATGCATAGTAAAGGGAGGGGCGGCAGTGGACCTAAGTGGGCTAGAGCACCAGCCTGTGTTCAATGCCCAGTTGCTGTTGTTGCTATTTTTAGAGCAAGAAACTTTCTCCAGTCTACCCAGCTGTATAATGGTGGCCTGGTATCAATTGGGAAACCGCATGCACAACTGTCCTTGTCTCCCTTAGCAGTGTTGGAGCTTAGGGTTCTGCATCCTCTCTTCATGAAACCAGGACAGTCCTTCTGCGGGTTACTAGTCCTGACCCAGGAGTGCACTGGACTCAAGTCCTAAGTGAAGGCATCCTAGTACAGGTTCATTGGGTTGCAACAGCTGTGTTTTGCACAACTTTCGGTGGATACACACATGACAAACACACATGACAAACACACATGACAAACACACATGACAAACACACACATAGTTGAAACATATTAAAACACACACATCACTGTGAAGTACTACAGAATACTCACCAGCTCTGATATAGTACCAATCCTTATCATAGGGAGCTAGTTCCTTGTGCTTGCCTGTTTTCACATAGTCAACATAGGCAGGTAGAGTGATCTTGCCTGTCCTGCAATAGTAAACACAAACTACAATCAATGAATATACTAACTTAACTAATTTAGTTACAAATATTCTAATTAAGTAGTCGTTTTCCTTGGTAGCAACAATACTTTATCCTTTGCCTCCAATTTCTTGTCTGGTATTCTATGAATTTGTATAATTTTCTATGCAAATAAAAATCTTGGTTAGCCCTCTTGGCGTCCTTTTATGCCTTTGCAAAAAGCCTTAACTGAAAGCATGCAAATACGTTAGGTGAAAAGAAAAACTTTTAATGGTAGTTTATCTGAGAAGCTAAGTCATCCCTACAGTCCAAGTAGGTTGAGATTCGCAGCACCATGGGTCAACTTCTCACCCTATCAGACAACTGGACTGTTCTTCAGTTTAGAGAACCAGGCACACATTAATGCCATAGTACACATCAGGACATGGTCAGAATACAGTGTACACCCCAAATTCTACTCTACAATTGTACATCACATCATTACACTATTGTATACTGTCACAGTGTACTTGTCTTATGCGTGTACACCTAAAATTGATGTATATTCTATATAATGCCCACTACACGTGTACAACGAAAAGTGCTTTTACAATCACGCAGTAACATTTAACGTGTCTCACTTCTTTAAATGAGCTGCAAACGCCTTCACAAAGTCCTGCGCCTCCACATCTTTTACTGTTGTACCCCCAAACGGCATCCTAGCATACAACAGTGTAGAATAAAACACGACGTGTAGTTAACAGTTGAAAATACAACACTAATCACGATGTAATGGTTATCAATTAGTGTATAACTAACTTGATTCCTCGCACGTCTTAACCACCTTCCAAACAAAATGGCGAGAGAGAAAAACGTGGTGTTCACGCATGCGTAATAACAGCGCACGTGATACACAGTGCTTTGTTATTAATGACCGACCGCCTGTCAGAGGGAGGCGACAAATTCAGTGAATGTAGCAGGACGGTGTCGTATACCGACCGTCCTGTATGACTACGGTTCCTGCGAAAGCCATTTGTAAGTACTCACGCGTGTATTAAAATCGTTTATGTTTTCTCATTGAGAACCGATCAGACATACTCGAGGACACCCTTGATGTATCTACCAGTCAGGCAATCAAATGTAAATAATCAACTATATATATTAGAGGTGAGGTGTTGTCTATTATATTGGTGTGTGTTGTATTAGAGTACTTTACGCTGACCTTCCAGGTGAATTCAAACTATACGCTGACCTTCCAGGTGACTTTACGCTGACCTTCCAGGATATCTTGCTAGTTCCAGCCCCCCTAGTACCATCCCAACCAATCTTTCCTCCACCCTCAGCAGGCCTGACTTGGTATTGGTTTCTAATGATTCCATTTGTTTGTTTGAATTGACGGTACCAACTAATACCCAGCAACATCTTCTTGCTGCTAGAGCTAGAAAGGAAGATCGATATAGCTCCTTGCAATATGACCTCCAGCTTTCTGGGTTAACCATCAACCTTGTTCCCATTGAAATTGGTTGTTTAGGCCACTTTTTGTCAGGAACAATTGCTCAAGTGGCTACTGCTTGTGAAGTGCCAAAGAAAACTGTAAGGTCCTTGTTTGAGCAGGAAGCTCACATTGCTGTGTCCTGTTCTTACAGAATTTTTAATTTTAGAGCCTCCCCGGACTGGGATCTTTTAGACCACCTTAAAGTAATACATATATATACATTTTTGGTGTATTGTAATTTAATTTTAGTTAATGTAAGTCTTTCCAGGGCTCCTGTACTGATCCATCAGCACATGGTACCCCTGTGTCTAGGCCCCTGTATGCTTGTACTGTATATTTTGTCTTAATCGTTAAGACGTTTATTCTCTCCTTATGTTGTTACCAAATTCAAGCCTGGGGTGGCACCCTGTACCCTGATCGTCATCCTTGGTCCAAGTCAATAAATAAGCCTTCACACCTGACTTTTACTGACTTTTACTGAGAAATGCACTTGACTCTTAAGGAATGAGTTATATATTTGTAAAATTATGCTCTCAAAGTTATCCTAAAAGTATCAACCATGGTGCAAATGTGACCATGAACAAGTGTCCTGATTATCGATTGCAAGGTGTCCTGATTTCAGGGGTCTAAACGTGTGTACACTAATAATACAAATGGGACCATGGACAAGTGTCCTGGTTATCAAGGTGCCCTAATTTTCCAGGTCAGGTTATGCACTAAGAGGTACTTTGGGACCTTTCTGGATTATGTAGGTGTTGTTATGTGCCCACATTAACAGGTTCCAGTGTTATTTATGTTGTTTTATATTTCAGAAACTACATAGACCATGTTAAGTTACAAACATTTACTAAAGTTACTTCCCATTGTATTTCTACTGGCGTTCATCTATCATCATTATTTCATTTCAAGCAGTCACTCGCTATACAATGATGTTAGTGACTCTCAGAATTCCGACACTAGTGCAGCACCTCAGGCAGTGTCCCGCAGAAGACGACTGAAAATATTGGAATATCATTCACAAATATTATTTCCTTATCCGAACCTCACATTTCCAGCGAACAGAATGCTACGATCAAAATGGGCCACAAATCTGAAATCAACAGTTGACACAGCCAACTTTAATAAGCAAATAACTTACTTGATGGTGAGTTTTGACTATTTCTCTACCCTGTTAAACTGGCTAGTTCACACCAAGCTTCATGCTCCATCACTAATGAGACATCTGTTAGTGGTGTGTTTAGATGAAGAGTCTCACAAGGTGCTGTCTGATAAGGGAATTGTTTCTTCAGTTGTGACAGTTGATAATATAATCAAATCTTTATCAGACATTGAAGGGACGTTGTTCCATGCTAGAGTAGTGGTTAGACTGACGGTATTGAGGCTACTCAACTACTGGGGCTATGATGTACTACAGATGGATATTGATGCTCTCCTAATGAATAATATTCAGTCAGTGTTTGATCATTTTAATGATGTTGATATTATTACTTCAACGTCAATGAAGAATTGTATTCCCAAGACAGCCCATCGTGCTTGGGGCTTTTGTATGTGTATTGGAGCAGTGTTGATTAGGAGTAATGATAACACTGGTATGTGTCCGTCTGTATGCGTGTAGTGTATGTTAGGGTAATGGGCCTTGGTGAGGTCATGGAGTACACCTTAGCTATGTTTGGGACCTACTTGACACGGTCACTATAATGAGGTGGTCTTATTAATGAGGTCATGAAGTACACCTTAGCTATGTTTGGGACCTACTTGACATGATCACTATAATGAGGTGGTCTTATTAATGAGGTCATGAAGCAGATTTACTTGTTCACATATTTATAGCAGTAGATACTTGATTATCCAAACAGTATGAGTGTTCTATTAGAGTATTTGACATTACTGTATGTTCTATTAGAGTAGTTCAACAGAACTCTGTATATAAATGAATAGGACTTATCTCAACAAAATTGAACACAGGTGTTTGAATAATGGAGAACTCACTATACAATAACACAATACCTCTCCCTCCCCTCATAGAGAAAATGTGGCAGCTAATGGGACACACCCCCATAGCAAGAGCAGGTAGTGATCAGAACAGGTTCAATAGTATACTAGTTAGTATGGAGATCACATGGGACTCTGTACAGTACGATGGTCACCATTACTACAAGGGAACATCATCTGACCATGTCATCACTACAGTAGCCCTGCCACAAGATGTTGTGTGTAGGGATGACTGTGACACCACCACACTATCGTCATATTATGTATGTCACCCTCACTCCTCACATCAGGGGGACAAGAAGGAGTCTAACTTATTACAACACAATTTATGGATAGTCAGTGATGAGTGGAATAAAACTGTTAATGGTGTACAGGCTACTATGGACTGGTTGAGTGATGTTAGCGATGTGTAATGTATTATTGTATATAGTTTATTTTACTTTATAACTAAACTGACATCTTGTACATTTTACATATGGGGTGGATGTGTAACTATACTATATGCCACTCTGGGCCCAACTGGCTAGACATCTACCGCTCCACCAGTCCTATATCACTGGACCAATTTCTGCATTGTGTGTTGTAGGTACAAAATGGAACTACTGCTGAGAAAAATGGAGCAGAAGCCATGGAGTGTGTGGGCCATTGTTACGTTGGATCAATGTGGCACCATGTCATCTTGTCACATACATTTCCCTTGATGTATGGTGAATCACTATTACAACAATACACATAGTTCATTTATTACAATAGTATGTCATGCTATATTGAGGTAGTACACAAATACAAGACTTAGTATAATATATACAGTTTAGTTGTTTGTTCAGTAGTTGTACCATCACGTCATGGTGGCCACATTGATGATCTCTTGTAGACTATCATATTGTTGTTGTAGATCTGTAACAAGTTACATTAATTCTGTATGTTGTGTAGAATACAAGTTTGTGTGTGTGTGTGTGTGTGTGTGTGTGTGTGTAGGGGTTTTCCAACTCTAAACTGGTGGATTTGGGTACTTAAGTTGTTGGCTATATCAGGCAGATCACTATCAAGTTAGTGACCAGTACAGGTCACTCCTACAACAACTTGTTACACACCTTTAAAGTAGTCATTCAGTTTCTTAGGTTCCTCATCCAGTAGCCACTCATCAGGGGTGTCCCCATCTTCTAGTGCTTGTACTGCAGCTAGCAATGAGTCTGGCACGTTAGCCATCCCACCTATGATACTCTTGGATAACTTGTCCACCTCCTCAGTAATCCTCTCAATCAAATCATTGTATTTCTCTATGTCCTGTAGGAAATACAGTGACATGATCGTTGTTGATGCTACATATCTCACTAGAGAATGCTTACAGTGTGTAAATTACAGGGTGTAATGAAATACACTATTAAATCACACTCCCCAGCCCATGGTCCCATTTGTACATTCTAAACAAATCAAGATACACCATATATGGTGACACTTAGTGCTTGCCATCAGTACATTCAGATGTCTCTTATCTGAGGACAGCTCTTATACGACAATAATTCAATTCTTATTGCGAATGCTGTATCCAGTAAGAGCCATGGGAATTAACAGTAGAACATGGCATCAAAAATGTAACTTACAATAACTGACTGTTATATTAGAGTGTTTGCCTGTATATCACGAGGTGACCACAGAAAACATAGACACACATGAACACACAGATATAATGTAGAATCCTACAGTATAGATCACCTGATACAAGGAATATCCCATTACAGCCTTCCCAGCTTCAGTGGTCAGGGACTCCATATCATCAGATACTGTCAGGTTCATCAAGCTACTAGGATGTCTCTTAACAAGAGACAAGAACTCCGGCAGATCAGGACACTCTATGGTGGATGGGGTGTACTCCTTACAGAAACTGAGTCCATGCATTAGTCCTTCAGGTTGGGAGCTGGTCTCACTTAGACCAGTACTACTGGAGGATACCACTCTGAGCTCATGATGGACTGCCAAGTGCTGCATTGCCTGTAGGCTATTGTATAGGGAGGGAAGAGTGATAAAATGTACAATGAAAAACTTCTGTATAACATACCAATGTTAATTTACTGTGGACTAAAATCTATTACATAATCATATATAGCTGCACTTAACACTACAAACACATACACACATTGTTATACAATTCATAGTCCCTACCACACTTACCGTTCCTCATTAGTTGCTGGTATATCAATCTTCTTATTAAGGTTAGCCATCAACACCACCTGAGCTGACTTCAACAAGTGATCACTCAACACACTACCATCATTGGTACACAAGATGAGCAGGCAATCTAGTTAACATGAGTGGGTGTAACGGTACATTGTGAGTACGCTATATAATAAGACTACTGTACAGAACAATGTTACTCAATTATCCAAACAGTAGAATAGACTGCTCTATTAGAGTATTTTGTGTAAGATGTATTTTCTATCAGAGTATTTGAACAGGACAATGTAAATAAATGAATTTTTGTTTGTTTAGTTGAACAAGTCTTAGTCAGTCCCAAGGGGGCCGGATCATCAAGCTGTATTTTGAAAACATCTATGTCTGGCTTTTCCCAACTACGTATTAACACACACAACTGGGCAGATTGTACACACATTACAGTCCCTAGTCACACACCTTCTTCTTGTAGTGGTTCCTCCCTGTGTGCTACTAGTTGTAGTAAGTGGTGAGAGGCCAGTTCCATGTTAGTCAGACAGATACATTTGGTGTTGGGATGTTGTAGAGCCTTCACTGTATCCTCCTCATTACTAACATTAACATCTATCACTGTGACCGATCTGTGGGACTGGTGCTGTATAGAGAGAGTAGGTCTCTAATACTAGCACTACCTTATCATGTTTAAAATACAAGCCCCACTAAATTATAAGCCCATTTCCCATCCCAAACATGAAGTCTACTAAAAAGTCTGTCTTAAATACAAGTCATACCACCTGAATAATAAGCTCTACTCAAATATAAGCCCATCTCAAACATAAACCCTACTAAAAATATAAGCAGTTACATGTGTGTACATTTCACAACACTCAGTATAACTTACATCAGTCAGTAGCCTGGTCATCATTTGTTTAGTGGTCTCCACAATATCATATTGACCAGTGGCCTCTCCTATTAGTATCCTGGCTTGTGCTGATCCTTCTTCACTCATCATCTCCTTCACTACTTGTTGTAGTGATGGTACTCTGATGTCTCCATATTTGTCCCTTAGTTGACCAACATTACTGGGTGGTAGCCCCTCCAGGGATAATGCCATTGACAACCAGGCATCTTGTGTAAGTGATCTGTGGACAAGATGGAGGAGTATTACAGTGTATGTAGAGTGGTAAAACCGTTATTTTGCTATCCCAAAGTAATTTTGGTAAATTTTCACATTCATTTTACCACATCAAAGGAATTTAGAGCAGTACTGCACCATTCTACCACTCTTTAGAGAAGACCCTGTTAAGGATTTTTGTTTCCTACAGGAAATCGGTAAAAACAGCTTGTACACTGTGATCAATCACTCTAATACAGCTACGGTACCGCTCAAACACATCATCTCATGAGAGCACAAGCGATTAAAGAATTCGGGGAGTGGTACCATTTTGCTGGTGAGGACTTATCCCAAACGAAACGGGATGAATACTCATGAGCAAAACAGGTGCCACGCCCTTTAATTAGCAAGTTTTTTTAATCACTCACACTCTCGCGAGATGACATTGCGTTTGAGCGGTACTGTAATTGGAATAGTGGGACCATGTTGATAGAATGGCTGAAATCACTTCTATCAAACTGTACAACACAGTGCTGTTTAGTAGGAAATGATGGCACCACCCAAAATGTTCTGCCTAAAAACCATCATAGAAATATTTATATTGCATGCAATGAAAATCACTTTTACAAAATGGTATTATTTCAAATCCAGTGTGAATGGTAAGAAAACAGTTATAGACAGCCAGATATTGAATTTTCCAATTTTTGGTCTGCCTACAACCAATTGCAACAAAGAAACAACAATGATAAATGAACTGTATTACTACCGCATCGTAAATAAGCCTCAACACACACACACACACACACACACACACACACACACACACACACACACACACACACGCACGTACGCACACACACACACACACACACACACACACACACACACTACTAAAACAACACTATATACTACTATACCGGGATGCCTTCTCTAATATAGTGTGACTAAGTGTTTCTAGTACTTCCTGTATCTGGTGATCAATGGCTTCCTGACTGCTACTAACTACTTCCTGTTTAGCAACTTCCTGTTTAGTAGCCACTCCCTCTTCTGGTGTAGCAGCCATTTCCTGTGTAGAACCTCCATCCACTTTCTGTATGGTAGAGGCACTTCCTATTACATCCTTTTCATCATGATGATTGGCTAGACACTCCCTCAACTTGGTGGCATAAATAGTGACGTCCTCTTTGAACACAGACAAGAACTCTGACAGGTGGAATTGAAACTTGGGTCCCACAAATTGCAGCAGACTAAAAATGTGAGCAGCATGATCAGTCAATGGGGTCATTGATCTTATTTGATCATTATGGGCTCTGATCGTGACCATCAATGAATCAATGGTACTAGTTGCCTATAGTGGAAATGTACAACCTGTATGTACAGTGACCACAAATGTGTCTGTACAGTAGTGTACATGTGTGCTGTATAACAGATACCTCTGCCCCTCACACTACTACATGACACTACTAACTAAACATAAACAACACTATACTACACACTGTACTACATCACACACCTTCAGTTTAGTCTCCACAAGACTGTTAATCTTATTAGCCCCAAACACCATGATGTCCCCCACATCACTAGCTCCTAATACTGTTAGTAGGTCAGTGTCTATATGAGCCACCTGCATCTTCAGCTTCACCACCTCTTGTGACAAGTCTAGTACTGGGTCTTCTGGCCACACCACTGTGTAGGCTGTCTGTAGGGTAGGGAACATATTATATCACAGTATATTTACACACGCACGCACGCACGCATGCACCCACACACACTACACACATACTACACTACACTACACTACACACACACACACACACACACACACACACTACATACTTGTAGTAAGGTGCTGCAAAGGCTCTGGTGTTTAGGTGTGAAGTCAGTCAGGGACACAAGAGCTGCTAGACTAGGGGCTACATGTACCGGATAACTTGTAGTGGACAAGTAGAGACGGAACTTTGGATGACTGTGCATCTTCCTAGAACAGTAACGGACCATCCTCTCACCTAGTGTGACAATTATAACATGTACATCACATGATCTCCTGAGCCCCACCCACCTGCAGAGTTAGCAGCAGCCACATTACAGTCCAGTAGTGGTATGAGGGAGGGGTCAAACTTCATAGTGTCTACATGATGGATCAGTACTGGTTGACCATGTACTATAGCATGTTCCAGTGATAGGAAGAATGATGGGGACCTGTAGTGTGTGGTATATAGTAGTATCCCCGTTTGTATTTGATGTTACAATTTGAGGTGTTTAAAATGTTACACATAGAGATATGTTGTATGTTGTAACGCAGGGAGAAAATTGAGACCTTCTATTACATGATAATACTGTACCCATGCAACAACTCCACAAATTGAAACCGTACATGCTGAACACACACACACACACACACACAACACAACACAACACAACACACACAACACACACACTATACAGTACATTACCTGTTCCTATAGTCCAACAACAACAACAAATCATCATTGCTGTGTTTCTGTTTGACATATGACAACATCATCCCCTCAGGATCAAATGCTAGGGGCCATTTGCCCCAGGCAGAATGAAAGATGGCCAGGTCCAGTATGAAGTAGGCATCATAGCCCATGGCACTCCAGTGCTCCAGAGTAGTCCTGTATCAGTGTGATAACATATTGTAACTGAATACACAGGGAATACAATGAAGGAATACATGTAAAGGATTGACCATCACACGTCTACATGTTATACAGTTCTGTACAAGAGCACATTTATGTAAAATTGTAAAGTCTACAGATTTTGCAAACCTAAAGACACAAGGCTTGAGGCACAATAGAGTAGTAAAGGTGTCACTAATGGCCTGAAGGTTTATATAGCCGTGGACTACACAAATAATCATGTTTCTTTCTGTGACATCATTGATTGAAAGCGTGTACATTTTGTGTAAGAAATTTACACCTTAGTATATTATGTTATAGAGCCAGCTGTTTGATCTTATCAACCAGCAGATTACATCAATTGCTAGTTCTGGATCATTGAGGAACAAATAATTGAATATGTGTCCATTTTAGGATTTTGTGAAGCCAAGTTATGTTTACCTGTGGGAACATATTTTTGAAGAACAACAGGAGTTGAGAATTTATTTTTGGAGAGAAGGGCACCTTTATCTGAAAATAAAATTCTCCAAAATTATAGTATACTATGTAGCTGGTATACATTTTTGAGGGTACGTCATTTTCAGGGACAAATTTCAGCAGTTTTGTTTTCAAGGTTTCTATACCAGCTACCTAGTATACCAGCTACATAGTATACCAGCTACCTAGTATACCAGCTACATAGTATACCAGCTACCTAGTCTACCAGCTACCTAGTATACCAGCTACCTAGTATACCAGCTACCTAGTATACCAGCTACCTAGTATACCAGCTACATAGTATACCAGCTACCTAGTATACCAGCTACCTAGTATACCAGCTACATAGTATACCAGCTACCTAGTCTACCAGCTACCTAGTCTACCAGCTACCTAGTATACATATACAATAGTGCTGTGTGATAATCGTGAATAATCGATTATCAATGAAAAGTCATTATCGTTATCGTAAAAATTTCGTAAATCATTATCACATCATTGTGATAATAGGAAATTTCCGAACTACCCGGGACAACCTGAAATGAAAAATGTTACAATTCCAGGTACAGCGTATAATTCTAACGAACACCTTTAATTTTTTTTGTCATGATACTGGTTTGTCATGATACTGGTTTGCCGTGATACTGGTTTGCCATGATACTGGTTTGCCATGATACTGGTTTGTCATGATACTGGTTTGTCATGATACTGGTTTGTCATGATACTGGTTTGCCATGATACTGGTTTGTCATGATACTGGTTTGCCATGATACTGGTTTGTCATGATACTGGTTTGTCATGATACTGGTTTGCCATGATACTGGTTTGCCATGATACTGGTTTGTCATGATACTGGTTTGTCATGATACTGGTTTGTCATGATACTGGTTTGTCATGATACTGGTTTGCCATGATACTGGTTTGTCATGATACTGGTTTGCCATGATACTGGTTTGCCATGATACTGGTTTGTCATGATACTGGTTTGTCATGATACTGGTTTGTCATAATACTGGTTTGCCAAGATACTGGTTTGTCATGATACTGGTTTGCCATGATACTGGTTTGCCATGATACTGGTTTGCCATGATACTGGTTTGTCATGATACTGGTTTGCCATGATACTGGTTTGTCATGATACTGGTTTGCCATGATACTGGTTTGTCATGATACTGGTTTCCAGAAAGCAAGCACAACTGCATAATGAGTGACACGGTGATAATTTATTAGAGACATCTAATTAGTATTTGTGCAAGTATCGTGATAATCATGATAATGAAGTACATTATCGCAATAATAAAAATTTCATTATTGCACACCCCTAATATACGACTTACTAATGGAGCTACTAAACACATACTATACCTGTCAGTTAATGTGGAGGAGACAAGGGAACACAACTCTAGATAAGAGGTGTGGCCATCTTCACTATGATGTGACTGATCCAATACTGAACCTGTGGGGAGGTAATGGTAGAGTAGAGTGTCTGAATAGTATGGGGAGCTGGTGGCCTTATTACAAAGTGACCTTATCAGAGCAAGTACGGTACACATACATGTCAATAGAGCTGTAATATGTATCCAGCTACTCACCATCTTGCTTAGAGACATCATTGTTAGTAGTATTAGGGATTTCCCCTTCCTGTGAAGAGGCTTCCCCTTCTTGTACAGGGGCTTCCCCTCTCTCTATCTCTTCACTGGGGACTTCCCCCACTTCATCAGTCACAGAAGGTATCAACACCTTTTCAGTACTACTCCAGCTCAGCTCAATACCTCTCTCTCTTAAACACTTGCTCCAGTGATGGTTGATAAACTCCAGCCTCATTTCAGGGGTGAGGGGGCCCAGGTAGACTGCTAGTGCTGTGGAGAGTGCATCACTACCAAGGTAGTCAATATGAGCAGACTGGTAGTTGGATAACTGTTCCTTCCAATGTTCATGAGTACCTGACAATGTCTGTAGGAGGGGAACATATAGTAATAGTTCTATGGTTAAATGTGAAGGAGTGTTAGTAGAGTGTATAACACTTTACTACATCACTTATCAATCTTACAGCTTGAAACTCCTCTATGTTAGACAACTGCTTCTTCATAGCGTTAACTTTCTCCAGTTGAGTACTCTTCTGAACTGAAGCTTGTTCAAATGCCTTGTGTAGTCCATCCAACCTCTCATCAAGTATCTAGTGTAGAGTATAGAGCATTGTACACTGTGTATATCATGTATATTATTAGGGATCCACACACTACTTTATGTACAGTTAACTATAGTATGTATGCGTTGAGCTGGATCCTCAAAAACATTTAATAGCAATTACACACAATCTTGAAATTTGGCTTATTTGCAGCTCTGCTCGACCTGCTAAAAATATTTCAAAATCTGTTCGTACAAATGTCTGACAATATTTACGCCAATCAAAATTTTCACCATACAATTCCTATGAAGAAGCCATACAGTGCAGTGTCCATTACAGCCCTTTTCCGAACTTGTAATGGAGCCAAACTACACATGTCTATTGTTGACACCTTTATAGTCACCACTTATCATCTGGTTGGCTGAAATGTTAACTTCTCTTTAGAACAAAATTCACTTTAAATTTTTGCAGAATCCAGCTCAACTTGTACATACAACTTATACCCACTTCATATTTCTCTTCCATGTCCTTCAACCTGTCCACATTATCACTGAGGGAACTCTTCATACTAGCAACTTTGGCCTGTAATGGCCGCACCTTGTTCTGTAGGTTACTATGGTAGCTGTATAGTGATAACACAGGGATAAGCGTATGATTACAATCTAGAACACTTCTATATAGCTTGATGTACAAATAAGACTTATGATTATATAACAACATTTTGACACCAAACAATAACAATACAGTGGTATCAGCTCTTTAATGTTGTGCAAAACACAGTTATCTTCATTGCCTAGCAAACTAGCATTGGAAGTTGTGCACTACTCAAGCACTTGATCAGAGTCTGTGCACTCCTGGAGCAGGACTAGTGACCAATAGGAGGACTTGCAGAGAGAGAACTTGAAGATGTGAGACAAGGACAGCTGGGCACTTGTTTTCCTGGTTAACACCAGGTACCCATTGTACAGTTGGGAAGACTAGCTATGCTGCCAATCAAATTTTGGCAGGTGGATACATGTAGACAATACTCTACACTACACTACACTACACTACACTACACTATACTACACACAAAACACACACGCACACACACAAGAGATAATTGGTGAATTACGAATGTGTACACACAGCTCACCTAGCCACTCCTTGTACCCATCTACACAACAAGGTTACAGCTTTGTTAGGATACTTCTGTGACAAGTAGTCAGCACTGAATGAGGTCTTG
Source organism: Dysidea avara (assembly GCF_963678975.1). Classification (NCBI taxonomy): domain Eukaryota; kingdom Metazoa; phylum Porifera; class Demospongiae; order Dictyoceratida; family Dysideidae; genus Dysidea; species Dysidea avara. Next base: position 2,107,259 of record NC_089272.1, on the reverse strand, counting down.
ATGGTGTAGGGTTCTAGTGCAGCTAGCAGCATCTCTGAGGCTACATCCTGCTGGTCAAATGACTCCAACATCTCCAGAAACCTGAGTGTGGGTAGATGTGTGGAGCATGATTATACTAGCATAATTCCGGTCCAGAAATTTTCATGGTCAAAATATCATTTGACTATTAAGTAAAATAACTTCTATCAATAATGGTCATTCATAGGCAGTAGCAATTAAACTATAAGAATATAATATGGTAACCTCTATATTACAATGATTTTGATCCAAACAGATTTAGTTTCATTTGTACAAACGTTTAAAGAGAAAATCTATAGAACAGTGACCCACATAAAATTCTAGTTCTTAAGGTGTCCACTGTTCTATTCTAATGTATACACACATTTAGACAATGGTGACCCTACAATGTTTTCATATGATATTGTACAGTACCTGTCCAAGTTAGCCATCAGACGTTTAGCCCCTTTAGTCCATGTGATGTCAGCATTGGGTGATTTGACTAGTAAAAAAAAAACACCTAACAATGTAACAGTTATCGGTATATCATTAAGTAAACATCTACTACACATAGTGAAGTACATATACTATGTCGGGTGTTGAATCTGCCGAAACGTGTTGTACTACGTAGCTATCAGAGTAACTATATATCTAAATACTCACAAGGACTTTGGCTATGTTGTTTATGTTCACAGAACAATAACTGCACATCCACCCTCTTTAGGTGCCTATAGCAAAGTGGGCTGAAAAAGGATCTTGTCTGTTAGCAGATTAGTGTATAGAAAATGAGTAATTATTCTGTGGCTCCCACTAACAACCATAATAAGATCACTAATGCTGAAGAATCGGATCACAACAGTGATGCTTTGGCGATTTCACTTTCTATAGGCAATTGATGTTTACGCTAGGGAGACAATATTTCTAGTTCCTGGGGGGAAGTGTCTATTACAGATGGATGTTAAATAGTTGTTTACCCACCCTGATACAAAAATAATTCACACAGCTTTCGTTTCAACCCTGTAGCCACTCACATAACAACAATGTATTTTATTGGTGATACTGCAATTTGATTGGATTTAGAAATAGTGTCACAAGTCTTTAATACTAAACAGACCAGACCATTTTTGGGGGTGCTTATAGATACCTACAAGGGTCAGCTATTAAACAGCAAAGTTCAAACTTTAGTAAAAACCAGTCCACACAACAGAATCTCAACTACATAACTCTTTACAGAGATGTCTCACACACTAAAGGACCATTCCTTAAAGCACAATTGATCACATCTGATTATTTTCATGATCTATTTTTGGTGTTGTGTGCATGCACATATGTACTGATGTCCACCATGCTGCAACTCAAAACTACATTCAACTTGAAGAATAGTTTAACTCGCCTATTTTAAAACACTTTGTGCGATTACATGAAAAAATGAATCTACCGTATAGTAAAAAAACTTTGGCGAATTTGGCAAATAGCGTTCAATTCGCCAAAGTTTTTTTTTCGCCAATTATTTTAGATGATCACATGAGCACATTGAGTAATTAGAGCTTGAGATGAAGGTCAGCTTGTACCACCACGCAACGAAGATCAAGCTGACTTTGGAGATCTTGATCCTTGATCTTCCTAGGAATGTGTCCTACAGTTGTAAGCACTCCTTGGGATAGCATTTCCAACTGGCTTCCCATTCACACGTCAGTTAGTTCATCATCTCATGATGGATTTGCCAAATATTTTGATATATGCGATAGCTAACCTCTGCTCCTGGAATTCACTGAAAAAGCAAAAACGGTCACTCTCGGCATTGCAGGAGATCGAGGCAGGAGATAGAGAAGTATGTCTTTGCTAGCACGTCGTTAGATCAGTAGCTACAAAAGTACTGCAACGCTAGCTACCTATTCACTTACTACACTACTTAACTGTGACACATTGTCGTTTTATCCTTACACACCATACAGTAAAAACTTGGTAAACATTATCTCAATTGCCAAAGTTTTTTTCCACCAATTTTTTCAACAGAGGGGTTTCGTCACACTTTTTTACCGCCAAAGTTTTTTACTATACGGTAGTTATGGGAAAGGATCTGAATGGCCACTATGAGCAGTTCTGTTTCATCTTGTTATGCAATGCATGATATGGAATATACGTAGCAAGGCAAAATTTTATTCTATTATGATTCCATGACAGTATTATGATTAACATATTACTTGCTAATATTACAGGACTGGAATCTGTACAATATGAACACCTCGGGACCAACCAACAGTGTACTAATTACGTACACATCAAGTGTCTTGATGTTCCAGGTTTGTACGTATATACTCTCCTCACAAATTACCATTATACACCACTCACCAATCATAATGATAGCAGCAAAGATGTCCTCCAATTCTTGTGATGGTTTGCTGATGGCCCTCAGCTCAGTCAGTTGTCCCTGATCCATCTCCCTCACTAGTGACTTAGTGAACCGAATGACATTGTCTGTATCTGTGACCACTAGGTCATGAGCATGTTCATAGTCTGGTAGAACCTGTAGTGAAGTGTAAAATTGTGGAACTTTAATTTAACATAGTTTTAATAATAATGGAATAAAGTTTAGTGAGTTAAATAATTGCTACCTACACAGAAGCTCTCACTATAGGTGCATTATTAGTGGAGTTCTTCTCAAAAATTTAATTGGCAAGTAAATCTTGTACAACAATAAGGCAGAGCTTCTAAGATTGAGTACTTCATTCTGATCATAATATACTGTAAACAGTGTGCATATAAATACAGAACTCGTATATGCAATATATACATACTAGTGATGGGCATTTTGCTATATGATTATCGTCGTGAACAAATATCACGATTATCACGATTATTGTTCATTCAACTCCGTCATGAATTGTCAATTAAACAGTGAAG